>NC_092131.1:6411085-6753227 GCF_043159975.1 Macaca nemestrina | reverse complement strand
GAACACACTCATCATTACAATGATTCTGTAATGATGAAGACATTCATGGGTCAGTGTGAGTAATGATCCAAGTTCTTGTCATTGTTGGATGGTCCATTTAGGGTATTTAGTGTATGATAATAATAACACATAATCAGTGAAGGCTACATAAGGACCAATGGTAAGATTGTATTATAAATCAAGTTTCATGATGACTACTGTTTTGCACAACAGCAGTCCTTTTTAAAAGAGGAGCTCTACATTTTTAGCTCTGTGGGTATGGAATATGGAGTCAGATGTATGTAACTCTCATAGTTTTTATGTTAGGTGGTTCATTTAAGGGTATTCCTGATATTGTTAAAATGGATAATATGTTAATTAATAAGATGGCGCTCCATGCACAAACCAGAGATAAGAATGTGGCATAAATCATTGTTTGTGATCAATTTCTATGATGGTTACTTCATGTTCACTAAATCGAAACCTAAATCTAGGTCTTTTCATTTGGTAATATCCTCTTTCATTTGGTAATATCATCTACAGGATGGATAGACCAGAGCTGATTAAATTATTCTTCCATGATGAGGAACTTTACCTTATCCCTTGGAGTAAGGAGAATGTCATGCAATGTAAGTAATAAAGTTCTTGGGTTGGGTTGTTAGTTCATGATTTCTACTGTCATTTAAAAAGATAATTAAATTTTAAAAGGTCATGCATAGGCCTATGATGAGAATGTGTTATGGACCGAAACTAATCCAATTTAGCACAAGTGAAGTATAAGGAAAAAAAACTTAGCTTTTCCATTCATTTTCAATAGTTAAATGTCACATTATATGTTTGTCTCACTGATTATTTATAGACTCTTCTCTTGATAAAGGCTGTTACTCATTTATGGAGTCAGTATTCTAGTTGTTGAGTAGGATGGTGGTTCAAGCTTGTTCATTTGATATCTAAAAATGTTTCAAATTAAATGTAGAGGGGCCATGTCTGGACCGATGATGTGAACGGAATGCATCTGAATAAAAATTATGATCAATCATTTTTGAACAACTGAGGTCCACTGCAAAAAGAAGAATTAATATGTAAACCTTTGTGGGAATAATGTCAGGCAAGTTTGAGAATCTAGTTCCGGAGCTTGAGAGGGTTCACAGATACTGATTTTATACAATTAGCAGATCCACTTCTGTGGATCAACACACAAGTATATTCATGAGTAAAGAAAAGGAGGTTAAGACATGGACCAATTCTGAAGGCATGTTGTAAAGCAAGGAATATAATTAATTCCGTTCTGAAATACCTTGGTCCATCAAGAAAAAGAAAACAGATTAAATTTGTCACCACTTTGGGTAAGAAGCATCTAGATAGAAGTATTTAATAGTCAATGTTCTGCTCCTAGTTTGCTGTGGGTTCCCAGATGTTTGATTCATTAAGACAAAAAAAATTAAAATTAAACAAACAAATACGTGTATAGCTAAATAAATGGGTGCCAAGTATGAACCAATGATAAGGGTATTTCATTATTTTCTACATCTGCTTTGTAAGCCCACAGAACAGAGGTAACTTGGCTGTTTTAATAATTATTTAAAGGATGAAGATCTTGACTGTTACCCATGTGGCCAAGGAGAGTGTAGAACAGGGCAAGTCAGATTAAGTTTTTATTCTTGGTTTAGGCTTTTGTTAGAGATGATGATTATTTATTATTTAAAAAGAAGAAATGACTTTATGCAATCATAAAATCCAAGAAGACCATGCCTGAACCAATGATAAGAATGAATCCTGCCAAGTGTCATTTTGCAAAACGAGATCCATTTAAAAAGAGGTTTGGTTTGCTACCTCTTAGATTAAGGAGATTATAGGCTGTTTCGAGCCTTAGTCAAAGATCTCGTTCTTGGGTTAGTTGTGGTTCTCTTGAGTTTTATTATTTTATTAAAAATAATAAATAGTTAAACAAGTACAAAGCGTTTATGCTAGTAAAATTACAATGGCCGCTCATGACCAATTGGGAGATTATACCATGAAACAAGGATTTGTTTAACTTGGATTAACTGTTTTACCACTGTTTGAGGAGGTCATGGAAAGACTTAAATGATAGTCAATTTCTCCCCTCTTTCTTGGGAGTAGATTCTTTGTTGTTGACTTTATATTTGAAAATGAGTAACAATTAATAATTAAGTAAATTAATGAACAACAAAAACATGAGAATGGACAAGAATATTCAAATGATAACATTTCATGAAGCAAGAATTATGATCAACACAATTCTGCTTCTCTGAAATCCATTTAACAGAAAAGAGTCAGTCTGTTTTCTCTGTGTATAATGAGGTCAGAAACCGGTGTTAAAACATTCAGTGTTCTTGTTTTTGTATTTTGTTGGGTTCATGGAGTTGATTGTTATGATTAAGGAAATAAGTATATAAAAAAGTAAATTAGAAGAGGGCAAATCATGAACCAGTGGTTAAAGTGTGTTTTGAAACAAAGATTATAAGTATTGCAGTTCTGCACCACGGACTTTTATGAAACGAAACCTTCATCTTTTATATCTTTATTTTAATCGTACACAGTACCATTCTGCATATACTACGGATATATTTTAGACATTTTTGCATGCTACTTACATTGAGTTTTTTTCACTATCTCAGTTACAAATTCTAGTGATTTATTGGAGGTGGTGTTAGGAAACCCCTATACCCCATATTTTAAAATTTTCTGGCAGGTGATATCGGAGAGAGTACTAAAATAACTAATATTAAGGTATTAATTTCAGCTCAACAAGTATTGATGCTAATTCTTGTCAGACCCCATGTCAGGAGTGGCATTTATATATGAATTTAGTTCCACTCATTAAGTAGCTCTGTGAGATTAGATGGAGACCCACTTATAAATGCAACAATTCAATAGAATAGGGAAGGTAGATGGGCTCTCTGTGAGGTTAGAGGGAGACCCACTTATAAATGCCGCAATTTGATAAGATAGGCCAGGTAGATGGGCTTTCCAGAAGCACAGAAGGTATGCCTTCAACTCAATCTTAGTGTCAGGTGAGTTGTGGAAGAGATGACTCCTGAGCCAGTGACAGACTCACTAGTCTGTAGCTCCGCAAAGCTGGGGACCACACTCCTCTCCTTCACTGCTCTGCCCCTTGTGCCTTACCTGGAGAGCACACACAATAAGCATCTGTTGAATGAGTAGGTGAATACATGGTGAATAAAAGAATGGAGGAGTGAAGCAGTACATGAACAAATGAGTCTTTGAGTAAACACAGGAATGAATAAATGAAGTAATAAAAATGGGAAGGAGTACATGAATGAGTGAATGGATCAATGATAGGTCCATGAGTGACTGAGTCAGTGATAAGTGGATAAATGCATGGTGAGTTAATGAGTGGGTGAGTTCACGTGTCAGTAGAAATGTCACAAAGTGAATGAGTGGATGATGAAAGACTAAGTCAATGAGCAAATGAATGGAAGACTAATAGGTCAAGGAGTCAAGAAATGAAAGACGAACATGTAAATGGATGAGTGAATCAATGGGTCCATGAATTCCTGAATGAATTTATGAATTAACGGATAAATGAAAGTCAATTAGTAATAAGGAAATAAATGAATAGATGAGTCAGTGTATGAATCAATCAATGAGTTAATGACTCAGTGAAGAACCAAATGAATGAATTAATCTATGAATGAGTGAGTTTACAAATGAATAAATCAAAGAAAGAGGAAACAATTGAATAAATTAACTGGGTAGATAAGTCAGTGAATGAAACAAATTATGAGTGAATAGATAGACAAAAGGATGGATAAATGATGGATATTTTATAGCTAATGAATAGAACAGTGAATTAGTGAGTGAGCAAATGAGTCAGTGAATGAGTATGTAATCAAGGAATAAAGTAGCTCTGGGAATGAGTAAGTGAATAAGTGAATGAGTCAATAAATTAGTGAATTAGTCACTTATTGAAGTGTAAGGCAGTGAGTGAATGAACTCACACTGGGACTCTTTCCCTGACTGTTCCACAGAGAATAGTCATGCCCCAGCTTCACACCACAGCATAAATAATCAGGGCACCCACCCTACACTATCGTGGGCGTTTGTTTACATGTGATCACTAAACTGATGTGCCGCAGGGGCCAGGAACTGGGTCAAATTATTCTCTCTATCCCTGGTGCCTGCCCAGCTCTGAGCCTCGGAAGAGCACAGTAAATTGTTGCTGAATGAATGAACAATAGCTAAAAATACATGTGCTTTTTTGGAACCAGGATGGGCCGTCTGAGAATGGCCTGGGAGCTGTTCTTTGGGGAGGTGTGCTGTGTGTCAGATGGTTTGTGGCATCCTCCTACGCAAGTGCAGATTCTGCCTTGAGTCCAGCTTCCTGTGTCCAGTGCCAGACAGTGAGACAGGATACTGGCAGTTCAAACTGCCCTGGACGTTGGCCCATCCTTGGGCAATGCTGGCTTGGCATGGTAGAATGGAAGCCCTAGGTCTTCCCGAAAGCTGCCCTTGCCTCTGCCAAGACAGGAGATCAGAAATAACTCGGTCTTGTTTTTATGCCTTCAGCAAGTAGGCCCACTCCATGCCTTTCTAAGCAAACCACATTCCTCCTTGCTGTAGTTGTGGGACATTGGGTTGAAGTACCCCTTAACCTTTATCTGGTAGATGAGAATAACAATCTCCTGCCTGGGTGGATGTGCTGCTTTACAGGAGGTTATTTAATACATGTTACATACATAGCGTGGTACCTGGGAGGAAACAGATGTTTCAGAAACGTTACATGCCAATTTTCTTCATCCCCACCCAATGTAGCTATATTTGATGATTTAAAATGCATTAATTTAAAAGCTCTCAAATGAATGTGATACTCAAATTCCCCTCTTCCAGAAGATTGGAGAGTTCAACTGAGTTCTAGGAAGAATGCCAGTCTGGATGGTATTCTGGGTCAGTCCAGAACTTCAAGATGGCATGGCATGCCCTTCTACCAGGGAACAGTCAACCAGAAAAATGAGTTGGCAATATCCACGCTCTATGTAGGACACATACACGAGACCCACCCTTCATCTCTCTACCCTTCCCTCCCTTCCTTCATTCAACATATAGGTATTCAGGGCCCACTGTATGCCTCACACTGACCATTTCTTGTCTTCTCTTGTCTTGGCTGGCTCCTGACCCTGGATTTCATCTCTCACTGCTGTTCTCACGTCCTTCCTTTGAACTTGGCGATTGGTTCTTGGTCATCTGGTGTGAATACTGCCCTCTCCTTCATGAGGACTTGATTTGGGCTTCCTACTTCAGAGCACATCAGGTAGACTCCCCTTTCTTAATTCGGGGCATTGGGGACCCCTATTCTGACTCTTCCAGGTCAGCCGTTTTCCATCTGGGCAAGCTTCAGCCCCTTATAAGAGGAGCTTAGGCTGTGTTGGTGGCAGGGTGACCTCTGAATGCTGGGGTTGGGCGGCAGTGGCAGCATGGAAGGCTTCGGGCTAGACTCTGAGATTCACTTGGTGCCTGAAAGCTGGTCTTTCAGAGGAGTTAGGTTGTCACTGCCCCCCTGTCCACTGAATTCCTTGAATAATGAGGCAAAACGACCTTTCAACATTCAGCAACTTGCAATTAATTTAGTTTTCCCATCCCTCCCACTGGTTACTCAGCCTGTGCTGGGCCTGACACAAATGTCAGCCCCTCTCCTACCTTCACAGCCCCCCGCCCTCTCCCCTAGCTTCCTTCCCACAGTCCTCTGTTCACATCTGCCCTTCCTCACTCCTCCATACCCATGCCAGAACCCACATCACATTGTCTGCTATGAGCTGCCAATTTATCCCAAAGGGCTATGAGCTTCTTGAGGCAGGTGTTCTTTTTATGTCATTATAATCCACAGAAGGTCTAGACATCAGGAAATGTTAGGTGAATTAGGTGTTCATCCAGTCATTCATTTATACAAAAGGTGTTGGGCCCTTTCTGTGTGCCACAGGCTGGGTGGTAGAAGTAAGTAATCTATCTTACAAGAAGTAAGACAGACACCACCTCTGCCCTTATAGAGTTCCAAGTCTTGGATAAGAGATTCTAAGCAAATGTTTCTGGCAAAAGAATTTAATTACACTTGTGATAAGTGCTATGAAGCCATGGCTCTGGGGACCGTCATTTGCTCGGCCAGCTGGGTTGGTCCTGATGTTCCCCTTGCTTCTCGCCTTGGCTTTGAGGAGAGCCTGAGAGAAGGACAGGACTCTAGCCATGGTCAGAGATGGCCAGTGGCTTTGGCTCCCTGGGCTCAGGTCCGTGGGGTGTTTGGACATCTAGGAGGAAAGAGGAATGACTGGACCTGGGGGTTTATGCTTGGCTGTTACTTGAGTTCTGCTTGATAATGACCTGGGCGGTTGTCAGCCGTCGAACCCTGCCCTTTGCTCAAGCCCCTCACCTGTTAACAAAGTCCCTGCTGAGTGCCAGGGTTTAGTCTTCCCTGTCAACTTCCAAGTATTTCTCTCAGATATTTTGCCAAATGACAAACTAAAGGTAGACTGGAATATGAGTTGACCTTTTCTTTTTCCTCCGCTGCAGTTCTGAGTTTCTTAAAGTGGTTGCCTGAGAAACAGTGATATCCTGCAGGCAGCTGGGCCACTGGGCATGCGCTGTTCCGAGCACCATCCCTGCTGCCTCCTCCTTCTGCCTTTGTTGTTCAGTCTCCACCCAGGCACCCATCCCTCCTCTGTAGAACCCCCAGTGAGCCCGCAGGTCCCTCTTCTCATCTGCACCACCATGCCACCCAGGCTTCCCTCATCTTGGGCTGGTCTTTCTGCTCCCACCTCCCCTCTGTTCTCTTCCTGGGAGGTGGAGTTAGAGCAGCCTTTCTAGAATGCATGTCCCAGAGTCCCTGCTCCTGAAAGCCCGCTCGTGGCTCCCATAGGCCCCAGGATGGAGCCCCAGCTCCTTGGCCTCCTGCCATGCCTCCCACTACATGCCCCCTGCCCTTGTGTGCTGCCTGGCAGAGCCTCCCCGGGTCTCCGGGCGTGTGCGTCTCTGTGCCTTTGCCCCTGACCCCCTCTCTGTGGCCACCCTCCCACTGCTCCATGGATGCAAGACTGCTCTTGCTTCTCTCCCTGTGGTGGGCTATGTTGCCCCACACTCTGAACTGTTGCATGGTCATGAACTTGACCTTCATTCATAACATTTGTTGCTAGGTCATGATTTGTTTAGGTGTCTGCTTCCACAACCAGACCTTCGGCTCCCTGAGTATAGGTGCTCTGTCCTGGTCATCTCAGACTCCCCCACTGTCCAGTACAGAACCCAGTGCAGCGGGGCCGATCATTAAGAACGTCAGTTGAATGAAGGAATGAGTGGATGCACAAAAGGATAGTTGTACCGTCATACTGGGGCACAAATTATATCCCTGGCGGAGAACTGGGTTCACTGGCATGGCGGAATATCACCTCCTTCTCCAGCCAACTCCACTTTGCCTTCCACCTGCGACTCATTAAGCGATATGTAACCTTAATCCTTGAAATTGCCTGGGACGGAGCATGTTTTCACTCAATGGCATGGACATGGGGATTTTATTCCTCTCTTAAATAAATCTCACTCCCCTAGGAAGCTTGGACAGGATGTGGGCAATCGAACTAGGGCTTGAAACTGAACGTTTTGCAAAAGGCCCCTTTCGAAATCTGAAACCCTGTGGCCACTGGCCAGAGCTGAGTCTGGCTTGTGGGGGTCGCGGGGGCCTCCTCTCAAAGAAGGGAAGGGAAGATTGAAAATAAACCTAGGCTGATGGTTTGTGAGACAGAATTCTGAGGTCTGGTTTTGCTTCTCTGACGAAACTTGAGTGAACTTGGCCATCCTCTTTAGCTCTTCTTTTGAGCCTTTGGCCGAAGGCTCCAACCCTCCCAAAGCCAGAAGGGAGCTTGATTTGATCCTGAAATGGATGGGACAAGTGTGCAGGCACTAGGTGGGATGGGAGCTTTGGCCCAGGTTGGGAGGAGAGGGAACTCAGGGCCAGGGCCAGCGATCGTGCAGTCCCGCTCAGAGGGTGGAGTGGCTGGAGGCTGACCTTTCTCCCAGGGAGCAGGCACTGGGTGGACCCTGACACTGGGGAGAATGAAAGGAAAATTATATCATGCCTATTGTGTGCCAGGCAGAGGCAGCAGTTCCCCTTTCATCCGGGGAATGTCCCGGGTGGGTGATGTCAGTTCCTCATTGTGCAAACAAGGAAACTGAGACCCGGGGCCCATCCCATCCACGATCAGGGCCCAGGCAGCTCTGACTCAATGTTCAGTGCTCTCTGCAGGTGTCCGGGCACTTGCCACGCAGAGCAGTGACCAAGGATCACAGATGCAGTGGGCTGGGGAAATGGCAGAAAACAAAGGGTTAGGGTGCCCGGATGCCAGGTTCTCAGTGCTGGTGTCCTCACAACTGGCTGTCCCTATGCCCCTGCTGTCCTCAGTGGGTGGACACTAGATCTGGACTGACCCCTGGGACAGGAGGTTTCGAGATGTCTTATTCTCTTTTGATTTCTTTTGTCTTTTCTCTGCCGGGAAGATACTGGTCTCTGTTCTTGGTTAAGTTCCCGGAACCATCTAAGTTTCGTGCCCCTCAGCTGTAAAAGGGAAGTGCATTGCGTTTGTTTATTCTGTAAAACTCTTGGTGTGTGCCATGGCATGCACTGATGACGAGCACATGTGTGCGGCCCTGCCCCCATGGAGCACATACATGGTCCTTCAGCCGGAGACCGCGCTGGGAGAACTCAGGGGTTCACTCCCGGTCGGAGGTGAGCATCTGCCTCTGCACAAAGGAAGGCATTTCATGAAACCCCAAAGGCCCCGCAGCCCCCGCACGTGGAAGGAGTCACTCTCCTCCATGTGGGGTGAGCCACGCTGGCCTTGTGGCATACACGTGTTCTCTCCACCTGCTTCTCCAGCCTGAAGGGGACCTCAGTGTCCTCTGATGACCTTCTTGAAGAGAGACATTTCCTCCCTGCCTTCATTGGAGCCTTTAGACGGAGCCAATGACAGCCCAGCTCAGGTTGTTTCCCATCTGTGAAATGGGAAGAGGGAGGATGGCGCTAGTCCCTTGCCCTCACCACATTGTCCGCTACAGAGAGGAAAGATGTTTCCATTCTGATCCCCACACACCTCTACCCCATCCTTCCAGGCTCCTGATCCTCATTGTAATTTTGGGGCTATTTGGTGATATTTTCTTTGTCCTTGGATCTGAGGCTTCTACCAGCACGTGTTTTTTCAACATGACAAAGTAAAAGCCCTGGGCCAGGCGGGGTGGCTCATGCCTGTAATCCCAGCAGTTTGGGAGGCCGAGGCAGGTGGATGACAAAGTCAGGAGTTCGAGACCAGCCTGACCAACATGGTGAAACCCCATCTCTACTAAAAATACAAAAAATTAGCTGGGCATGGTGGCACGCGCCTGTAATCCCAGCTACTCAGGAGGCTGAGGCGGGAGAATCGTTTGAACCCAGGAGCTGGAGGTTGCAGTGAGCTGAGATCACGCCATTGTACCCCAGCCCAGGCAACAAGAGCGAGACTCCGTCTCGGGGGGTAAAAAAAATAAGACAGCCCTGCTCCTGCAGCAGGGGCTGAACCCCATCCCTGACAGATGTTTCTGGTATCAGCAGCAGCTGGTGACCCCGGCCAGCCCCCTGCCAGCCGGGGTTGCTGGCAGCCACTCAGAGGGGACAAAGGCCATCCTGGGCACATGTGTCCCTCCTGTGGCCTCCCTTCCTTCAGCTGCCCGCCCCCACCCCCAGCCCCACCCCCACCCCATTGCTGCTGGGCTCCTGGCTTCATTTATTGATGGACTCTCCTGTGGGGTTCTCTGGGGAACCCAAGCCAGAGTTCAGACTTCAGAAAGGGCTGCTTAACTGACTCCCTGTGTCCCGGGGTTCCCCTGTCCTCCTCTGCGACCCTGGTCCCTGGCCCCCTCATTTGCACGCAGCTGTGCTATACATTCCCTTTGCATCACCCCCCACCCCCTGCTCCCTGCAAAACCCCACTGCTCTGCAGGCCACAAATCCAGAGATTTAATGCCCCAGTGAACTGTGGGTGACGTTCCTTGGCTCAGCTGTTTACTCAGCTGGTGGGTGCTCATCAGAGTTGGAGAAGCCATATTGGAGGGGAGGGGTCCCAAAGGCAGCAGCAACCCCTCTAAAGTCATGGAGTTGGGTGCCAAGGGCCACCCGGGGCCCTGTGGTCCCACGCTGCTGCAATAAAGGTCTCCTGGCTTCGCCTCCCAGGCTTCCTCCTTGCCATCCTTTCTCGGGGACTCTGGCTGTGTGGCCTGGGTTTGGATTTGTATTGTGAGGAAGAAGAGACAGAGTGGGGTGTGTGACAAGGGCTGGGGTAAGCAGGAAATCAAGCCTTGCTAGTTGGTTTTCTGGAGTGGAATTGAGCCTTAAGAAAAGAGACTTGTGAGGGCCAGGTGTGGTGGCTCATGCCTATAATCCCAGTGCTTTGGGAGACCCATATGGGAGGACAGCTTGAGGCCAAGAGACCAACCTGGGTAACATAGCAAGACCCCGTCCCTACAAAAAAATAAAAAGATGAGCTGGGTGTGTTGGTGCACACCTGTGGTTCCAGCTACTCAGGAGGCCCTCGGGATGCCCCTCTACCCTGACTTCTAGTATGGCTTTGTGCCACTGTACTCCAGCCTGGGTGACAGAGCAAGGTCCTATCTCTAAAAAAAGAAGAAAGAAAAAAAAATGAGCCTTGTGAGCTGGAAACAAGGGAGGCAGAGGTCCTTCGAGTTCCCCAGCCCAACCCTGCGGGACCCCCAGGGAGCTGTCCCTCCCTCCCTCCCTGCTTCCCTGACACGGGTGGAGTCTGTGCTGCCACACTGGCCACCTTGCTGAAGCCTGCCAGTGCTGCAGGGGGGTGTCACTGGCCTTCCTTACAGAGAAGGAAACTGAGGCTCAGATGAATGCAGACAGCCTAGGCCTGCGCCAAGTCTGGGGTGCATCTCACGTCCGCACACCTGCCTCCAGTACTGCTCACTGCCCCCGGGACACACAGGTAGGGGATTGAAGCAGAAGCTGGCAGCGGCTCTGTCTGCAGAGGCTGGTTGCCTCGTCTCCCATCTGTGCGCTTGGGTCAGGGCCCCTTTCACGAGCAGGCCCCCGTCCGGAGAGCACTGCAGCACATGTTCACTGTTTGCTCAGCAGGATGAAAGAGCTTACCAGACTTTCCTGGCCAAGTTGACCAATTGGTGATTTTTCATAAAGCCCCACAGCAAAGCATCTGGAAAGCTCCTTTCCTGCTCCTGACAGTCACCCCGAACAGCATGTTTCCAAATCCACAGAACATATGGGCTGCAGAGCTGAGAGCCTTGCTCCTGGCCCAGCCAACAGAATGCCGTCTTCTTTCCCTGGCGTGGGCGCAGGGGCCGCTCTCAGCTGCCTTGCCCCCAACCTTAGAGCCTTGCCTTTGGTACCCGCTCGCTTGCCTCCAAATTCCTGCGTCCAAGACCTCAGGGACAGCCCCCGTTGGGTACTCATCTGCTATTAATACCAGCCCATTTCTTTCCCAGCAAGGAGAGCCTGGCTGAGTCAGTCCCTGGGCCAAGATTGGTATGGAAGGAACTCTACTGATATGAGCAAGGCAGTGAATAGGCAAAGCACAGCTCCTGAATCCAGGATCAGGTCATAGCCAGTGGCTATCAGAGCCTCAGATGGAAGAGCCAGCGGGAAGCCCCAGACCCACCTGGCTGTATGGGACATTGACCCAGCACAGGGAGAAGACCCAGGTGGATATAAGTTGTAGTTACTCTTCTAGTTCTGGGTTGGAGGCTGGGCTTATCCATGGGCACTGAATCCTTAAAAAGTTAAATGAAGATGCTAAAATAGAGCCACTTATGGACTCATGTTGACTGGTGTCAGAATAAAGTCTACAATCAGTCCAATTCTGTGTATATCTGAGTTTGAGGACAATGATAGTAATAATAACAATAGCAATAACTTGACTGGTCTAAACCTCAATGCATTGCTCTACTTGGCCAAACCTGTATACCCCCCTTCCCCCAAGTTCCTTTATCTCGATGAATGGCCTCAGTAATCCTGAGACCAAGGTCTGCTGCATATTCTTCCTCCCCTGCACCCTCCAGGAGCAATCCATCACCAAGTCCCATCAGCGCGACACCCTGAATGTCTCTCCTCCACACTTCCTTCCGGTTGCCCCTGCCTGGTGGGGCCTCATCCTCCCTGTCTGGCTCCATTGGATGCCCTCTGCTTGCTTGCCTCGTCTCTGGCTGTATCCTGTGGGTGACATGCATGCATAACCGGCGCCACTTAAACCCCCCGGTGGGCTCCAGGGTGCACCAAGCCATGCCATCCCATTGGCCCCGTGTCCTTTCCTTTTCCTCTCTTGCTCCAGCCTTACTTGTAATTCCTCAGTTCACACCTCCATCATGTCTGTCAGTCTCAAGATCTCCTCGAAACCCCCAGCCCTTCTCCAGACCTGTTCAAGTGCCCCATTCATCACTCCCCGTGTGCAGTTCCGTAGTTGTCCATTTTGCATTGACTTCCCAGTATCTGGAGGCAGGAGCCGGCTCTGACCCAACTTGCCATTCCCAAAGTACCCTCTCAGTGAATGTGGCAGGTCCCCCTGCCTTGTCAATAAGTCATGTGATTGGGCAGGTTGTGTGACTTGTCCCTCTTGTCTCGGAAGGTCGTCCTGCCCAGAGCCTGTGAAGGTGCAGTGGCCTGAGCCAGGCTTCCAAGAGGACAACCGTGATGGGCTCAGCGTGTGCGTTGCTGGGTAAGCTCTGCTTTTCCTGGTTACACTCGGAAATACTTGTGTACCTGTGACTAAGGGCCAAACTCGGACTAGATGATAGGCGATCAAAGATGGGCTTTGTGACAGGCTGGAGTGCCTGCGATGGCCTCAGAGAGGGGCTGGAATGCATGTGCTTCTCACCAAGAACATTAGCAAGCAGAGGCTGGGTCATTTCTAACAGCTGCTTCTCTGAGTGGAGGGAAGGGCTGGCTAGAGAAGTCCCTCATCTCTGGTCCCACCTAAGAGGTGGGAGTCATGTTACTTTGCAGCTGACCAGATGCAAGCTTGAGATGGGGCCCAGGGTAACCTTCACATCCCTGCCTGAAGGCTCTTTTAAAAATTATGTAGCTAATTGCATTCTATTAACTCATTACCGTAATGGAGAGTGCAATAAGCAGGGGTCATGTATGTTTTCCCCATAAAATAACCTAAGCTAATGACTGACATTTATTGCACATAATTTTTAAAAATATTTTTCCCATTAAAAAATAAATATATGTTTATTATACAGAGCTTGAAAAATATTGAAAAGAACAAGTGTAAGAGCAAGACTCTCCCTAGTTCCCCCACTCACAGATCACCATTGCCAACATTTTGGTGGCCAGCCTCAGCCTTTTGTTTTTTTCTATAAATTAGGTGTGTACGTGTCTGTGTGTGCTTAATTGAGTTTATCATTGCCATCTTGTCTTCCATTTCCACTAATTATATATCCTGAACATTTCCCAAGCCATTAAGCAATTTCTTATCTTGTGCTTTTTAATGGTTACATAGGGTTCTAGCAAATGGCTCTATTGTAATTAATTGGTTTGCTTTTATTGAATATTTAGATCCATTTAGAAGTTGAATTGCGCAAATCGGGAAGGACATCTTTGTTTATTCATCGTCATATACGTGTCTGGCTCACTTTCTGCAGTTCATTCTGTGTCAAAAGGTGTGAGCGTTTTATGGCCAAATTGCCCTCTTAAAGCTTGTATCAACTTACATTCTCAGAATTAGTTTGAAAAGTGCCTGTTTCTCTGGGAATTATCAAGGTTGTTCACCTTTGTCAATTTGTCAAAACACAGTATTTCGTTCTTTTCGTTGGCAGTTCTTTTATTACCTGTGATAAAAGACATTTCCCCCTGTCTCTTTTGGTTATCTGTATCTGAATTGCCAGTTCAGGTTTTTTTTTCATTTTTCATTTAGTTTTTACTTTTGTTAAAGTCATGCATATGCATCGTTTTAAGAGTCAGATGGTTGTAGAGCAGCAGGCTTCCAACTCCACCCTAATTTTCTGCTTAACGGAAGCAATAGTTTTTAACTCCTTTAACTGATTCTCTTGACATTTACATCCGAATATCTAAGTAACATTGTTTTTCTCTTCTACTTCTTGATTTTCTTTTTCTTTTTTGAGGCTTAGGCATTATCGTGACTTTACAACTGTAGAAGATGAGGATTTGACTCCTTGGCCTCACCGCCCCCTCCTCCCTTCTTTCTGTGCACCATCCTCAATATATTTAGTACGTAGTTCGGGCTTGATCCAAATTCAGAGTTCACCTTTTTATGAGAGTGTAAGCACTCCTGAAATCTGAGCGTTAGCACTACAATTTACCTTTCCTTCACGACTATTTTTTCTCTTGGAGTTAGTAATTATCTTGTATTTTTTTTTCTCTTTGATTGGTTAGTTTTTTTGTGAGCCTAGCTGATTTATCCCTAGCCTCTCAATATATTCAAACACATTATTTTTAATTTTTTAAAAAATGTGTTTTATACTATCTAGAAATGTCTTCCCAGAGCCTTCTGGCCGGTTTTGTTATGAACTGGGTGATCTTTAGGGTTCTGGATACCATCTTGGAATATCTTTCACATTCTCCTTCTGAGGATTCCTTTGATCCTCTCTCTTTAGCTGGATTTTGTAGATTGCCTACTTTTGTAGATTCCATGTTATCATCCTTTTTGGTTTACTCCTTTGTTTTGCTAGAGTGCATCCTCTAGCAGTTTCTGTAGAAATGCTTAATGGAAGGTAAATTTTTAGAGCTCTTTCACATTTAAAAAGGAAAATATCTAGCCCACACTGACATTGAAAGATTGGCTGAGTATAGAATTCAACGTTGGAAACCTTTTTTTTTTTAATTTTGGCTCAGATTTTGAAAGAACAAATCATTATCTTGTGGCTTTCAGTGTTATTGGTGAGATGTCTTAAGTCTTTGTGATTCCTCATCCCTTCTATGTGAATTTTTTTTCTTCCTTTCTGGAACTTGTAGAACTTTCTTGTTGTCTTCCAATGTTTTAAAATGTCATGTGTTTGTGTATTGATGTACATCTGTGTTTATCCATTTTTCCAGGTTCTTTTAGCCTGAAGACACTTGTCCTTCAGTTCTAGAAACTTGTCTTGAACAACTGGTTGGATCATTTCCTCATACTTGTTTTCTCTTCCTAGCATTTCCTTCTTTTTTTTCTTTCTTTTCTTTTCTTTTTATTTTCTCCCCCCAACCCTTTTTTTTTTTTTTGATGGAGTTTCACTCTGTTGCCCAGGCAGGAGTGTAGTGGTACGATCTTGGCCCACTGCAACCTCTGCCTCCTAGGCTCAAGCAATTCTCCTGCCTCAGCCTCCCAAGTAGCTAGGATTATAGGCGTGTGCCACCACGCCTGGCTAATATGTGTATTTATGGTACAGATGGGGTTTCATCATATTGGTCAGGCTGGTCTTGAACTCCTGACCTCAAGTGATTCACCCACCTTGGCCTCCCAAAGTGCTGGGATTACAGGCATGAACCACCACGCCCAGCCTCTCTTCCTAGCATTACTATTGTTTGTATGTTGGAACTCCTGACTAGTTTTCTAATATTTCCATATTTTTCCTTTGATTTTTAACTTTTATTATTCATGTTCTGTTTCTAAGAAGGATTTCCCTATCTTCATGTTTTAACTTATTTTCATTTCTGCTTTCATATTTCTAATTTTTAATTTTTAAATTATATTCTAAATATTATATAGCATTTTGTTTTATGAGTGCAATTGCTTCTTTAATATCTCTGATAATATTAATAATAGGTCTTTTGAAATTTTTTTCTCCATGCAGAGTAGGCAAGCTTCATTCAGTTTACCACTTTGAACTGGAAATCGTTTACCCATTTTGCTCTATAGGTGTGTTCATTTTTTATTTTGATTTTGTAAGACCTTTTTTAACAAGAATAGTAACTCTTTTTCTGTCATATGTTACCTGGATCCCCCACTTTTTCATTTGCCATTCCATTTTGTTCATAAATTATTTTTTATTTTAAAAATTACTATGTTCTAAAAATTTATCATTAATTTTTCCTTACAATTTCTTCACTTGCATTTTTCTTTTGGCTCAGAAAGCCCTTTCCCAAACTGAACTTTAATTTTTTTTTTTTAGTTCTTTCATGATTTCATCTTTTATATTTGAATCTTTACTTATCAACTTAATTATTGTGAGAAATAACTAATTGTTCCACTTCCACATTTACTACATGCTAGATACTTTTATAGTTTGGGTTCTTGTTCTGGTTTTCTATTATCCATTGGTTTGTCATTGCTTTATTTTAGTTTGTTGTATTATTAAAATGTGTTATTACTCAGTAGCAATAGTCTTCCTTAATTCTTATTTGTCAAGATTTTCTCCGTTAGTCTTATTTGTATGTTCTTTCAGATGAACTGTAGTGATATTGTAAAGTTAAAAACATTCTTTATGGATATTGTGTGGAACTTTATAAAGCTGTCAGTTAATTTAAAGAGAGTTAATATTTTTTGAAACAGGCTTTGCATGATATTTTGCAGCTTTATGTATACATATATATTCATAAGTTGTCAAATTTGATAGATTCACAATTTGTTACTTTTATTTCAGGAAATTAAGTGTGGCTTCTATTGTGAATTTGATCCCCTTTCTTTATATTTTGTAACTGGTTGTTATTGGTATGTAGGGAAGTGTCTATAAATTTATTGTTACTGTTCATCTCACTGAATTCTCTAATTTGTTCTGCAAGTTTCTAGTTGAGTGTTTTGGAATTTCTAGGTAAAGAGTCATTCATGGCTGGGCATGGTGGCTTATGCCTGTAATCCCAGCACTTTGGGAGGCCAAGGTGGGTGGATCACCTGAGGTCAGGGGTTTGAGACCAGCCTGCCCAACATGGTGAAACCCCGTCTCTACCAAAAATACAAAAAAATTAGCTGGGCGTGGTGGCGGGTGCCTGTAATCCCAGCTACTCTGGAGGCTGAGGCAGGAGAATCGCTTGAACCCGGGAGGCGGAGGTTGCAGTGAGCCAAGATCGTGCCACTGGACTCCAGCCTGGGCGACAAGAGCAAAACTCCGTCTCAAAAAAAAAAAAAAAAAAAAAAAAAGAATGATTCATATCTATATATAATGCAATTTTTGTCTGTCATTTTATCTCATCTATTTCTTTTCCTTTGGCTAGATCTTCTAAAACATTGTATTATTGATAACAGAAATCTTGTCTTGTTTCTGGTTTACTTTTAAGTATGGTTGCAAATCATTTTTTAGTTGAGATTTTTTTAAATAAATGAAGTATTTATACCTAGTTTACATAAGACTTTAAAATCAGGATTGGAGTTAGAATTTTATGAAATGTTTTTTTGATATCTGTAGATACCATGTTGTGTTTCTTTGTTGATCTGTTGATACAATAAACTGTTTCGTAACTTTGAAACATTTTTGGATTGAATTCTACTTGATTATGGTGTATTGTTGTTTTAATATACTACAAGATTTGCTAGGCTAATATTTCATTTAGAATTTTCCAAATCTATTTTTTTGTTGAATTTGAGTGTCAAAGTTATGCTGACTTTGTAAAATAAATTAGGCAACATTCCCTCTTTTTCTGTGTTCTGTACCATATATGCATTATTTGAATGATTTAGTCCAGGAAAGCTTGAAAGAACTCACCTATGTGACTAGCCTGGGATAAGTCTTTGGCAACGTCTCTTATTTCTTCTGTATTTATTGGATTCTTTAGGTTTTCTACATCTTTAGAATTTTTGCTTCTTTTTCTAATATAGCTCAGTGTTTAAATGTGCAGGCACTGGAATCAGACAAATTGAGTTTAAGATTTTGGCCCTCTCATTTTCCATGTGATGGGGACACTGTGTCACTTCCCTAGTTCTTAGTTTCCTCATTTGTTAAATGGTTAAAACGAAAGCCTCCGAGGGCCCTAACAGGACGGGTGTGAGGATTAAGAGATATAGTTACCTTGCACTGGTTCTTGCACATAATGAGTGCTCACTAATGTTTTTAGATATTATTTATCCTAGAAAATAATAGATTTTTATGAGATTTAAACATTTATTCACATAGGATTATAGTATTTTTATACTAGAATTTTAATGTATTTCTATGATTACATCACTTCTGTCATTCTTAATTTTGTATATGCATATTTTATCACTTTTTTATTAGATGACCTGGAAGAATATCTGTTTTAGAGGTTTTTCAAAGAATCTGTTCTTGGGATAACTTGTCAGTTCAACTGGTTTTTGTGTGCCTGTGTTCAAATTAAATAATATCTGTCTTTATTGATTTCTTTCTTCTGCTTTCTTTGTTTTATGGATTTGTCCATATATGCCCTATTGTTATTCTTCTTTAATAATGAAAATATTTCACGGTATGAACTTGCTTCTGTTTGCAATTTTGACTGCATTTTCATATGGCTTAATATGTAGTCTTCAGTACCTTAAAATATTTGTTATAAGGCTTCTTATTTCTTCTTGTTATTAGAAGAAATAATTATCTGAGTTAAATTTGCAAAAGTAGAGCTGATTTTAAAAAATTAATTTCTAATTTTTTAAAGTTATAAGTTGTTTATACTTTTAATTCAATTGTGGTTATCTTTTATTGTGGCTTGAGAATGTGGACACAAATTCTACTTTGGGGGAATTTATTGATGTCTTTTTTCTGCATAATATAATTGATTTTGTAAATGTTTTTTGTGGGCATTTAAAACTAAGATGTACTCCTTGTTTATAAGGTATGGATTTTGATGTAAAGACATTTAGTTTTATTAGCTTTTTAGTCTTTATTTGGATTTTCTTAGCAAAGAATTACGTAATGTATAAGCAACCGTATTTTGAATCTCAATCTAAGAGTTTACTGGACGTATCTGGCTTTTGTTTGTTTCATTACATTGCTTGGAACTTTTTGGACGGTGACCTAATGTTGATGAGGTGGGCTTCTTTCCCGTTTTTCTCATGTTCTGTTAAGTTTGTTGTTGCTTCTAGATTTGGGGTATGCTTATCATTGACTTCCTAGCTATTTGACATTTTTAGGACTGAAAGAGTTTTGGAAACGATGTTTCTATTTTCCTTGTTTGGGTGCTATTTTACTTCTAATGCAAATGTTCATGAGTGCCATGTCACTGTTGTGGATTATACCTTCCCTCTCTGAGAGGTGTTTAATGACCTGAAATCACAGAAGCACATCTGTTTTCTTTTAATTTGTGTTCCTGAGCTAGGTAGCCTCACTTGCTCATGTAATTGTTTCTGGAAGCCTGTAATGAAGGCAAAGTGTTGTTTGAAAGTTGAGCTGGAGACTTGCATGTTCCAAAGAATTTTGCTCCTCGAGAGCTCAATCTTCCAGGCAATTTCTAACATTCCATGGATGTTCTTTAGTTTTGTTCTTTTCAAACACGCAGTCAACTGCCTTAAATCCAATTATTGAGGCCAAAGACGGGCCATGTTGGGTCCGCCTAACAATGCCCATGTTTATACTAATTTCTGAAGCATATAGGAGATCTGTGCTCTTACCACAGGTGTCAGCAACTTTGTTTTTCCATTTTCCACTTATTTATACAACAGTGGAGCAAAATGTAGTTGAATACTGGTTTTCAAAGGCAGCCAAACCCTTTATTCAGACCAAATATTACCCAGAAGGCCAGTAAGTAAAATAGATCAAGTCAGGTCTGCCTTGTTTGGGGCTGTGCAGTGACCCCAAGTTGTTGGTGCTGGGCACCCTCCTTAAAATGCTATAGGGGACCCCAAATGCCCCTGAGATTACCCTTTGAAAGCCTCTGCAAAGAAATATTTAAATAATTGCACAAGCAAACTGAAAAAAAAATGGCTATGTATGCAAAACTGGGGGTGCCTTTGACTGCTTGCTGGCAGTCAGCTGCTGTGTCTGCATTCCGTGGCTTGGGGGATGTCCGTGCATGATTGTGTGGGCTACCTGGGATTCCAGTGCATGGAAATTGAGGCCATCCTGTTTATCCCTGCCATCCCTCGGCTTTGGATTTTCTTGAGTTAATTTATTTAAATTGTGTTCCAAATAGACAACATATAGTTTCAGTTGGAGTCTTTTGACCCAAACTGAGCATTCTGTTTGGAAAGAACGTGTAACCCATTTACGTTTGGTCCCTTAATTGTCATGTTTGCGCTTTAAACAAAAATTGTACTTAATGCTTGTTTTATTTTTTTCATCCTTTCTTCCCTGCTATCTTCTGTTATATCACAGAGACTACATTTTTTTTTTTAATTTTAATTTTCTCTGTGATTTGGAAAGTACATAACCAGTTTCTATGTCTGTTGGTGCTTACATTTCAGTTTCTGAAAAACTACGCTTACATCTATTATTTCTCTATGGTAACAAATGAAATAGTGTTCTCTGACTTTGCCCTGTGTGGAATAATTAAGTTTCATATTCATCTGCTTCCTCCCTTTCCTCCCACTGTTACACCCTCCCAAACGCTAAGGAAGGTGTCGGTGAGTTTTATCCCTGCCTCCCCTACTAACCATCCCCCTGGTCCTGTGCCTTGTGCTTTGGGGGGCACAAATGGCCTCTCTCTGCCTCTGTGGTCTGCCCTCCCCCTTGCAGTAGGTGAGGCTGCTTACTGTTTCTGGACCATAGATCGTGTAGACCTCAAATCCTACTACTTCATGCACTTCTGAATTCACCGATCAGCGTTGTGTGGGTTGAGTATCTGTTTTTCCCTTATCCAGCCTGTGAGCCCCTGGAAGGCAGAAGCACTGAGTCAGCCTCAGCCTCTGCACAGGGCAAATGCTAGAAAATGCATCAATGGTTGAGTATCCAAGAGAGTACCTGGGCGAGCCAGTGAGAGGATGCGTAGCTGAGGAGTGGATGACTCTGTGAAGGAGTGGGTTCTTCAGGGAGAAGAGTGTGTGCAGGAGTGGGTGAGTCTGTGCACCTTTGCAAGAATGGATGGGTGAGGGAGTGGAGCAGTGACTGGGGTCTGGGGAATGAGAAGGGTTGCCAGCCATCTGCGGTCAGCAGGAGCTTCCAGGCCCAAGTTTGGTGTGTTGGGAGGCTGGGTGAGAAGGTGGGTCCACTCACCTCTCTAGATACCCAAGAGGCTAGTGGGGACCCAGGCCACTTTCTCCAGGAGGACATGGATGCTTTTCGCATCTCTCTCTTGTACTCCTTCCTTCCTCACCATGCTGTGGCATGCACGGCCTGTGCTGGGAGCTAGGGGTACAAAGCTGAGGCCAGTACAGCCCTTTCCTGCCCCAGGGGAGTTCCCATACCAAGGGAGGACCTGAGTGAGTTCCCCCCACACTGGAGCCCCCGCTTGGCTCTTCTCGTGTTCTAGTCCCTTTATGTTTACAGACCTCAAGAATCCACCTTAGCTCCCCTCACCTAGCTGCCATCTGCTTGGTGGCTTCTCTGTATCTCACTTCTTTGTGGCTTCCAACCCTACCGCTCCACCCAGAGAGCTAGGTACAGATCATCAGGGGCCTCCACCAACTGCCAACTCAGAATCTCCACTAGGATTTCTTGGTGGCACTTCAACCTCAGCACACTTAAAATTAAGTGTGCCCCACCAGCACTTGGTCCACATCTAGTGATCCCCAGCCCCGAGAGTGGTCCCACTCTCAGCCAGCTCCCGGGCCAGACACCTGCAAGGACATCCGATGTTTTCTCATGGCCCACCATGCCTTGTCCACATCTGGGCTGTTGCCAAGTCTCTTGTGCTCTTCTTCCTAAATATTTGGAAACATGGCCGCTTTCCTGTCTCCATGACTCCTACCATCCTCTCTTTGGGGTCCTGTACTCTTTCTTCCTGCTCCTACTCGCAGCAACACCAGCCAGAGATTTCATATCAGCCAGAGAAATCTTGTAAAAATAGGAAGCTCGCTATGTCCTTTATCAGCTAATAACGGCTTCCCCTTAGCCTGAGGAGAAGTTTGGAATTTTACCTTTGTTTTAAGGTCCTGAATGATCTGGCCCCATCCAACTCCTCAGACTCATTTCTGGCATGTTTCTGGCTCCCCGGGCTCAATTCACATGGATACTCATCCAGACCACGCCCCATCCAGACCACACCCTATCCAGACCACACCCTATCCAGACCACACCCCATCCAGACCATGCCCATCCATTCCACGCCCCATCCAGACCACATCCTATCCGGACCACACCCCATCCAGACCACACCCCATCCAGTCCACACCCCATCCAGACCACGCCCCATCCAGTACACGCCTCATCCAGATCACACCCCATCTAGACCACACCCCATCCAGTACACACCACATCCAGACCACACCCCATTTAGACCACACCCCATCCAGTACCCATCCCATCCAGATCACACCCCATCTAGACCACACCCCATCTAGACCACACTCCATCCAGTCCATGCCCCATCCGACCACACCCCATCCAGTCCACACTGCATCCAGACCTCACTCCATCTGGTCCACATCCCACCCAGACCACACTCCATCCAGTCCACACCCCATCCAGTCCACACCCCATCCAGTACACAACCCATCCAGACCACTACTCCATCCAGACCTCACTCCATCCAGTCCCCATCCCACCCAGACTACACTCCATCCAGTCCACATCCCATCCAGTATACAACCCATCCAGACCACTACTCCATCCAGTCCACGCTCCATCCAGTCCCCATCCCACCTAGACCACACTCCATCCAGTCCACACCCCATCCAGTACACACCCCATCCAGACCACTACTCCATCCAGTCCACAATCCATCCTGTCTACACTCCATCCAGTCCACACCCTGTCTAGTACACACCCCATGCAGTCCATACCCCATCCAGTCCACACTCCATCCAGTCCACACTGCATCTAGACCTCACTCCAGCCAGTCCACACCCCATCCAGACCACTATTCCATCCAGTACATGCTCCATCCAGTCCACGTTGCATCCAGACCACTCTTCCATCCAGTACATACTTCATCCAGTCCACACCCCATCCAGACCACTACTCCATCCAATCTGTGCTCAGTCCAGGCCAAATCCCATCCAGACCACACCCCATCCAGTCCACTACTCCATCGAGTCCATATCCCATCCAGACCACTACTCCATCCAGACTGCACTGCATCCAGTCCACACCCCATGTAGTTCACACTCCCCCAAGTCAACACCCCAGCCAGTCCATGCTCCATCCAGTCCATGCCCCACACAGACCACGCTCCATCCAATCCACGTCCCACCTCGACCACTACCCCATCCAGTTCATACTCCATCCAGTCCACTCACCACTCTGACCATGTTCATCTGACCCATGCTGCATCTGGTCCATGCTCCATCTGGTCCTCTGCTTTTACCCTACAGTGTCCACTCTTGTCCTCTCTCTATTGGCTTAGTCCCCTCATCCTTCATCTTCGAATCTAAACTTCCGAGAAGTTTTCCCTGATTGTCGAGAACCTCTTGTTAAATGCTGTCAGCTCCTTCACAACACTTTAGCCTCCTCAAATTTTGAAACCAATTCTCTGCAATCACTATTTTAATGTTGGTTTCCCCCACAATGCTGGAAGCTACAGGAAGGCAGAGACTGTGTCTGATTTACTGTCTAGCTGCAGCACCTCACAGATGTTCAGTAAATATAAATTTATTTCTATGAGTGACCACATGGAAAATGTGAGTGGGCTGCAGTACAGGTGCAGGCAGGGTCGGGGCTCATGCACCTGAGGCAGAGTCGGGGCTTATGGAGGAACTGCCATTTGCTTGGGCTTGAGAGAGATGTAAGCAGACATTGGCTGTGGGTGGAGGAGTAGTGCCAGCAAAGGCATGTGGACAGTGCCCGGGGTGTGGACGGTAATCTGTTAGACTGGACTAGCTCATGTGTGGAGGGAGCAGGGGAGGATGGTGCCTTGAATGACTTCCTAAGGAGTTAGGACTTCCAACAACTGGGTTGCAGGACCCAGTCTACACTGGGGTTCAGGACTTTAGAGGACAACCGTGCCCTCCTGCAGGGCTGCTGAGGGGTCTGCCCTTGTCCTTTCCCTGGAGGCTAACCAATCATTGCTTTGCATCCCATTCACATGGGATAGTTGTGCCATGAAAGGGGATGGAGAAAATTAAGGAAGACCTCCTGAAGGAGGTGGAGAGGTTGATGAGGAGGTGGAGGAACACAGTGCCCACTCAGCTCTGTGGTTTGAGTCTCCAAAGGTGGTCTAGAGCATGGTGAGGACCATCAGAACTTGGGTGAGCTTGGGAAGTTGTTACCTAGAGGTTGAGGGACCCCCTTTCATATGAGGAACTGTGCCCTTAGAGTGTCCCGTTTGCCATGCAGAACAAAACAGTGCCCTTTATCTCGATGAAGAGATAGTTGACCACATGATGGCCAAAGCATGGTCAATAGTGTACACTTTGCCTTGTCGCAATCTTTCCGAGTTGACATGGCCTTCCTGGAGGAATTACCACTTAGGGTAGAGGCATCCCTTCCCCCGTCAATGCCGCTGCCTCACATTGGAGGAGGGGTTGTTTATGTTCACCATGTGCCTGCTTCCAATGCCAAGTCAGGCCTCAGAAAGCTTTCTGGAAGTGACGCCAACTTCAGGGGCAAGGCCCTGGTTCTGGGGTCAGCACCATTCCGTGGTTCCTGAAGAGATGGTAGACTATGGAACGTAGGCGTTATGATTTTTGACCTATGTAACATGGTCCACTAACTCTCAGTATCCAATCCATCCTCGGAGGGCTTCCTGGAGGTGTTGCCAGCTTCAGGGAAGAGAACACTGGGTTTAGCTTCAGCACTGCTCCACGGCCATTTCTGTGGTTCATGGTTGATGTCTGACTTGTGCAACAAGGCCTGGCTCTTCTGGGCACTAAATACACTCTCTGGGGAGTTTTCTGGAAGTGATGCAACTTGGGTCCAAGACACCGGTTCCAGCCTCAGCCGTGGTTCTGGAAGAGATGGTTTGCCATGTGGCCTATGCGAAAGGAGGGATTTGTGTGACATGGGCTGCCACTTCCCAGTAGCCTGCCAGCTTGGGAGGGCTTCGTGGAGCCAGTACTACCTTCAGGGGGACCCACCAGTTCATCCTTCATTCCGCTGTGTGGCATTGAAGAGTTGCTTTCCTGTGTTGAAGTTTTCTGTTTATACTAATGTCCACCTCTGATCAATCTTACATTCAGTCTCAGAGGGTTTTCCGAAGGCAGTGCCAAGTCTGGGAATGAGACAGTGGTTCTGTCCTTAGGGAGGTGGTTGACCAAAACAACTCCTGCTTTGTTCATGAAGATGGCATGGTGCTCATCCAACCTAAGAGGACCTCCTGGAAATGCCTTTGGTATTGAGGCAGATATGGCCTTACAGCACTGTTTTTTTTGTTTTTTGTTTTTTTTAAATGCCCAAGACTAGAGCTCACTAATAGGTAAGATCTGGGCTTCAGTTGCCCAGTACTGTTTCTTGGCCTGGTCAGTGTAACTAGACGGATGTTCTTTGGTTGCACATGGGCCATTTTGCATTTCTGATTTTCTCCCCACTCCCCCAACCAGCTCTGTTAGCCATGTGGCATGTCCTCCCTCCCACCTACCCACTCCTTCAGACCCAGCACAGTGTGTCTGGCACATAGTGGGCACTTAATCGGTATTTATGGAGTGATGAAATCCATGTCATCATCCACTTCTTCTCAGTGGAACTTTCAGCCTTGGAGGGCTTCCTGGAGGAGTTGCCAGTTTTGGGGATGAGCCACTGCTTCGAGCATCCATGTCAACCCCTGACCATGAAGACGAGACTCCTGGCCTGTGTGTGCTTGTGGCATGATGCATGTGCTGTGCTCAACCTCCCTTCTGGTTCCACCCAGCTCAAGGCCTTGGAGGGGTTTCTGGATGTGTCCTGAGCCTTTGTCCTCGGCGTCTCTGTGTGGTACTTGGAGAGATAGTAGACCGTATAGCGTACGCTTTATCTGTGACGTATGTAACACGGTCCACTAACCCTCAGTATCAAATCCATCCCCGAGGCTCCTGGAAACAACGCTGTCTTCGGGGAGGAACCATTGGACCCACCACCACTTCTCCATGATACCCGAAGAGATGGTTTTCTGTATGGCATGTGTTTTTCTGCATGATGCAAAATGGCATAATCTCGCTCCTCTTAAATCAAGTTCTGCCTCGGGAAATCGCTCCATCCCTGGGGAGGAGACCTTGATTCTTTCCGGAATCAGTGCCATTCCATGGCGTTCAATGACGTGGTTGACTACGCAACACTTATTCAGTAGACTCCGTGACCTGCTTCTTCTCAGCTTCAAATGCAGCCTAGAAGAGGCACCCTCGGGCAGCTTCGTGGATTTGAGCCTTCTTCCAGCCACAACCACCATCGTGCGGTACTTGAAGAAATGGTTTACCGTCCCACATACATTTTCAATATGTATGTGGGACGGTAAACCGCTTCTTGGTATCCAGCCCAGCCATCCAAACCTCCGTGAAGAGAGCCTGCAGTTAGAGGAGAGCCACGGGTCTCGGCATCCTCGCCATGCCATGGTGCTTGGCGGAATGGTAGACTCTTAGATGTGTGCTTTCTCTGTCAATGCTTGTGACGTGGTCTTCTTCTCAGTGCCAAACACAGCCTCCAGTGGCTTCATCAGGACAAGGATGACCTCCAGGAAGGTGTCCTGCTGCTCATGTTGGCACATCCCTCTGGAGTAATTGAAGAAACGGTGGCAGGTGCCACTAATGTTCATGAAGGAGGGATGTGAAACAGGCCACCTCTCATCCTCAAAGCTCTCCTCAGATGACTTCAGGACAGTACGCCCATGTAGGAGCAGATATGGGTCCAGGAGACGATGCCACTCCAGGTACTTGAAGACGCACTGACTCATTTTTGTCTTTGCTGATGCGTGTACAGTCTATCTTTTTTCCATCTCAAGTCTAGCCATCTCGGGGGAAGATGCCCCAGCTCTGGACTCAGCCCTGATCCTCATGAAGATCTGATCGACCCATTGTGTATGTTTACAGAGGAAGTACCTCCGTGGCCCACTTCTTCCCTATCTCCAGTCCAGAACCCTTGCTTGGAGAACTTGCTGAAGAAGCTGCCAGCCTCGGGGACAGAGCACTGGTTCTGGCCTCTTCACTGACCTCACGGTACCTGAAAAGGGTTCAGCCACACTGCATGTCTTTTCCCCATGACGTATGTAACATGGTCTACTTCTTTTCGAGTATCCCTTTCAGCCTGGAAAGTCTCCAAGGAGGTTATGTTAAGCTCAGGAGACGAGGCACCAGTTCTGGTACCAGTACTGCCTCGGGGTACTTAGCAGAAGTTGGCCATGCTTCATATGTTTTACTTACAACGCATGTTACTTGGTCCACCTTCCTATAACAGCGTGCACCTTGGGGGGCTTTCTGTAGGCAGTAACAAGTGTCAGGCGTAGCACTAGTTCCAGCGTCATCTCCATTCTTGAGGGGTTCCTTTGTGCTGTGTCCACTGCATCTGTGGCAGACATTGCATGGTGGCCTCTTCTCAATACTGCATCAGGCCTCAGAGGGCTTCCTGGAGGTGATGCTAGCGAGAGCAAAGAGACACCGGCTCTAACATCAGCCCTCTCCAAGGTACCTGAAAAGATGGTTGACCATAGAACATGCGCTATCTCTGTGTCGTATGTAATATGGTCCACGTCTTCTCAATATCAAATTCAGTCACAGAGGGCTTCCCAGAGACAGGCAAAGTCACCTTCGTGGGAGACACACTGATCTGGCTTCAGCACCATTCTATAGTACTTGGAGAGATGGTAGAGCAAAAAGCGTATGCACTGTTGAATGACAGATGTAGCACGGTCCACTCATTCTCAGCATCAGGCAGCCCTGGGGCTTCCTGGAGGCCTTGCCGACTTGAGAGCCGGGCCTGCGTGGTAGCCACTGTGCAGTGCAGGTCACCGGGTGGTTGGCTGCAGACCCTGTCCTTTATTTATTACATTGGCCATTTGGTCCACCAGCCAAGAACTCAGCACCGGTCCCAGCCTTACAGGGCATCCTGGAGGTGGTAGTGGCATTGGATGTGAGTTTGTGGTCACTGTCACGTTGCCGGTGGCTGGTAGTTCATGATGCACATTGTGAGGGCTTTCTGGAGGTGATAGCAGGTGAAAGGAAGAGAGCCAGGGGTCACCGTCACTTCCTGGCATTTGAAGATGCGGTTGACCATGGTGTGTACGCTTTATTTATAACGTAGGACACATGGTCTACTTCTTCTCAATATCACAACTCGCCTCGGAAGACTTCCAGGAGGTGATATCAGCTTTGAGGAAGAGCCACTGTCCTGGTGTCAGTACGGCTGCTGCTTGGTACTTGGAGAGAGGTGGTCCGTGGCGCGTTCGCTTTATTTATGGCGCACATTACACGGTCGACCTCTTTGCAGTATCTAATCCCGCCTTGCAAGCTTTCCTGGAGCTAACATCAACTGCGGGGGGAGGGGGGGCACTAGATCTGCGCTCAGTGCAACCCAGCGGGGTTTGTGATGTGTTTGTCTTGTGTGTGACGATAACTCACGTGTGGCAGCCTTCTTCTCAGCACACTGCTCTGGCTTGGCGGCAGGGTTAACTTGCGGACAAGGAGCGTGGTGTCAGCACGTGCCTGGATACGTGAGATGGTTGACCAGAGAGCACACGCTTTATATGTGCCGTTTGTGACCTGGTCCACTACCCCTCAGTATCTAATGCCCCCTTGGAGAACTTCCTGGAAGAGGTGTCAACTTTTGGGGAAAGAGACAATAAACCGGGGCCGGCTGCACTCTGCTAGACTCTGAAGAGAGCATCTGCGAGGCGTTCGCGTCACGTGTACCAAATGTGGCTGAATTGGACTGATTTTCACTCCAGTCTCTTTCCTTGGAGGGCTTCCCAGATGTGGAAGCATCCAAGTTCAAGGGGAGGGGCATGCTGTCTATACCATCCTCAAATCCTCGAGTGATCAGCTGACCTGGGTGTGTGCCCTTCTATTTACAACCAAGGGCACCTGGCCCGCCTCACCTCAGTATCCACTAGGTCCTTAGCAGGACCTTTGGTGGAGTCAGCCTTGGTTTGGGGCATCTGTGCCTCTCTTGAGTAACTGAGAAAACATGGCCCTGGGGGTTAACCCTAAATGTGATAGCTCCCGTGACCAGCCTTTCTATGGCATCACCACCTCTGGCTGTGATGTCAATTTCAAGGCATGCCGTGGGGTCTGCTCCACTGGGGTACTTGGACAGGTGGTTGGCGAGCAGCATGCATCCAACTCTTGGCTTCCTCCAGCAAATCTACTAACTAACGCTCAGTGTGCAATTCCATATTTAACAGGACTTCCAGGACTGAATGTCAAGTTTGGGGAAGAATCAGTGGTGTTCCTTGTCAGTGTGAATCAGTGGTACCTGAAGGGAGGTTTTCTGGGTCTCTGTTTCTTTAATGAGGATGAAACACACCTGGTTAACCTCTTTTCCAGTATCAAATCCCGTCTTGGAGGCCTTCTGGTCCAGACCTCAGCTTCAGGGAAGGGCGTTACTCTCAGCTCCAGTTCACTGGACAGAAATCTATGGTTAACCACAAAGCCTGTGCCGTATGATTTTGACTGATGTCATCTGTTCTACTAACCCCAGTGTCCAATCCGGATTTAACAGGACTTCCAGGACTGAATGTCAGGTTTGGGGAAGGAATCAGTGATGTTCTTGTCAGTGTGAATCAGTGGTACCTGAAGGGAGGTTTTCTGGGTCTCTGTTTCTTTACTGAGGATGAAACACACCTGGTTAACCTCTTTTCCAGTATCAGTCCCCACCTTGGAGGCCTTCTGGTCCAGACCTCAGCTTCAGGGAAGGGGTGCTCTGGGCATAAATAAGTAGACATGAGCAAATGGTGACTGCTAAGCGTGCTCCATGTTTCTGAATTTTGCCACCAATTGCACTAACCCTCAATGTCTTATCCCTTCTTAGGAGGACTTTTCAATGTGGTGGCAGCCTGGGGGAAGACAGTATCACCACGAAGTGTCATGGAACATGCAGGTGAGTCGTCTGTGGTTGCCTTCGTCGTGCTCCCAATGGATCGTGTGTGTCATTCAGGCTCTTTTGGCATCAGCCCCTGCTGCTGGGGGATGCCTGGTTCTTGCCACACTCAGTGATGGGCTTGAATGAGCCAAGCCCACCGCAGGGGAATGCCAGTTTGATGGGAATCATGCCCTGGACAGACAGCGCAGGTGTCCTGCACACCTGTCCCCAGCCTGCAGTTTATTCTGAAAGGATGTCCTGAGTATAATGACACCTTAGAGAAGAAAAGCTGATTCTGAGGTCAAGAGGAGACCTCGGGGACCCTGGAATTGGCCTAAGTTGGGACCTGTTTATTTCTAACAGGAATTGTGGAGTTGACTTATTTTAAGTCTGGAGAAATCCTTGATGTCATGCCAACTTGAGGGGAGGGCATTGTCATCAGCCCCGATCCAGGGGAAGGAAGTGGATGGCCCACCATGGGGCCCCCAGGAACACACCTGCTTCACTGACCAGCACATCTGACCCATCCTTGGGGTTTTGTTTCTGCAGATGGTTCTTCTTTGGGGTGCTTGAGGAGAGGTTTCCTTTGGCATATCTATTTCTTTTATACAAATCATTTCTGCGGACCACTCTTCAGTATCAAACACACCAGCTCAGAAGGCTTTGGGATAAGACAGTAGTTGTCAAGCCCCTGGCCAGGGTGAGTGGGCCGGAGATGGGTGCTTCTCCTGTTCTGAGCATCCTGTCTGGCAGTAATGCTTGGTGCCCGATCCTTTCCAGGAGGACTTCCTGGAGGTGATGCCGGCCTCTGGGGAAGGAAGTGGCTCCCTGCTAGCTCTAAGGCCAAGGCACAGAAGTAGGTTTTGCTGGTGCTGCATTTGTTTTGATGGCACTTAGTTGTGACTGTGGGTCCTCAGCTCATCCATGGCATTTGGGGAGGGGACTTGTGGGGAAGGAGGGTGTCAGGTTCTAGAGAAGGCCAGGTCTTTCCATCTCAACCTTGCTTTTTATAACCAGAGACAGAACATATGAGGTAGCACCAATGACCACCGTTGCCAACTCTTCCTACTAGCTGATACCCAAACACCGTTCCTTCCAGCCGAAAAGGGCCCTCATAAAGAGAGGGCAGAGAGAGAGAGTGTCAAGGCCATGTGACAGCGAGCAGTGTGCTGTTGCCTCTGGCGTATTCAGGTTAGGCGGCTGCTGAGTCCATGCAGATTGGGTGCTCTGCTGGCTACACAGGGGTCAAAGGACAGGTGGCAAGGGTGCAGAGCCATGGAATCCTCCTGGAGGTGACACCGACGTTGGTGAAGATTCGGCAGTTTTGTTTGGATTTTTTTGTTTGTTTTTTGATCAGTGCTAATTGTCGATACTCGAAGGAGAGGTTGTCCATGTTGTCTTCTCTTTATTTATGATGAAACATACACGGGAAACCTCTTCTTTAGTATCAAATCCCACCCTGGAGGCACTTCCTGTTCCTGATGCAGCCTTCAGGGAGGGACGTTGCCGGCTCCTGTCTCGGTGGGCGCAAGCGAGGCCGACGGCTTGCCGTGTGTCCCAGGGGTGCGGCTCTCAGGCCCAGCGGTCCCGCGGAGGCCCCTGGGAGGGCAGCTGAGTCTGGAGAAGGGCCTGTGCTTCTGTGGTTGAGGGAGGTCACTCATTGTGGTGTGTGCCTATTTATTGACTCACGGTGGGTGGTGCCTCTTCAGTGTGAGGTCTTGCTCAGATGGCCTTCTGGACACGCCAGCCGTGTCATTGAAGGGACGATGGTGCCATCTGCTCTCCAGGGTAGCTGAGGGGATGGTAGACCGGTGACGTGCACTTCATTTACGATGTAGGTCACCCGTTTGACTATCCACCAGCGCCCGGTCCATCTGTGGGATGACATCTTGGTGCACATGGCAACTTTGGAGAAGATGTGGGAGGACGTGGGGCTCATGGGACTCTGCAGGATTTCAGGAGGGGTTTCCCTTTGGGGGCTCCTCCTCCCACCTCCTTAAAGTCAATATAAGCAATCATCAGTGAATAATCTCTCTTTTGGTTTCAAATCCCGCCCAGGAGGGCTGACAGCCTGAGCACAGACAATGCCAGGACCGAGGAGGCCTCAGCTTCAGTGCCCCAGCAGGGAAAGGCCCACCTCACACCACATGCTGACTGCAGGAGGTGTGTGGGGGGGGCCTGGTGCAGGGGTGTCGTTATCCTTGGAAGGGTTTGAGGAGTGGTTTTGTGTGTGTAGGACAGGGCAAGTGTTGGGAGAGCTGTGGTTGTTGTGGCCACTTTACTCTGTGCTACATGAAGAGGGGCTGTCTGACAAAGCTTGCCATGTGTCTGATGAATGCTACATGGTCCATCTCTTTTCCACAGGAGGACTTCCTGGACATGAAGCTAGATTCTGGCAGTGCCACTGGTGTCGGCGACACTCCTGGTGAGTCGTGGGTGGGGGACTGAGGAGCTGGCGGCGTGATTGAGATGAGCCCTCCCTGTGTCGAGACCACTCAGAATCCAGCCACTCCCGAGGCGGCATTCAGCCCATGCTTGGGGAAGGCTTTGCTGTCGTTGCTCACCTCTGTCTGTGGTTCAGCTCTGACTGCCTTACAAGGCCCGAGATGCCCTGGATGCTCTCAGTGTCAGACTCTGGAAGATGTGTCCCGGCTGTGACACGCGCTGCGGGGAGGGCTGTTGGCGTCAGGTCCATGGAGAGGTATGGGAGCGGATATCTTGTCTGAGAGCAGACGTTCTGTTTCGGGTGTGTGTCCTGGTCCGTTCATCCTCAGCCTCCCTCCCATTCCTAGGATGACTTGTGGAGAGAAGGCCTGCTCTGGAGTCTGAAGGTGAGACCCACAGCTCTCACCCCGCCCTTGGGATATTCCCACGGCTACGGCAGAAGCACAAGAAAGTGACTAGAAACGCAGAAACTCCTTAAGGCCAAGGCTGGGAACTGCTGTGTTTCCACGCGTAGATCATTGACCAGAATAAATTACGTGGTTGAGCCCAAGGCAAGGGGCAGGGGGGCACACTCCACCCGGGAGGAGGTTGCGGTGAGGTGTGAATGCATGAACTGGGGAGGCCGGGCCACCAGGAGAGTTGTCCACGTGGCCCACCTGAGGACTTGGGCTTTATTCATTGCTCATTCATCCCTCCCTAACCCGCAGCTCCGATCTGCCATGGGGGCACTTCTCGGGCTCCAGCTGGTCGATGGTGGTGACACTGTGTCAGGACCTCTGGTCATTCCATCTGTTTGAGGCAAACATTAAAAAATGCCTTGTGGTACTCGTTCTGTGAAGACGTCCTTGGCTGAGGGGCTCCATCAGGGCAGGCACTTTGCTGTTTGCCCCTGAAGGGTAGGTGGTAGAGCTCATCGATCTTATCTGGGGAGTTATTGTGACTCTCCTGGTCCCTGCTTATCTGTCCTCAGGAGGACTTTTAGGATGCCAAACTAGTGTTTCTGTGCCATTGTCATTCTGTGATCCTGGAGGAGACTTTGTTATTGATGAATTGAACACATCCTGCCCACAAGCACCTCCAGGACACAGTGCCACCTGTACAGAGGGGGCAGACCTGTTAGAAGTCTCCGAGGTCTTGAGGTGGGTTGTATGCAGGGCCATATCTTTGTCACCCATTGCCCGGTGTGCATCAGGACCCATGTGTTCTCAGGAAGCCTACAGAAGTGATACCAGTCGCGGAGAAGCAGTGCTGTCAACGGTGCTGACGTGCGGTACTTAATGAGAAGTTGCCCGTGTCTTTTTCGCTTTATTTGTGACGAAACATTCGCGGTGCACTTCTTTTTCAGTATCCTATTCTGCCTTGAAGACGTCTTGGTTCGGGTGCCAACTTCAGGGAAGGCACATGGGCCCCTGTAGTGGATGCTGGTCAGGACCTCCCCACCCCATGTCTTTTCTCCCTTCCTAAATTTCCCCTGGTTTTTTTTTAATGAAAGCTCCCCTCTTCCCACCATGTGCTTTGATTGCATTGACCCTGCCCGACTTCCTTCACTAGCCCAGGCTTGAGTGAATCTCTTGATCTCTTCTTCTTTGCCACTGCAATTGCTTCCAGAATAGGCTCCTGACCCCACTGAGCCAGTGAAAGGCAAGGAGATGTTTGCTGTGGCTTCTGGGAAAGAAACTGTTTCTCCCTTTTCTATGATAGCTGCCAGAGTAGACACTGTCTATTCCATTCAGCTGGTAACAGACAGTGAACTTTGATGTGAGCTTCGAAGGTCCTACAGCCATTTAAGGACTAAGAGGAGAGGGCTTGGTGCCGCACAGACACAGAAGAGGGAGTCTGTACCATGAAAGGCATCTTGGAGACCTAGAGAAGAGCCTGGGTGATATCATTTGAGCCCCTAGATCAAACCCTGCCTGAAGCTTGCTCTGTCTCTGTACTTTTTAGTTATATAAGTCTATACATCCCTTACTTGTTTAAGCCAGTTTGAGTTAGATTTTATCTTACTTGCAATACAAACAGATGATACCACAGTGTGTTTTCCAGTGTGACCGGGAAAGCCTGCATTTTTTGGATTATGTGTTTCTCACGGTTTGCCTATCTATCTTCAGCGTCCTATTTAAGGCAGGGTCTTTGTGAAAGGTGACTTTTCTTATGGACTTATGCTTTCAAAGCTTTGTCTTAGTGATTTAATTTATGGTTGACAAATGATGCACAATTACCGTGTTTTGTGTCCAGCAATGGATCACTGGGTCCTCTCTGGAAGGCCTGAAGGGTGGTGGGCCCCAGAACTTCTGCCCTGATTCACTCTCCCTGGAATCCACCTCTCCCTGGGAGGCTGCCCTTCAAGTGATGCGGATTTGGGGAAGCTGTTGTCCTTTCCTGGCCCCTGCTGTCCTTTGGCTTTCTGTGGGTTGGTTGTATTTGTCACAACTCACACCAAACTGTCAAGTGTTTTAGAAGCAAGCCATGCCTCCAGGGAACCCAGAGCACCTTAGGGAGGAGGCATGGTGGTCAGGACCATGCAAGGTGCACAGATAGATGGGTCCACCGAGAGCCGGGGCTGCCTTAGTGGTTTGTTTCTCCTAATTCGATATCTTTGTCTTCCCATCTCTGAAGAGGAGAACTTCCTGGAACCACGGACTCATGGAGGAGATTCCATTTTTGGGTCCAGGAACATCCCATTTTCTCCATTTGTGGGTTTGATAGTAAACATTCCAAAAGCCGTCTGCCCTGATTATTGAATTCTGCCCATGAAGACTTCCTGGGATCCCGAAGTAAAGGGAGTCTAGGATCGGTTTGCTTTATCTGTGATCTGTGGTGACTGTCCGCCTCTGCTCAGTGTCAGCCCAGCCCTTCGCAGCATGCCCCCCGCCTACCTTGGGTTAGCCAACACCTGATGCTTTTAGGCTTAATTGAGCATAAGTTTGATTGGTGGTGTCTGCCCAGCCCTGCCCCCACGCCCTGACCCTTCGTGTCCCTTCACGCCCAGGTGTGCCGCTGGTGGGGAGGACGTGCTCATCTCTGGTACCTGAAAAGAAGTTGCCCATGTTATTTTCGCTTTATATGTGACGAAACAAACATGGTGCACTTCTTTTTCGGTATCAAATCTCTCCTTGAAGAGCCTCCATCCCTGATGGACCCTGAGCATGGGACCTGGTGTCACTACCTCTCTTGGTATGTACATGGAGGATTTGTCCTGGCAGCCCCTCGGTCACTCTGCGTGTTGGTGGGCTCAGGGACCATGCTCAGTCCTCAGTCCACGCCCACCTCTCGGAACAGGCACAGTTGGCGAGGCCTCAGCCACATGCCAGCTCCCTGCTGCAAGGGAGGCTGGGGAGACGCACTCCCAGGCTCCACCGAGAAGCGTTCCCCAGCATTTGAGAAGAGTTCAGATTATAGCAGCCAAAAACAAAATAAAAAAGGAAGCAGCTGCCACAACCACAAAAACAAATAAGCAATGAAGACCCCCGCCCCCATCCGCTCTGTGCAGAGGTGCGAGGCGGTGGCTGAAGGGGACATGAGGACGTGCCACCTGGTGGACTGCCACCCGCACCTCCACAGAAGAATTGATTGGGGGTAGCAATTGTGGCAGAAGTCGTCCCTGTGGTTCTGGGGGACAGGATTTCCCAGAGTGAGGATTCACCGGAGTCTAATCCTCCTAGCCCCACTCTTTCTTTTCTTTTCTTTTTTCTTTTTTTTTTTTTTTGACACGGAGTCTCACACTGTCACCTGGGCTGGAGTGCAATGGCTCGATCTCGGCTCACTGCAACCTCTGCCTCCCAGGTTCAAGCGATTCTCCTGCCTCAGCCTTCCAAGTAGCTGGGATTCCAGGCGCCCGCCACTAGGCCCGGCTAATGTTTTGTATTTTTAGTAGAGACGGGGTTTCACTATGTTGGCCAGACTGATCTTGAACTCCTGACCTCGTGATCCACGCCCGCCTCGGCCTCCCAAAGTGCTGGGATTACAGGCACAATCCACTGCGCCCGAGCCCCACCCCATTCTTTCTAGGTGCCAGTCCTGCCTCTGAGAGATGTGCTCCTTGATGGCCAACAGCAGAGAGACGTTGGTGTCTGACGTTGGTGTCTGCCCCAAGCTGGGAGCAGTGAACAATGGCTGATGGCAGAACACATGCCTTCCCGAAGACACTGCTATCCGGGTGTCCAGTCCCCACATCCAGTCTGTCCTTGGGCCCTGGAAGAGAAGTTTCCCCGGTGTGTTCATTTTATCTGTGACAAATCATTTCTGGCCAGTCTTTTTGCAGTATCAAATCCCACTTGAAGGGAAAGGCTGTTTGAGCTGGGAGCTTTGGGGGCATCAGCAGTTCTCTGGGGTGAGTGATGGGTGTTGCCCAGAGGGCATGTGTGCCAGCACCATGGCCACCTGGTCCTCTGAACCTCAGCATCCCTGTCCCCTAGGAGGGCTTCCCGGAGCTCTGCCAGCCAGAACTAGAGGCTGTGGGACTGCTCTCTGGGTTACACTTTGGTACTGGAGGAGAGGTTCTCTGTGTTTCTTCCCTTTATTTATGGTGAAAACTATGGTGCACTTCTATTTGAGAATCATGTGCCATCAGGAAAGCCCAGAACCCACTTCTGGGAGGAGATGCTAACGGCAGTCCGTTGGTGGCACTGGGACCATGCTGGCCTCAGCAGGTGCCCTCTGGACAGTGGGCAGCTGCTCCACCCATCCCCTGGGCTCTGGCCTCCCTCCAGAGAACTTCCTGGTGGCAGAAACATGTTGGAGAGGCAGCACCAGTCTTCATGTCGGGAAATTCCATCAAGAAAGGCTATCCAAGCTGTGGCCTGCACAGTCAACCCGTTTTACTCATTTGAGCGCCACCCTTCTACATGATGGGGCGCCCACTTCAGGGAAGGCGCAGCTGTGGGAGCAGAAGGCAGGCCACACAGTCTGTATGTGACACGTGCCACTTGGCCTGAGGACCTCTGGAGGGGACACTGGTTCTGAGTCCCCTGTGGAAGGGGAAGCATAGTTGTTGGATGACGTGGCATGGACAGTTCTCTTCCGACCAGAGCCTCGTCTCTCATCGAGGAGGGCTTCTGCTCTCTGCTGCTTATGTCAGGAGAGGGCCACTGTTGCCTCCACCACCTCAGGTACGTCGGAGGGAGACCTTGAGGAAGCATTGCGTCTCCGACGGTGCGTGTCCCTGTGTGTTAACGCTTGCCGTCTGTTTCCTTTGCAGAAAGACCCCCTGGGCTCTGGAAGAGAGACGGGACCCCAGAAGCTGTCCAGGAATGGTTGGAGGGAGGTTGTTGGTGATGTATTCACTCTGTGTGGCAGATACCCCACAGTGGACCTCCTAAAGCACTGAACGCCTCCTTGAAGGACGTGACATGGGGTCAAGTTCAGGAACGTGGTGTGGGTGTCTGTCAGCCCCTCACTGAGGGTATGTATGCAGATGGTGGAACAGATGGCAAGTATTTTCCTTCATTTGTTTCTTCTTTTGAGAATTGAGAATTTATTGAATGAACATGTAATCCTGTTTCCTAAGGTAAATCTATACGTAAAAATTTAGGTCCTACACCACCAATTTCTTATTAAGAAATGGACCAAGAAATGTGAACAAAACCATATGTAGCACAGTTTTCAGATTTTTAAAAGAATGTCAAAATATACACTGTCTTGTCTCTTGATTCCCAAAGCTTAAACTCTAAAGAATAGGGAAGACATAGGTATACACTGGAAAAAAAATGGCAAATAAGTGAGGAGGATGGGAATTTTTATGACTACATGGGAGACACACTGAATTTTTTTTTTTTTTTTTTTTGAGACGGAGCCTCATACTGTCGCCCAGGCTAGAGTGCAGTGGCATGATCTCGGCTCACTGCAAGCTCCGCCTCCCGGGTTCATGCCATTCTCCGGCCTCAGCCTCCTGGGTAACTGGGACTACAGGCGCCCGCCACCACGCCTGGGTAATTTTTTTGTATTTTTAGTAGAGATGGGGTTTCACCATTTTAGCCAGATGATCTCGATCTTCTGACCTCGTGATCCGCCCACCTCGGCCTCCCAAAGTGCTGGGATTACAGGCGCCCACCACTGTGCCCAGCTAATTTTTATATTTTTAGTAGAGACAGGGTTTTACCATGTTGGCCAGGTTGGTTTTGAACTCCTGACCTCAGGTGATCCGTCCACCTCGGCTTCCCAAAGTTCTGGGATTATAGGCGTCAGCCACCGCGTCCGGCCAGCAACTTTTTGCATCTAAAAGGTGAATGTTCCTTCTATGCTTACAGGATTTATGGTTAATCACGGAGGAAGTACCATCAGGGAAGCCCATTCCAGGAGGAAGTGGGAAGGGGGCAGGTGAAAAAAGCGGAAGAAACCAATTAGGGGCATATCCAATTAAGGACAAGTCCTGTCCTGAGCAGGGTTGCTGCAGCCAGATCCCCCAGCAGGGCCTGGGGAGTCAGCTGCACCTAGAGCTGAGGGCCGGGGCGGACACGGATGTGTTAGTTCACTAGCCTGGGTACCCTAGCCAGGCCCCTCAGGGAGGGATGCCAGCCCCTCGGAAGGGACAGCCTGTGGGCTGACCTTTGTCCCAACACACAGGAAGAAGAGTTCCTTGGCTGATTACTACACCTATCCCAGCTCTTCCAGGCTGCCGGTGTTTCAGTTACCAAAATAAGACCCCCAAGCCCAGCCAGCAGCTGTTCCTCAATTCCATGTCCCCCTCCTTCAGGACCATCCTGCCAAGACCCACTCCTGGGGACATGAATGATGTCTGGCCACAGAGAATACATGTTTATGACTCAGACCGTTTGATTCCCTAACCAGCCATGTCCCATTGGTCCTCAACAGGGCCTCATGGAGGCAGCCGTGACCTGGGGAAAGTGGCCTTGCTCTGGCTGGTACGGGCAGAATGCTTGTCCATGTAGATTTGCTTTATTTATGCCAAATTGTGCTTTGAGGCTTCGGAGAATCAGACTTGCTTCCTCAACAAGCTGTGGCTGTAGGGGAGGGGCTGGCGAATTGCAGACAACGGGTGTTATCTGGTCCGTTCTCTAATCCATTTGCCAGTAGGAGGAACGCCTAACTCTGCATGTGTGAGAGGTAGTGGTTTTTAAGTACAAGACTGTTTTGAACCAATTCCAGCTTTAGAGAAGTGAGATGGGTGTAGGTTGTCCGTGTGTGGAATGTGAATGGAGGGTTGGACATGGAGCATACGCTTTGCCTGTGGAGAATGTGACCCGGTCCTCAGTACTGAAGCCATTTTAGGGGCATTTCCTGGAGTGATGACACCTTTGCGAGATACGGTTTGAGTCTGGGATTATTGGTCCTTTATTTTTAACTCTGGGAGGCATGTGTTGTCGCTATTTTAGTAAGTCTCTGCATCCAGTCCACCCCAAAAATGATTTTTCTGCAAGCTGCAATCATTTTTTGTAGAGGGTGGTGGTGGTAGGGGCTGGTGAGCATCATGTTTTGCTACCTCTCGGTTATATTTAAAGAGACATTGTTTTTGACCTGTTTGCCTATTCCTCAGTCTGTCACACTGACGTGACCAGTCCTGCAGATGGAAACTTTCTGGACACAAGCTTCACTTTCTGGAAGATTATTGGGTATCCTTCTCCCTCCAAGGTATGTGAAGGACGCTCCAGCCCACAGTTACGTGACGTTGGTCATTAGGTGCCTTGGGAGGGCTTCATGGAGGCAATGCTGACTTTAGGAACCTGACAGGCTTATTTTCTTTTTTTTTTTTATATTTTTGGAGTTTAAAGCATGGAATCCCTACTCTGCCTGCTTTACTTATGGCAAATTTTTGATGAACATTCACTTTTTTTTGTTTTTTTTTTTTTCAGAATTAAATGCTACTTTGGAAACGCTCTTGACCGTGAAATCTCCATTAGGGAAGAGACCTTAGGGTTACTGCCACCCAGACGAGTGACAGCAGGGCAGACCCCAAACCTACGCGTGCCTACGTAGGAGTTCCATCTCTGGATGTGAAGAGGCGGGGGTGGGCCCTGCGCTTCCCATGTGGGACTCAAAGCACTCACCTGCTTCCATTACCTTCTCTCTTTGATGAGTCATGTTTGGGTTTGTGTTCTCCAGGGCTGTTCCAACTTTTCGCATCTAAAAGGTGGATGTTCCTTCTATGCTTACAGGATTTATGGTTAATCATAGAGGAAAATCCACATTGTCAGTATCTAAGGCCGCTTTTAAAATATTTCTGAACATTTCTGAGAGGAAGGTTAGCCCCTGGCCCCATGCAGAGAGTGATGGAAGGTGAATCCCAGAACCTAAGCTCTTGTTAGCAAGGTCTGTCCTGGGACATGTGTCCTCCGCAGGGCGCACGTCACTGCTGCTAGCCCGGGAGGCCCCTGCCGACTGCACCTGTCCTGTGCTGTCTTTAATCTTGATAGATTGTGCTTAGGTTCATGCTTTCCAGGACTCAATCCTTCTTTGGTATTTAAAAGGTGGATATTCCTTCTATGTTTATGTTATTTATGGTTAAACATAGAGGAAATTCCACGTTTTCAGTATCAAATGCTGCTTGGAAACATTCCTGGACTGAAACCACCATCAGGGAAGAGACAATAAAGTCCCCCCCCCAATCCAGGGTAAGTGGAAAGTCGGTGGACCCCAGAACATGTGCTGAATTCGTGCCATATGTCTGTGGACCACCTGCCCATCTTGAGAAGACCCCTCTCGCGAGCTGCCCGCTCAGCCAAGCGTCTGGGCTCTGTCGTCAGTTTCTCCATGAGGCCGAATGCTCTCCTCTGTGTTATGCTACTTTTGTGTTTGATGGATTGTACTTAGGTTCGTGCTTTCCGGGATGAAACCTTCTTTGGTATTTAAAAGGTAGATTTTCCTTCTATGGTTACGTGTTTGATGGTTAATCATAGAGGAAAATCCACGTTTTCAGTATCAAATGCTGCCTTGGGATCATGGCTGGACGGAAGCCACCAGCTGGGACGTGAGGTGGGGCTGAGCCCTCCAGGGTAAGTGGAAAGATGGTGGGCCGCAGAACATGTGCTGAGTTCGTGCCATATGTCTGCTGACCATCACCTTTAGAAGCCCCCTTTCGCTGAGGAGCCAGCTGGGCACACAGGCTGTGGTGTGTTGTCACGGCTACGCCATGGGACTGAAAACGGTTGCTTTGCTGTCTTGCTTCCATTTTCCATGAACTGCGTTCAGATTTGTCCTTTCCAGAGCCCAGTCCTTCTTTGGTATTTAAAACGTGGATATTCCTTCTATGTTTACGTGATTCCTGGTTAATCATAGAGGAAAATCCATGTTTTCAGTATCAAATGCTGCTTTGGAAATGCTTCCGGAAGAGACCGTAGGGCCTGATTAGGTGCAAAGATGGTGGGCCGCGCGTCGTATCTGAATGTATGGGGTGCGCCTGAGAACCATCTTGAGATGCCAACTTGGTGAAGATTAAATTGTGGGTCTTGTGGTGCCAGTTTTTCTGTGGAAGCTCGTCTGCCTCATGTGACTTTCTTTTCTGATGACTCAAGCACAGGTGCGCGTTTTCCTGGATGGAATCCTTCTTTGGTATTTAAAAGGTAGATTCTCCTTCTATGAGTACATTATTTATGATTAATCATAGAGGAAAATCCACGTTTTCAGTATCAAATGCTGCTTTGAAAACCTCGGAGGACGTGAAGTCGCCATGGAAGAAGGGATGCCATCTGTACCCCTCTCGGGTACAGGACGGACAGATACAGAATTGTACTTTGTGTGAAATACGCCGTCAGCTTCTCTGCTGTTTGCTCACTGCCCCGGGCGCGTGCATAATGTGTTGTTACAAGGCTATGTTCTCAGTATTGCCTCATTGACCTTGAACGAAGTTTGTTCTCTGTGTGTTTACCATGATTGCTATGCATTTTCTGGAATGAACCTCTTTTTCTGTGACTAGTTGTACCTTAGAGAATACCTGAGTGGGCTGTCAGGGGCTATGGAAGGAATAGACTTACGATTCACCCGCAGGCCTGCACTTCACACCTCGGTGTGCTGCCCTCACCATGCAGATCCCATCTGTGTCTCTCAGGCTTGCTCCTGGAGCTGGTGGCAACTTAGTCACAGTGAAAATGGCCTTCTGTCACTGCCATCATTTGCTGCTTGAAGAGAGGTAATCCTCTCTGCTTTTGGTTTACTTGCAATGATTATACAAAGGCAGACTCTCTAGGGAGCAAATCCTGCCTCGGAAGCCTTCTTGGGAACAAGGCTGACTCCAGCAATCTGTCAGATGGCCAGGATAGCCCTGGGGTGTGGATGGTTGACCACAAGGCACGTGCCTCTGTCTTGCTGTTTGTGACCTGGTTCTCTGACCCTCTTCATCTCATGCGTCCTTCCGAGAACATTCTGGAAGAGATGCTGGCTTTGGAGATGATATAAGGTTTTCTTTTCAGAACACCTGTTCTGCTTAGAAAAAAGGGGCCTCCCTTGGCCGGGCATGGTGGTTCACGCTTGTAATCCCAGCCCTTTGGGAGGCTGAGACGGTGGATGGCTTAAGCCCAGGAGTTCAAAACTAGCTTGGGCAACTGGGCAAAAACCCGTCTCTGCAAAAAATACAAAAATTAGCTGGGCGTCATGGTGTGTGCCTGTGGTCCCAGTACTTAGGAGGCTGAGGCTGGAGGATCACTTGAGCCTGGGAGTTGGGAGATTGCAGTGAGCCAAGATCGTGCCACTGCACTTCAGTCTGGCTGAAAGAGACCCCTGTCTCAAAAAAATAAGTTTAAAAAAAAAAAAGAAAGAACAAAGGGCCTCCCTGGATGGGCCCTGCTCATCACAAGGCATCCGTGGGCTGCTACTCCGGCAGGTCTGCCCAGCATGATGCCAGCCTCTGAGAAGAGGTCTTCTGGTCAATGCATCTCCCCGATACATGAAAGAATGACTGTCAGCAAAGTCAATGTCTAATGTAGACGTGGGTCATCTGGTCCACCCACTCTCCATACCTAGCCCATCCTTAGAGTGACTTTTGGACCTCACTGTCCACTTGAGGGAAGGCTACTCCACAGGAAGGAGGCTCCAGAGCACCCAGTGTGGCTACGGCACTTGCTACTGGGACCTCTAAGCCCCACTACTCTCTTAGTCCATAGGCGTCCTTTGGGGATTCTTGCCAATGGGAAGACCCTTGGATTCCTGATGTTAGTATCTGTTTATTCAGAGAGAGTTGGCCCATGAGAATCTCATTTTCCTTTGAAGAATCTTGCCAATACTTTTGAGTAACAACTAGATGAATACTTTTGAGTAACAACTAACTGCTCAGATGGCTTTCTGAGTACAATGCCAAATTCAGGAGAAGGGACACTTGTCATAGTGCTGCTTTGTGATTTGCAAATGGAATGTGCTGGATTTCTGTTTCTCTTTTTTCTTTAATGATGCATGTTACTGCATCTTCTAACCTCCCTTAGCCAGTGTTCACCAGGAGGGCTTCCTGGAGGCAGTGGCTTTGGGCAGAGGCAGAGGTTCTTCTCCCAGGGTATTTTTGCAGGCCCTAAAGGGATTTCAGTCGTTTTACATTTACATTATTTCAAATGGTACAGGATTGCCTGTCTTTTGGTAACCAATCCTGTCTTGAAGAGATGCTGGGAAGTAAAGTCAACTGCATGGCAGGCCCAGCTCCAGGGACAGCCAGATGAGGCTTGTCACCTGGCCCCTCCCACTTGATCTCAGGCCTCACAGGAGGAGATGTCCACTCCAGCGAAGACCTGGCGTGATCCTCACCTGCTCTTCGAGCCACTCTTTGGTACTTGAAGAGAGGATACCCTTTGTATGTTCACTTGATTAATGGTGAATATACAGGGGGAGACTCTTATTTGCGTATCAAACTCTGTCGGGGAAGGCGCTCAGACCCTGCTGTCTCCAGGACAAAGCCGTGGATGTCAGCCCGTCTCAGGTACGGCCTGGCTTCCCTGTCTGGGAAACGTGAGCTTGGCTGTGATCTTGGCCCTTGGGTTCTGCCTTTGCCCTCTGTGCTGGTTCTTCCTGTGGACTCCCCAGAGGCAGCGGGAGAGGAGGGTCCTTTTTGTGTGCACTGAGTTTAATGGTGGTTTGCTTTTTTAAGGATAAATCACACGGATCTGCCTCTTCTCCATACCAAGTCATACCCAGAAGGCTTCCTGCTTCCGGCACTAACCTCGCACCTCTCTGGACACATGAATGGGTGGTGGAGGGTGGAGCACGGAGCCGATGCTGCTGATCACCTGCTACTCCCCTAACCTGCTACTCCCTGGTGGGCTTCGTCCTTGAGAGAGTGTCAGCCTTGAGGGAAGGACATGGATGTCAGGCTGTTCTAAGGCAAGTGACTGGTGGAGCTCCCTGAGCCTGCCTGTGCCCTCTGGGACTGTTGCTGGACTCCAATGGCCAGTCCTCGGAGCACATTGTCCAGTGGATTGCACCTGAGTGTGCCTTGGGCAGGTGTGTCTGGTCTTCAGGACTCCTTTGTCCCCAGTGTCTGATGCTGGGGCCCTCTTTTTGTTTGTTTTGAGGCAGGTGCAGGTGACACATTCTTGGATCTGGTCATCTCTAGGACAGCCAGCCTCAGAGGAGGGACAGTGTCTCAGCACTCTCCAGCTCTGAGAATGCCTGCAGATGCCCTCTTCTCTGATGAGTCCATGTCTTCCAGGGCTGAGGCCTCACACCCCATGCCCCTTTGGAGAAAGGTGATGGTTCCATTGTCCATGTAGCTTGTGGGTGTTTGAAGCAGGTTCACCCATGCATGCTGAGTACATTGATAGTCATGCCCACCTGTTCTGTTGTTTAGAAGCCAATCTAACTGCAGGGAGTCCTGGATGTGCCACCTTTCAGGGCCATGCCACCACCTGCAAGGTGCAGGCCCAGCTCCAGGGTCAGCCAGATGGGGCTTGTCACCTGGCCCCTCCCCCTTGGTCTCAGGCCTCACAGGAGGAGATGTCCGCTCCCGTGAAGACCTGGCGTGGTCCTCACCTGCTCTTCGAGCCGCTCTTTGGTACTTGAAGAGAGGATACCCTTTGTATGTTCACTTGATTAATGGTGAATATACAGGGGGAGACTCTTATTTGCGTATCAAACTCTGTCGGGGAAGACGCTCGGACCCTGCTCTCTCCGGGACAAAGCCGCGGATGTCAACCCGTCTCAGGTACGGCCTGGCTTTCCTGTCTGGGAACGTGAGCTTGGCTGTGATCCTGGCCCTTGGGTTCTGCCTTTGCCCTCTGTGCTGGTTCTTCCTGTGGACTCCCTGGAGGCAGCAGAAGAGGGGGGTCCTTTTTGTGTGCACCGAGTTTAATGGTGGTTTGCATTTTTAAGGATAAATCACACATCGATCTGACTCTTTTTGGTACCAGAAGGCTTCCTGTTCCCAGCATCAGCCTTATAAGGGAGACCTGGATGTTGCATCATTTCAAGGGGAACACAGACAGGAGGGATGCTGGAGCACGGAGCACTGGCTCTGTCTGTGCTGGTTTCCAGCCTGGTAGGCCAGCCCAGGAGGGCTTCCTAGAGGTGGTATTGACCTTGGGGAAGGGTCTGAGGTGTGCTCATCAGCGTTTTTTGTTTTTTGTTTTTGGATGCTTGGGTGTTCATGATCCAGCTTGCAGTCCCCAGGCTGAATCTGCAAGAGTGGTTTGTTTCTATTTGTCGTTTGTGATTGCCCACGAAGGCAGCTCTGGGGATGAGCCGTGGGAGCCGTCAGCCCCGCACCAGGTGCGTGAATGTGGGACGTCAGAGGGCGCCTGCTTCTGCTTCCATGTCTGTGCCCCGCCTCTGACTGCTGGCTTTCTGCTCACACCTAGGATGGCGGCCTAAGAATGGGACTCTGGTTCTGTGTTTGTGGAGACACTCCTTGGGCCGTGTGACTGCCAGCTTTTTACACTCCGACTGCCATGGGGGTCATGTGGACCCGAAGCCAGCTTCAGGAAGGGCATTCGCCGCATCCTCAGCCCAAGGAAAGTGAACGTCCTGGTGAAGAGAGGTGAGTGCCAGCCTGGGTAATGAGTCACACAACCTGCCACCTAGACCGGCAGCTCCTGCTCCTCTCTCCTTGAGGGAGAGGCACTGTGGGGAATGGGCTGTGGGTCTGCTTCCTAAGTTACTCGGGGGCATGGGGGTTTGACTACTGTTGACCATGAGCTCTTTCTTAGCCCGGCTTCATGGACACGATGCCAGCCTCTGGCAGGGATGGGGCAAGGGCTGGCATGGAGAATGACACTGGTGTTAACGGCTCTGTGAGATGGATGAAGGAATGGTGACCACAGGGCCTTTGCTTTGTCTAAGGTGTAAATTCATCCAGTGCCTGGGACCTCGGTGCTGAGTGCATCCTTAGGAAGACTTCCTGGAGAGGTGCCCACACTGGGAAGGAGATGGTGGTCCCAGCCCAGGGAGTTCCTGTAGAAAGGGAGAAGCTGAGCCCTGTGTGTGCCCAGGAAGGCCTGTGGGGTGGATCTCCTTTTCAGGAACAAGTCCTAATCTGGAGTGATGCCTGGAAATGAGGCTGATTCCGGTGAAGGGGTGCTGGCGTCTGCCCCTTCCCGGTTTCTTTGGGATGGAGAGCTGACCTATGGGCACACGGCTGGCAGGTGGTGTTTGCCACCTGGTCTGCTGATCCCGCGTCTCCCACCCCCTCCTCCCCCAGGATGAACCCCGGGAGACGAGGCCGGCCCTGTGAATGATAGTGAGGAACCTGCCCAGTGCTATTGTTTGGTACTTAAAGCGAGGTTGCCCTTTGTATATTCGGTTTATTGACATGGAATATACAAGGGCAAGCTCTCTGTGAGTATCAAACCTTGTCTTGGACCCGGTCCACACTCAGCAAGGGATGCGGTATGTGTGTGCATGACCGTGTGTATCCGTTTTGTGTGTGGCAAATTGCTCACGGGTCCCCACTTCACAGAGAGGACTTCACGGGCACATGGATGACTTTAGGGAAGGCAGTGGCCTCTGGGACATCCCCTCTCCTGGTGCAGTGTGGGCGGGGCCAAAAGCATGCACGACGTGTGTGGTCTGGGTCCCTGCTTCCTGAGCGGGCAGTCACCAGCCTGGGCTGATGGCTGGGGTGGCGCTGGTGCGGGGCAGTGGCTTTGTGGTCCCTGCTGTTACTCGGTACGTGAGTGTGCATGTTCTGCTTGGGGTATGTGACCTGGTCCACTAACCCTCAGCATCTAATTCATCCCCAGGACCGCGCCTTGAAGACATACCAAGTCCACCCAAGGCCGTGGCTTTCTTTTCCGTGCTAACCTTTGGTACTTGGAGAGTGGTTATCCCTGTCCTGTTCGTTTTGCTCGTGTCGAATCGTACAGGGTCATCCACTTTTTCAGTATCAAGAGCGCAGACTCTGGAGCTCGATTTCCTGTGTTTGGATCCCACCTCTGACATTTACTAACCGTCCAACTTTGGGCAAGGATCTCATCGTGCTGTGCCCGTGGTCTCACATGTCAAATGGGAATCACATCGGCGTCTACTTCGTGGGCTGCCGGGGCTGAATGAGTTAAGACTTGTACACGGTTCAGAGCAGAGCCCGGTGGTCAGCACTTCGTAGGTGGTAGCCAGGACCCTTGTGTGCTGTGAAACTATCACTGGGGGTGGTGGTCTTATGACTAAAATCTCTCCGTGGGTTTTTGGAACAATGTCAAGACATGGAAGTCAAGTCCTTTGTCGGGTATGGAACGGACTATGAAGCCCAGAGCACACACGGTGTTTACAGTGGGGGCTAGTGACGGTGTTGATGCTTGGCAGCTAAGCCATTCTCACGATGCTTTCGAAACACAATGCCACATGCAGTGGGGGTCAGCAGGGGTGCCGAGAACATTTGCTGCACTTAAGAGAGACAGTCCCTGGATTCTTGACCTCAGCCACTATCCACACTTTGAAGCAAACTCTTGAGCGAGAACGCCAAGCCGAGTGAGAATTCTATGGCATCTTGCTTCCCTGGTGCTTAAAGAGAGGTCAAACGTGGTGCATGCATTGTGCATGCCTGTATGTGCGTGGTGTGTGTGCATGAGCGCGTGCGTGACTGGGTTTGCCAGGTAGCAATCACCATCCAACCTTGAGCTAAAGACCTGGAGGTGGTGGTGTTCCTGTCCGTGCTGCTGTTTCATACTTGAGGAGAAATTATCCTTGGTGTGTTCGCTTTATTTATGATGAATCATACAAGGACAATTTCTTTTTGAGTATCAAATCCTGCTTCGGCAGACTTCCTGGATGCCACGACAAGTTCTGTAAAGGGATGCACGCATCAGCCCTTCCCAGGGGGCTCATGCCTGGGTGGGGATGAGGGTGCATGCAGTTGGTTTGTGGTGGGGACACTTGTGCCCTAACCTCAGAACCCTGGAGGCGAGGCCATGCTTGGCAAGGGGCCATGGGACTCTTTGGTGCTGCCAAGGATTTGCATCGGCCATGGGTGTGTGTTGTGGGTGACCCAGCATTCAGGCGACTTATCAAATCCTGCCTCTTGGAGGCACTTCTTGGACATGAAGCAAACCTTAGAGACAGATCACTGGGGCCAGACCCCTTTCCCTGCCCGAGAGTGTGACCCCCAAGGCATGGGCTTGACTCTCAATGTGTGAAGCTGACCTGCTAATCCTCATTGTTTGGACTACCTGAGAAGAACCTTCTGGAAGAGACACCAACTTTGGAGAAGATGCCCAGCTCTTCTTGATGGCACAGTTCTTTGGTGCTTAAAGAATGGCTGTCCGTAGTATGGTCTCTATATTTATGATGATTAATATCGGACAACCATTGTTTTAGTATCCAAATTTGCTTCAGAAGTTTTCGAAAGCACAGTGCTGACTTCAGCGAGGGGACATCGGTGCCTGCCCCACCATGGAGTGTGACTGTGTCATTGATTTATAATAATGAATCCAGTGATCTCAGAAGGCAAGCCACCAGTGCGATTTCCTTGGACAAATGCTAGCTCTGGGGTGGAGATGCCATTTAGGGATTTGGTGCCATATTGTTTTATTGGAAGATGTTCACAATTATTTCATCCCTCTTTCTCTTCTTGTTATTTCATCTTAACTACGAGGAATTCCTTGGAGAGATGCCAGGGTCAAGCTTCTCTCTAGATAGATGGTGGACCGGGGCATCTGGGTCCAGCCTCTCCTATCTTTAGCCTCCATTCTGAGCATGAAAACCTTCCTGTAGGGAATGCAAACATTAGTAAAAACTCAGTACATTTCCTGTTACTACTACTGCTTTTTGGCCGCTCCTAAGCAGCTGCCTGCTGGGTGTTTGGATTATTCTTGGTGGACGTGGCATGGCTTTGTGTCTTCCTTGGGAACCACCCCATCTCAGACAGACTCTCATGGAATAAGACGTTGTGTTCGACAGCACCTCTGGGGTGTGTGTGTGTGTGTGTGTGTGTGTGTGTGTGTGTGTGTGCACGCGCGCATATGAATTGTTGGCTAGAGTAGTATTTCTCAAACTTTAAAAATGCTCCTAAGATTTTCATCACCTAGGGATCTTGTTAAAAAGCAGATTCTGATTCAGGGACCAAGATTCTGCATTTTTAGCAAGTTCTCAAGTGATGCTAATGCCACCGGTCTGTCGACAACACGTGCAGCGGTTCAGGGCTGGAGACCAGGTGCTTTCCCTGTGATGTGCGTCCTCTGTCTCCCCACATGCCATAAACTGTCCGTCGTGGGAGAACGGCCCAGAAGCAATGTGCCATGCTTTGGTTTGTGAACGAGGGTTCACCTTCACATGCATAAATATCACAAGATTACTTTTCTTTAAATCAAATCATGCCTCAAAGGGCTCCCCAGATGCAAGACCTGCTTCAGGGAGGGGCCGCCGGTGTCAAGCTGCTGCAAGATTGTCGGGTGGGGGTCAGCGGCGTGCTTATTCATTATTGATGTCCTGGGCTCTGGAATTCTGTGACCCTTCGTTTCCAAGCAGTCCTCGGGAGGAACTTCCAGGAACTGAGACCATCTCTGCGGTAGGGACCCTGTCTTCAGGGATCAGTGACACCCCGTTTTGTTGGAAGCAGAATTCTTCACGATGGCTTTGCTTATCTCTGACACGCATTCTGGTGGCTTCTCATCATCAAATCCTGTCTGTCAGGAATCCCTGGAGGAAGCTGTTCTAGATCTTTAGTGGAACCTGCCTTAGAAGCCTTTCTGAGCATGGTTCCAATGTTTGGACTTTGGTGCCAGGGCTGCCTGGGCCCTGAGACTAAGGTACGGGAATGGAAGGTTGATGCCAGCATGTGTGCTTTCTCTGCAGGATGTGAACGCCTCTCCCTGCCCCCGCTGCAACCCCGGGATTCAGCTCATCCTGAGAAGAATCTTCTGGAAGCAAAGACAACGGTGGGGAAGAGGCCATGGTTTTCGTTTCAGAACTATTCAAGGATATTTGAGGAGAGGTTATCCGTGTTATGTTCGCTTCATTCATCATGAATAATACATGGTTAACCTCTTTTTGAATATCAGACTCTGCCTCGGAGGGCCGCCCCCACGGGAGACGTGAGAGTGTGTGCCTTGTGTGAGCTGAGAGCCCGCACCCCGGCTCTGTGCTGTGTGAGGGAGGCCTCCTGAAAATGAGGCCGGTGGGGGGAAGAGCCCTGGATTGCTTTGCTGTGTTTGCTGTGAATGCGATGTGTTTTTACGAGTTGTGTGAGGTTCCCTCCTCTTTGAATGCCAACCTCTGCCTTCCCCCAGTGCTGGGGCCTGTGGCTTAGCCACAGGGCTAGGTCCTTTCCTGGGACAGACCCTCTGGACCCAGTGCTTTTCAGGGTGGCTCCCTGGGGGCGAGGACAAGGTCTACCACTGCCCTGGGACACTTGAGGAGAAGTTACTTCTTCCATGCGGACTCCTCTGAGGACAGCCTGTTTTTTTAGGGTCGGATCTGGCCCAGGGTGGCTCCCTGGATGAAGTCCAGTGCCTCTGTGGGTGTGTGAAGGGCAGGGCGACTTGGGCTCTGTTCCTACTCCTCACCCAGGTCACTGGCCCAGTGCCACTTCCTCCTCAGGTCAGCTTCCCTGAGGCTCTGCCAGCCGACCTGGTGGGATCTCCTGGTCCACTGCTTGGCACTCAAAGATGCTGGCATGGTGCCAGGTTCCCTTCGCTGCCTCCTGATGGAGACCACGCAGCTAATGACTCTTTGGCTCTGTGATGCTGCCTCAGAGGGCTTCCTGCACGTAGCACCTAGTTTGGGAGGAGAGCATGGACTCCAGCATGGCCCCTGGTTATGGAGAAGGGAGGCTGTCCTTGATCCCCGGTTTGGCTGTGCCTCCACCCAGATCTCATTTTGAGTTCCTTCGTGTTGTGGGAGGGTCCTGGTGGGAGGTGACGGAGTCATGAGAGTGGGTCTTTCCCCTGCTGTTCTCAGGATAGTGAACGGGTCTCACGAGAGCTGATGATTTCGTAAGGCGGAGTTTCCTGCACAACGTCTCTGTTTGCTGCTGCCATCCACGTAAGACCTGACTTGCTTCTCCTTGCCTTCCACCATGACTGTGAGGCTTCCCCAGCCACGTGGAACTGTAAGTCCAATCAGACCTCTTTCTTTTGCACATTGCCTAGTCTTGGATATGTCTTTATCAGCAGCCTGAAAATGGACTAATACAGTGGAGGACGGTGGCACCGAGCCCCGCCCCCTTCAGGATGTGGTCCCTGTGCAGGGCAGCATCCTGGAGTGGCTGCAAAGCCCCACTGCTCTCTGCCTCGATGCTTTGTCTTATCTGAGGCGGCCAGTGCGCGGGGGTCCCTGTGTGGAGTCAGTTTGTATGGGTGCCTGCGGGTGCCAGCTTCACAGTAAGAAAACTGTCGGCTTCGCCTGAGGTGTGTGCACAGAGGTGACGCAGGGACAGGAACTTTGTTGATGAATGTGTTCCCTGCGCCGCTAACCCGGAGAATTCGTTCCACCCTCAGGAGAAGCCCTAGAAGTGATGGAGGCTCTGGCCGGGGGATGCCGACGCGCTGTGAATGTCGCGGCATGGGGCTTGGTGAGGAACCGCCGGAGCGCTCTTGCATTTTTCATGACAAAGACCACACCGTTGGCCTCATTCCTGCATGGTGGGAGAATGTGTGGAGGTGTCCCGCCGCCAGAGAGGCGGCCTGTGTCAGCACCGTCACAAGGTACCTGGGGAAGGGTCTGTTGACGATGCCCAGTGTTCGCTGGCCCAAGCAACCAGTCCTTGGGGGACTTCTGGGCAAGACCGTTTCAGTGCTCAGCCCCACTCTGTGTCCCAGGCAGAGAGGGGCTGAATTGATGATACCTATTAAATGGCTCATTCATTCTCATTATCTGTGCAGCCTGCCCGTGAGGGCCCCCCAGAAGGGAGGGCAACTCCAGGGAAATGTTCTCGCCATCAGCACGAGGCCATGGTCCAGGAGGTACTGCTGGACCAGAGGCCACAGGGCAGATTGTCAGGCCAGGTCACAGGCTTTCTCTGTCCTTGACCCTCAGCATCCAGGCTACCTACAAGAGGAGGCAGGGGGACTCCTCTGCCACACCTGGAGAGGTCTCATCCATGGCAGGTTCCTTCTACAGCGCTTTCTCTGCTACTCAGCATCACCTCTTTCCTGGATATAATTCCAAGGAATTATTAAAGGAGGCATTGGTGTCAGCACCTCCCAAAATACTTGTAAAGATGGCCCATGGCAGAGCCTGTGCCTTCATTAGAAGTAAGCCTCACACACAGTGGCCTCCAGGCTCTGGAGGCCTCGGGGGCAGAGCAGCGTCCAGGCTGAGTGTGGGGCCTCGCCTGGGTTTGTGGCTCATCATATGGGACCGCTGTTTTTCAGGACAGACTCCCTGGAGAGGTCCCTCGGCAGGACCCTGACCTGGGGGTCAGGGCACTGTCCATGATAGGGGAATGGATGGTTGATCAGAGAATGTACATTTTATAAATGGTGTATGTCAATTGATCCACAGTCCCTACCTATCCAGTGACTTCTCCTGGAGGCCACATCAGCTCAGAAGAAGAGGTGGTGGTTTCCTAGGCCATGCTGTTATCTGGCACTTGAATGGACCTTCTCCTTGCCGGGTTTGTTTTTTTTGTGCCGAGTCTCATGAGGGAGGGTTGGTGCCTTTTTTGAGTATGGATATTGCCGGGGAAGCTTTCTGGAAGGATCTGTTGCCCTTCATCCCTCTTCAGGGGCAGGAATGCATGGTTGACTGGAAAGCATGGGCTTGATTGACATTGTGCACCCCTCAACTCTCCTAACCCTCTGTCCCCAATTCATCCTCAGGCAGACTAGCTAGAAGGAAGGTAGACTCTGGTGAAGACGTGGCCGTCAGCGTCAGCCTTCGGTACTTGGAGAGTGGTCATCCCTGCTGTGTTCGCTTTGTTTATGACGAATCATACAGGGACATCCAGTTTTTCAGTATCAAATACTGCTTTGGAGGGCTTCCCGGACAGCGTCCCGCCCTCAGGCGGGAGGTGTTGGCTTCCTTCACCTCCCACCCAAGGTGTGTATGTGAGCAGGCCATCGCAGGACACGAGCTTCCTCACGTGCCACAGCCATGACCAGAATCGAATCTCTGAGGAGATGGCTGCTTCCAAGGCTGTGATTTTCTGGAAGGGGCTTTGGTGTCTGCACTACATTACTGGGGGAGGTCGACCAGTGAGAAGCCCATTCACACAAGACGTCTGTCACCTGCTCCAAGTGACCCTCACCCTTGGTAAGATGAATCCCTGGAGACATGCTGGCTTGGTAGTGTTATTGTCATCAGCCGGACTGACTGATAGGTAATTGGTCATCATTATTGCTTTTGTTCCAGGGCAGAATTTTTGAGTGTCAAATCTTGCCGGGAAAGGGTTTCTGGAAGTAGCTCTGCCCTCTGGGGAAACTTGGCATCCACATCTTTTAGAGTTTGTGGAGAGTTAGTTGAGTAGTCTGAGCTTTGTTTCTGAGGCGTCTCCCTCAGCTTACTCTCCTGCCAGAGCTGTGTCCTGCCCATGGCCATAATGGCTGTTGAGAGGGTTGGTGGCTTTGGCCACCATGATTTTATTTATCAGGTTTTCTCTTTTTTTAAAAAATCAGATTCTTTTGTTTTTAGCACAACTACATGGTTCATGAACTGATCAAATAACAAGGAATGACTTGGTCAGTCCATAAACAGTGATGGAGTGCACACTCTATTCTTGGTGATTCTGGACCTTAGCATAGAGCAGAGAACGAAATCAAGTTCTTGCTCACGTGGACTTTACATTCTGGTGGAAGAGATGGATGAGAACACATGAATTAGGAAGTGTAATTTTGTCCACTGCTAGGTTTTATGGAGAAAGGGAAAGCAGGTTACAGTGACAGAGGTAAAAGCAGGTGGACCTTTGTGTTAAATACAGGGGTCTGGAGAGCTCTCTCTGAGGATGTGGGTGGGAATGGAGTGGGCTGGACCAGAGGAAGATCTGGGGTAGGAGCATTTCAGGAGGAGGGCAAGGCCCATGGAAAGCCCCCTGACATCTTTTAGAAAAAGCAAGAAGGCCAGTGGGATTGAACGGAGCTGCTGGGAGTCACTGGGTCTGAGCTGGGAGAGGCAGGACTCCAGGTTTTATTCTGAGTGAGATGGGGGATTTGGACGGGTTGTGAGCAGGGGGGATGCATGGTCTGTGTTGGAAAGATCACTCTGACCACAAGGGCATTGATAGAGAATCCACCCAGGGCAGTGATGGGGAACCCACCAGGGGGCTGGCGTGTCTGAGCTGGGCAGTTTCTCCAGGGGCACCTGCAGTGGCAAAAGGGGGCTCTCTCTGGACCTCCCTCGTTCAGTGGGCCCTGCGGGAGCCTGGCTGGCACCTTGACGTGCTTGATGGATAACTCAGTGTGCTCTGTTGAGAAGCCCAAGGCCCTGTTCAGAAACCCTGGGGTCTACACACTGTGGAGCGCTCCTGGCCTGCGACAAGTGGCCTCCCTCTTCTCATTTCTAAACCTTGCGTGTGGATTCAGGACCAAAATTTCGACTCCAGGGAAGGGGGACTGTGCCAGCACCACTCCAGGGGAGGTGAGTGGAGGGTTGCCCAAACTGCAGGGTGTTCCTAGAACACCTGTCAGCTGCCTCACTAATGCTCGGTGTCCACTCTGTCCACAGGATGGTGGCTGGCAGCCACTCCCCTTGGAGAAGTGGAAGGGGACTCCTTGTCTGTCTTGTCTCTGCTTTTCTGTGGTACTTGAAGAGAAGTTGTTCGTGGTGGATTCGCTTTACTTATGACGAATCATTCACGGACAACACTTTTTTCAGTACCAAATGCTACCTCTAAGGACTTCCTGGACACAATAGCAGCTTCAGGAAACATAGTCTTTGTGTCAACCATGTGGAAAAGCCAAGAATGGATGGCGGGCCATGGACAGTGCGCTGACCTAGCTGTAAGTCACCTGGCCCGATAACTCGAGCGTCCTGTGCACCTATAGGAGGCCTTCCTGTGGGTCTCGCCAACTCTGGGGAATCAGCTGTGGTTCTGTCACCAGCGTCACCTCACGAGACTTTGAAGAGAGGCTCCCTGGGCCCCAGGCCGACTTCCAGAAGAGATGTTGGTGTCAGCACCGTCCAGGGTGTGTGACTGGTTGACCAGAGGGGCGTGCACTGTGTTCACCCTGTGGGCCACCTAGTCACCAACCCTCAGCATCACTCCCACCCCAGGAAGACTTTCCAGAGCTCCCACCGACTCTGGGGAAGCGGCCATGGACTTGCTGTGACTGCTTGGTGGACCGGGATGACACGTACTCTTGGGGTGTGTGTTTACTTAAAATGCAATGAGTCAACCTTGGTAGCTCCTTCACCCAGTCACAGCCTCCTTGAAGTGTTGACTTCCGATGTTGGACGCCACATTGTCTTCTGTTGAGGGACCTGATGCAGGCCAGTTTTTCTCCTGGGTGTGTGACTGAATCCTTCTTCCCAGAGCATGTGCTGCGTTTATTAGGGCTGTCACCTTGTCCTCTAATACCCAGCATCCTGTCTCTCCCTAGAAGGCTCCATGGAGGTGCTGCGGCTTTGGGAAACAGCCATGATTCTCCTGTCAGGAACAAGTGAGCTACACAGAAGCTCCCTGTCTTGCCCAGGAGGACGAACTGCATCGTTGCTGCTGGGGAGAAGGCAGTGCCCTCAGCACTCCCCTAAGGTAAGTGCGCCTCGGGTGAGCATGCACTTAATGTGGGTGTATGTCACTCGGCTCGGCCCACTACCCAACGCTATCCCACCCATTCCTAACAGGACTTCCGAGAGGGGCGGCCACCTCTGCAAGAGAGGCAATGGATTACTACTCACCAGTGTTCATGTGTGGTACTTGGAGAGAGGCTGGCCGTGATGAATTCGATTCATCAAAGCGAGTCATACACGGCTCTCCTCTCTTTTAGTGTCAAATTCTGCCTCGGAGGGCTTCCTGAGCTGCTTCCAAGGTAGGTTTCTGGATGGCTGAACCCATGGCAAGCACTTTTCTGAGGATGCATGTGACTGACCTACTAACTTTAGAGTCCAGGCTGACCCTCAAACAACTTCCTGGGGCGCTACCAGCTTTAGGAAAATTGAGAGAGGTTGTTGGGATGCCCTAATGTTTTAGAAGTTAAGATTGAAATACACATGGCTGACTTCTTTTTTCCTTCCTATCAAATTCAACCTTGCAGTTAAATCTTGGGCATCTAGAAGCATCTTTAATAGTCAGCCCTCAGGATACAGAAGAGAACAGAAACAGGACTCTGTGTGATCCCTGGTTTACTAACCCACAGCAGCCTCACACCCTCCAGAGAATTCCTTTAAGGGAATCCCAGGTTTACCAAGGAGGCAGTGCTTAGCCTGCTTTTGCAGACACATTTGTGTGTGGTTTGCTTCATTTTTAATGACTCATGTGGCACTGACATCTTTGCATTATTAAGTGTTGCCTGCATGGCCAGCTGAGCACAGGAAGTGGTATTTCTGTGCGCACTAATCCTGGGTTGGTGAACCTGGGGTTAGCTGGAGAGCATGGGTTTGAGCCACCTGGTCCACTCATCCTCAGGGTCCCATCCACCCTCAGAGGCCACTCCCAAGCTGCCCAGGCTGTGCAGAAGATGCAGGAATGCTGTGAGCAGTGCCACCTCATGGTACTCGGAGGGAGGTTGTCCGTGGTGAGTTCGCATTATTTAATGATGCCCAATACACGGTCGACCTCTTTTCGGTATCAGATCTCACCAGGTGTCTTCTTGGACCTGATGCCGATTTAGGGGACACCATACTCATGTTGGTTCCACACCAGTGCAACTGAACATGTGTTTGGCCCTGTAACCAATGGGTAGGTGCTGCTAGCACTCCTAATCCTCAATCAGTGCATTCCTGGGGAAGAAGCATGTGATCTGTGCTCAAGACCCCTCTGTGACTGAGGAAGTGGTGGTGCCCATGTTGCTTCCTGGGTTTTGTATTTTTTTAAAGAAAAATAATATATAGTTCTCTTCTCTTTCACTGTTAAATCTTGTCATGGACGAAGGACTTCTTAGACATGTTGACAAATTCAGGGAAGGGGCATTGATTTCAGCGTTTTTGGGGACTCACTGGAAGGGTGATTCACCACATCTGTTGATCTGGAGGCCACATCAAATTTAAGAACAGAGGATAGTTGCATTTTCAATTTCTTGTTTTTCTTTTCAAAAAGGATAATTATTCTACCTTATTACCATATTTATAAAAATGACACATGCTTATGATAAAATTCAAGTGATGTGGAAAAATCTAAATGAAAAAGAGGGAAAATTGCCCAATTCTCTGGGCACCCAGAAATAACCATTAAGGGCTTTAGAAATTTCATACACCTGTCTGAGCATACATGCAAACAGAAAAACAAGACAGACACAGAGAAAATATGAGATCACACTGTACCTAATAATTTTATTTAAAATGCTAACTATAATTTTACTTCAATTTATCATAAAGAACAAGCTAAAGGAGATTGAAATGATTGATAAATATTTCTCGCTTCACCGCCAGAGGTAGCAACTCCTAAAAGATCCCCGTAAAATTAAGAAAAATTAGTGTGTAAAAATTAAGTGGTTGGGATTGTTATGGTTTTTAACTATTTCAGTTTCAGTCCTAGTTCAGAAAGATAAAGAAGTCAGCACTCTTATTCTTTGCTTATTATCTCCTGCTTTTTCTCAGTTATATATTTTAATTTTACATTATTAATATCTGCAATTTGTTCTAGAACTATAATTCTTGCACGTGTTTAGCCATAGTCCTATATTTAAATGAATTCATTTCTGACCACAAGGTTTGTTTGTTTGTTTTAACTGAGGTTTCTCCATTCTTTAGTTTTCAACTTTAATTTGTCTCTCAGTGGAATTGATCTTATTGTTTCTGTGAGAATAGCTCATAGACACTACCCTTGAGTTCTGGTGCATTTACGAATATGTATCTCTTTCTTTTATGCATAAGGGACAGCTTAGCTAGGTATAAAAGTCTCAGCCTACTTGTTTTTTCTCAGAAATTTATAGCTGTTATCCACTGTCTTTTGCATTGAGGCTTTCACTAGCTGTCTTAATGTGGCTTCTCCATGCAGCCCTTACTTACCTGGACTATTTTATGTAGTGATCTTCACAAACCTTGTTAGAAACACTTTGGGATACTATGTTCTGTGAGGTATTTCATCTTTGAGAATGTCTGACCATTGCTCTTACACCTTTTCTCATCTGTCCATTTTTTTTCATTCTGTTCTATTTGGCCTTTAAAGATATGTATTGTATAATTTCTTTCAGCTTTAGGGATACAAGCCCCTTTCTTTGTTGAATCTATTGACTCTCATGATGGTGCTTTTCTTTGTGGTTTTTGTAGCTTTGTGTTGTGAGGTTATCATCAGTTGAGCACTAAGGTGTTTCTGTTTTGTTTCAATCCCTATGTACATGAGTTTGCATTTGGTTCTGCCTGGCACCCCAAGGAATTTACCAGTTGGTGCCAGTTTTCTAACTCATTTTGTTGGCTTACGGATTCCCAGACATATGGTTGGCATAAGTCCTCACCATATCTTTGTCCTGAAGCTTTGGTATCTCACAGGAGACCTCTTTCTATCCACTCCCTAAAAATGACAAATGCTCTTATCATCCCTGGCTATTATAAAATTTTCTGGTTCCCCTTTCCATTCCTAGATCAACTTCTCCTGGACCCACGGTCATGTCTTTTTATTCTGCTTATACTTGAACTTGACTATAGACTCTTGGAGCCTCTAGCCAGCACAGCACCCCTTAGGTCCCTTAGTAGCAGGTTGCAAACATGTTGCTCTGAACTCGTTTTTTTCATTAACACCTGAGGGTTTTGCCTTTCAGTTGTATGTTTATTTGGGAATTGATTTTGGCTGTGGTTGCATTTTATCCAACACTTCTCAACATTTTTGGAGGAGAGGGTTCCTTACCAGCGCTTGTTGCTGGGATGGAGCCTTTGAGCTGAATGATGGGTGAACTTGGCATGACATTCTTGGCTCCCAGTTTCTTCCCCCTGAACTTTGTAAACTTTGCTCCATTGCTTTCTGGTATTAAACCACGGTTGTGGACAAGCTTGGGGACAGCTTCTTTCCCCTTGGATGGATGAACTTTTTTTTTTCCTGCTTAGATTTCCTGATTCTTTCTTTAGTCTTGAATATTGGTGACTTTACCGGGTTATGACTCAATCGCTATTTTTATTCATTAGTTTTTCTGAATCATAGTATGCCTTCTTGATGAGTAGATTTAATCATTCCTTTGTTTTGAGGATTTATTCATGTTATGAGCACTTTTCTACTCCAGTAGTTGGTCTTTTCTTCGGTGAAATAATCTGTTTTGTTCATTTCATTATGTGCTGGAGGAGAAGAAAGTCTGTCATCTGGCCCCTTGCTGCCATCTCTGTCTGCACATCAGTCTGTTGTCATTTGCACTGTGCATTTGTCTATTTAAAACAATCCTACCCAGATGCCTCCTCCTCAGTGTCACCTTCCACCCTGGCAGGATGCCTTATGGCAATGCCCACTTCTGAGATAGTCGTGGGAGCCAGCCCCACTGGCCAGGTATGTGAATTTTCTGTTAACAATGGAAGATTTTGAAAAACCACATATGCTGTACCATTAACCCCAAGCATACAATCTATCCTTAGGAAGACTTCCTGGAAATTATGCTCACCTTTGGGGATGAGGCCATGATTCTGAGGTCAGTGCCATGCCATGGTCTAATTAAGTTTGCATTCAATGCTATTTGTTTCTTTATGATCAATATTGTAAAGTCAATCTCTTTGTCATGGACTCAGCTTTGGAGGACTTCCTGGACACAAGGCCTGTGTAAGGAAAGGATTGTTACTGTCAGCCTCGATGCTAATGTGAGATAAGGGAATGTATCCTGCTCTGATCCAAATGCCGAGTTTCTGTGCACTTGGCCTCTCCACCATCAAGCTCCCTGGAAGTGCTTCTCAGGCGTGCACCCACCTTGGCTAAGGCGTTGAGGTCTGGGTGGCTGCAGGGTCCAGGATGGGATGGTTGAATATGGGGCGTGTGCTTTCTTTTCAACCTTCTTGCAATCAGTCTACTAACCCTCAATGTTCACTGTCTCCTAGGGGGACTTCCTGGAGGAGGCCAACTTTGGAGAAGAGGCACTGACACCGGGTCTGTGCTAGCGTGAGGTACTTGAAGATAGGTTATCCGTGTTGCCTTCGCTTTATTTGTGACGAATCATACACGGTTGACCTATTTTTCAGTACCAAATCTCGCCTTGGAGGGCTTCCTGGAGCGGAATCTCACTTCAGGGCAGGACCTTGGGGTCAGCTCCTCTCCAGGGTAAGCAAAGGGACCGTTGACCATAGCTGACCCAGCAGAGAATGTGCTTTCCTGAGGCCGTGTGCCCCGGCCCTAACCCTGTGTGTGCCCCATCCTTGGGGAGGTTTCTAGAGATGGTGCCAGCTTTGGGGAAGAAGTGGGGCTTTTCCTCTCAGAGCTACTCTGTGGTACTGGTGGAGAGGTCTTCCATGATGCCTTCAATTTATTCTTTTACCAATCCTACATAGTGGACCCTTTTGAAAGCATTAAATCTAGCCTTAAAGCACCCTCGGGTGGTGCCGAGTTTAGGAACTAGAACTGGTGTCTGAATGCCTGGATGGATAGCGACGCTGACTGTGTGCACACTCTTCTTGGTGGACCGTGCACCTGCAGGCGTCCTGCTTGCTCACCACGGCGGTTTCCTCCAAAGAGGCAGCAGCTCCCTTGTCAGCTCACTTTGTGTTTGACAAGACGCCGTCTTGCTGTCTTCCCTGCTGCCCTCTCTTCACGTATCACAGAAGGTGCTCTGCAGACCTCTCTGCTGTGGCACGTCCCTCCCTGAATGGCTTCCTACAAGAGACGCTAACTGCAAGTAAGGGATGGAGTACGGCCCGGACCACAGAGTGTGTTTCATGGGTAGTCTGTTGCCACCTTCCTGACTCTCGGAATCCCGTCCGTCCTCAGGCCTGCTGCTGGGGCGCGCTGGAAGTGAGCGCCCGAGTCAGGTACTCGAATGGAGGTTGTCCATGGTGTGTTCATTTTATTTATGATGAGTATTACATGGCCAATCTCCTTTCGGTACTCAATTCTTCTTGGGAAACGTCACGAGGGGCAAGCCCAGCCGGCACCTGCTCAGGGTAAGGAAGTGGATCACCTCCGCGGCAGGCGCTCTCTGTGTGACTTACATCACTTGGCCCAGTGTCCCGGCCATCATTAGGAGGAATTCACCGAAATGATGCTGACGTTTTAGTTGACATGGTGGTCTTCTAGTCGCGTCCTTGAAGACTCATTAGTGAATAAACCACATTTAGTCAACCTTTTTAGGTGTGAAATCATCTTGGCTGTGTGGCACACTTTAGGGAAAGGAGCTCCTGGCTGAATGGAAGACATTCACATTACCCCCTCAAATACCTTATCTTCGGGGTGACCCCTGGGAAGCAAGGGGTGGAGGGGGTCTCCTCGGCAGGGATAATTGATGTTGTTTAAAGATGCGTTTCCATGGCATGACTCGGTTATTCCTACTGTAAGATGAAAATCATTAATAGCATTTATTACTATCTTATGTTGCCAGCTGTGTGCCCTTGGAAAATCCCTTCACCTGTCAGCTCTGTGGGCCTCAGTCTCTCTCTGTAAAGCAGGGTTAACAGGGGAGTGGAATTGTGCTCTTTGTGAAGTGTCTAGACAGCATGTGGCATGTGGCTGTAGGATAAGCATTGTTTCTGAGGGGTGGTCCTTATACGAATGTTATGTCATCTGCACTTGTTGTCCTCTTGCCGCTAGAATGGAAGCTCCTTGAGGGCAGAGTCCTTGTTTGTCTTGCCTGGTGCTGTGTCCCCAGGTGTGCACAGTAGGTGTGATGCTGAATGAATGAATAGGCGACATGACCTGTTTTCTTGGTTGAATTCTCTTTGAGGCCTCCTGGAATGGAGTGCATGGAGGACAGTCACCTGAACCTGTGCTGTCCCTGTGACACAGCCCCACCCACCCTCTGAGGATGCTGCACTGGAAGAGGAGTCGCCAGCCTTCAGGTCAGGTCCTCCCTCAACCCCCTGTGTTGAGGGACCTTGGTGTCCCAGCCCCCCTAGGATAGGTGACCAAGGGCTGACTCGAGCTCGGGCTGACCCACGCTGTGTGTGCGCATGGCCTCACCCACACCGCCTGCTCCACAGCTACAGGAGCTGGTCCATGACCAACCGTGTTCCGACCACTGCCTGGGGGGGCTCCTCAGAGGTAGAGAAAGAGAGAGAGACAGAGAGAGCAAGAGGGGAGAGAGCGAGCGAGCCAGCAAGCCTGCAGCTGGAGTTAGCAGGGAGGCCCCGGAGGCAATGCCAGCTTTGGTGAAGAGGTATCTCGGTGTGTTCTTGCCTGTGCTGACGTTTGACCCTTGAGCAGAGGTTGCCCTTGGTGAATTCGCTTTATTTATGTTGAATCACACAAAGGCAACTTTTGTTTGAGTATCAAATCCTGCTTGGGATGGCTTCCGGGACCCAGTGGCAAGCTCAGGGGCATCTACGCCCCTCCCGTGAGCAAGAATGGACGGGGTAGACGTGGGTGGTCTGCCCTCTGCAGTCCTCTGCGGTGGATGAGAACAGATGTCGATCAGAGAACACAAGCTTCATTCATGATGGGGGCGGGGCCTGCGGCCCGGGGAGGATGGCGTTGGTGTCATGTCGGCTTTAGCTCTTACCCTGGACCCTCTCTCTTCACATCACTGTGTTGGCTGTGTTGATCCCGAAGACGTTTTGACCGCACCAAGTTTTTTCCGGAAGATATTTGACCTTGCGGATAAACAAAGCGCTCACCCTTGGCAGTGTCTGTGACGAGGCTGCAACCCCAGACCCCTGTCTCGCTCACAAGTGCTGTGTTTTTTTTTCTATGCCTTTCCTTGTCTCTATTTTTCTCTTTCTATCCTCCAGCCAAACATTGGTCCCAATTTTCTCCTGGGTTATGAAACAAATAGAGGCTATCAGTATCTCATCCCATTTGTATTAAATAATAGTGATAAAAATAATCAACACAAAATAAAACTAAAAGCAGCTGAAACGGCACAGCACTAAATGTGTTCAGTTGAGTACAAATTGGCAGAAGAATCCAATTTTCTTGACAACATTTCGGCTGCGACATTTGACCTGGGGAAATAGAAAGCTGCCGACGTGGCAGCCGCAGAAGGAAATTGACGGTGGCGGCGGCGATAAACAGTAATATTCTATGTAGACAAAAGCACATTGAGGAACCAAATCTTTATTCAGATTTTTAAATGGAAAAGAATTGATCCTAATGAAAATGATTTGGGGAAAATAACAAGGGAAATAAAAGAAATGCAAACAGCTCAACAGCGCAGTCAAGACAGCTAAACAGGGAATTGGATTAGCGTAATGGCATTCGCTCTGAAAAACACGTTTCTATGAAAATCAGTGTCGGTGCAATTCTTGTGAAGATGGTTACATTTGTGTATTTACAGTGGAGTTGCTGAGGTCAGTAGGAATCTAGGGTCAAAAAATGGGATACAGTCTCTTCCCTTATGCAGTTGATCTTTCCTTTCTGCCCCAAACCTTCCCGAGAGCTTCCTGGAAAGGTGTGCTGACTTCAGGTGTGACACACTGCTAAGGCGTCCTCCCGGGGATCTGGGTGCATGTTGTCCCCAGAGTATTCACTATGTAACTGACAGGCATCACCTGGTCTCCCTCCATCCCCACGGAGGGTTCTGGGTGAGACGCTGACTCGAGGGAAGCAGAAGTTCTACCATCAGTGGGGTCTGGTCTTTCAGGACAGTTGCTTCTGTGAGCCCAGGAAATCTGAGACAGCTCTCAGTTAATTTAGAAGGTTTATTTTGCCAAGGTTGAGGATACACCCATAACACAGCCTCAGGACGTCCTGTGGTCAAGGCACAGCTTGGCTTTATACATTTTAGGGAGACATGAGACATCATTCAACATACGTAAGAAGTACATTGGTTTGGCCTGCAAAGGTGGGACGACTTGAAGCGAAGGCAGGAAGAAGGAGGGAGCCTCCAGGTCACAGATGGGTGATACACAAACAATTATATTCTTTCGCATTTCTGATGAGCCTTTCCAAAGGAGGCAAATCAGATATGCATCTGTCTCAGTGAGCAGAGCGGTGACTTTGAATGGAATGAGAGGCAGGTTTATCCTGAGCAGTTTCCAGCTTGACTTTTCCTTCGTGATTTTAGGGGCCCGTGATACTTTCCTTTCACACTTCCGAGGCTGTTGCTGAACACACAGGAATCCAGGAACACTCTGAGGTTTAGTCCTTCCTCAGACTGTGCTGTTGACACCTTACATGGTTCCATGCTGGTCCCAAGGACATGCCCTTCGTTGGTGCTGAATGTCAGTTGGTCATGGAGGCTGAAAGTCATTCTGGAGTTGGTTTCCAAGGTCAGAAACCTTGCCGGGGCTGTGGAAAGAGCGCGTTGTTTGCTGGCGTTCTTTGTCTGTGACCAGCATTGCACATGGCTCTCTTTGCAGATCGAGCCCTACCTGGAGAATTTCCAGAAGCAACAGCACCCTCAAGAGGCAGCCTGCAGCCAGAGCCTTCTCCAGGGTAGGTGCCTGAGGGCCGCCCATGGGACAGGCCCGATTGTACCCATGGTGTGTGTCATCTGCTCCCCTCCTGCCGACTCCAGTGCGTTCCGGGACCACCTTGGGAGGTGATGCCTGCCCTGGGAAGGAGGTTCTGCTGCAGGTCAGTGCCCATGGCTCCTGACGGGAAGTCGTCTGTGACATCTTCTCTTTCTTTACAGCAGGCCCCGCATGGCAGGCCCCTTGCTCCACTTGTAGCAAGATGCAGAGGGCTCTCTGAGCTCATGCCAACGTCAGGGAAAGGATTCTGCTGTCGGTCCCACTCCAAAGTGCATAGAATGGGTGGTGGGCACAGAATCCGGACTCTGCTTGTGGCATCTGTCGTCCGGCCCGATGCTTGTTGGCTGCCCGCTCCAGGAGGCGCCTTCTGGGTGTTCTCTGAGGCTGGGGGAGGTTGGGTTCTGAGGTCAGGGCTGCCCTGACCCTTGTAAACGGAAGACATCTGTGACTCTCCTGCTTTCTTCTGCTGCGTTTACCCCCCAGTCCCTTATTTTTAATGTCTCACTTGCTTTCTGAGGCTAATCAGATGGTCAGCCAGCTGTTGATAACTGTGAAGTCACCCTCTGAGGGATCCTGGGGTGATGCCTCTGTGGGCTGGAGATGGTGCTGGTGAGACCGCGGGTCTGGGGTCAGCGTTGTGCCCTGTTGAGCTCCTGCCAAAGGCATACTCTGCTGGGAGGGAGGCTCTGTGCTTGTGCAGGGGTCCCTATAGGGTCACTCCCTCTCAGGGTCTGGGAATGAAAAGCGGGTGCGAGCAGCAGGGTTTCATCGTCATCTTTAGCAAGGTGCCCAAGGAAGGTTGCCGTCTTTTCAGTATAAGATCCTACCTGGGTCTTGCACTCACCTTCTGGGAAGAGTCTCCAGAGTCATTCTGGAAGGGGTTGGAATGGTTGGACTTGGCAATTGGGAACGTCCTCGGAGAGTGTGAGACTCTGGTCTCTGAATGTCCAGACCTTGTGCTGCCCTTGGGGGAGGGTCTTCCGCAATCACAGCCGCCTGCAAGCATCCTCCTTAGTTCGAGCATCTGAGCCTCTCCATGGTACTCGGGGAGAGGTTACCCGAGCAACTTTGCATCTGGACGACGAATGTTGCTCGGTGAACCCCTTTTCGGTATCAAATTCCACCAGGGAGGCCGTCTTGGAGGCTGGGGCACCTCGGGGAAGGACGCCAGCATCAGCACCATTCTGGGGTACGGGGATGGATGGTCGACCAGTTGGAAAGTAATTGTTTCTAATGTACTTCACCTGGTCCACTAGCCGTCCGTATCCGCTGCAGCCTGTGGGGCCTGCGGGCCGGGGAGCCGATCGCGCTTCAGCTCAGCGCCTTTCTGGTACTTGAAGGGAGATCGACCGTGTTATATTCGCTTTATTGACTTCGAATAATACATGGTTGATCTTTTCTCAGTATCAAATCTCACCTTGGAGGACTCGTTGGAGATGAAGCCCTTTGGAGGGTGGGAGCGGGACAGGTGCTTTGGAGTCACGGTCTCAGTGAGGGCCTGGTCACTGAGGGTGGGCCGGGCGGGGTCTCTTTCCTGTCGCTGTGTCTTCTCACCTTTGGTGTCCCATCCATCCTCAGGACAGCTTCCCGGGGGCGACGCTGGCACCACGGGACGCAGCAGCCACGTTCTTGAGCTGATGGCACTCTGGGTACCTGAGGAGAGGTTGTCTGTGATGAGTTCGCTTTTATTAATGACGAATATAACACAGATGGCCTGTTTTCAGTACCGCTACCGCCCAGTGGTGTGCGGGCGCTGTGCCTGAGTGGGCCTTTTCAGGGTATGTGAATGCATGGGCTGAGGTGACATTTGTCATCTTTTGCACTGACCCCCGCCATCGAATCATTTTGGGGGAGCTTTTGGGGGGCCATGTGGACTTTGGGGAAGATGCTGGGGTTGTGCACTGGGGTGGGGAGCGGTCATGAAGCTGATGAGCAATGGGTGACGGGGCTCAGTCTGTTTTTCATGGCCAGTGCCATCAAGGCAGAGGACTCGGGGGAGCTAGTCCTGCTGGAAGGCATCCTGCTGGAAGGCCACCCGCCCCTTGCCAGGGTGTTGGGGGCGGCTGCATGCATTCCCTGCACCCGGGCTGCCTTCTGCTCGTCCAGTGCTGTGAGAACCTGGGTGGGAGCCGGTGCCTTGGGTGGCCATGTGTGTGTGCTGCTCCCCACAGTGCCTGAGGAGAGGTGGCCTGTGTTGCATTCGCAGAAATCATGACACACAAGACACGATCAGTCTCTCTTCAGTGTCAGATCCCGCCTGCATGATTCCTGCACCTGCTGATGTCAGGGAGGGCCAGATGTGCACCCTGGGGGTCCCCAGAGGCATGGCTGGTGGCCGAGCAAGCGCTTGACTTCCACCTGCAGCCCTGTGCTGGCCTCCGCCCTGGAGGCAGGTGGCGGGTGGCGGGGCCCGTCACTGAGAAGAAGCCTCGTCCCTGGAGTCAGCGCTGCTCAGTGGTACCTGAAATAGGTTGCCTGTGAGGTGTTCACTTTCTATATGATGAATATTATACAGTCAACCTCTTTCCGATATCGAATCCCACCTTGGATGCCTTCCTCTTCGCTGCTGACTCCAGGCAGCAGCTGTCTCTGCGCTGGTTGACCCCATGGACTTTGTGTAGGACCTGTGTCACCCGGCCTGTTAATTTTCCAGCTCCACCCTGTTCTGGAGGGCTTTGGAAGTGTGACAGAATGGCATCCCCGATTCCAGTGTCAGTGGCAGCACCCGCCATGCCCTTGCTTCGGTTGGCACGTCCTCCAGGCTGGGCTGGCCTTCAGCTACCTGATGCTTATGTCATATTTGCACCCCTGGCCTGCCCAGACTACAGGCGATGACCAGAGGCCTGTTTGCAGCTGACCTGGAGACTTAGTGACTCCAGAATGTGCTGCCCATGCCCAGGGTCCAGGGCCGAAGGCAAGGAGCACCTCAGGAGTGACCCCAAAGAATGAGCTACGGCTGCCCTTTACCGCTCGTTGTTGATCAGTGAGCTCCTGGGCTCGGGAGGGCTTCGTGAGCCTGGCTCCCATCATCCCGATTGAGACATCACTGCCTTGGAAGTCGCAGCCCTGTGCCTGCCTTCCCTCTTTTGGGCTTCTCCTCAGGACCACTCCTCTCTGTGCCCAGCATGGGAGTGGGGATCCCCAGCACCGTCCCTCTGGGCTGCTGCTGCCACTCTCCCTCGGCACCCCTGTTCCCCAGCCCCTGGGCCACACCCTGCTGGAGAGGCCGGCCCCACTAGCTAGGCCCCTCTGGCCACTTGGGTCTCCCTCCAGTGCCCCCTCCCTCTGCCAGGGAGAGCATTTGCAAGTGCAGAGTCCAGCTGTTTACCTGCACTGCTCAGAGCACCTCTGCAGGCCCCTTCCCTCGGGCTTGGTGCCAAGATGATCCGAGGACTCTCCAGGCCCCCGGAGTGGCAGCCCCCCTCTTCTTTTGGAGCCACAGCCTATCCCCCATGTGTTTCCATCCTTCGTTCTGGCCCTGCACACGCCCCTCCTTCCGGAGCTGAGTCCTGGGCGGCCCTGCTCTGCCCTCGGCTACCTCCTGTCCAGGCTCCAGCCCTTCCTTCCTTAGAGGCCCACATCCTTTGCATTTTCCTTTCCCAGGGGTTCACACTTCCCAAGGGGATGGAATGTCTCTTGTTCAGCAAGGTCGTCCCTGATAACCCTGTAAAAGCAGCTCTTCCCTTGCCTCTTCCCCATCACTTTCTAACAGTTGCCCCGTTACTGTTTTCTTCCTAGCTTACAGCTCTCTGAAATTGCCTAATGTTAATGTCTACTTTCTCTGTGTCCTAGACTGTGAGATCTCTCATTGGCAGAAATTTCTCTCTCTCTCTCTCTTATCCTCTGCTGTGTCCCCAGCACTGAAACAATAGCAGAACGCGAGTGTTTGTTGACTGACTAATCGGAGTCCCCAAAGACAGGGACTGGATCAGGTGAATCCCCAGGCAGGTGCAGGGCACAAAAGCAGGCACTCAATAAGATGTGGTGATGGAGTACATGAATATGTTAATCGAGTTTTAGAAATTCTTCCCATTTGTTCAAAGCTGTTTGGTTTTCCAGCTTTTTCTGCCCTTCCAGGATGAGGCTGAGATTTGTTGCAGGAGGCACAAGTCAGCTGGGTCTGGGTTCTCTCTTCCACTTTCCAGAGGGTAGGGGCACCAAAGCCCCAGAGGAAGTGACAAGCCCTGTGTTCCCCTGCAGATGCTGACTGAGCGCGCCCCCGCCCCTCCAGCAAACACCCCAGCGTTGAGAGCCAGATGCTCTGGGGAACTCCATCTGCAACGGGCTGGAGCGTGGTGTTAGGGCTCATATTTTATGCATGGGGCTGACTAAATGGGAACATTTGGAGATGAAAATTGCTGTTAATGCATCTACACATCTTTGGAATATATTAAATGTGCGTGTGAGGGGGAGAGTGACATTAGCCTTATTTAATAGCTTCAATGTAACCATCCCCACACACCGTGACATTAACAGACACGGGCCCCCCTCCCCGAGCCTCCCAGGCCACCACTCGGGAAGAGTGCTGGGTGCATCACCCGCCACTTGAGAATTACACGTGAGTCCGGCGTCAGCCCAGCATTCGGCAGCGTGCATGTTCCCCGCCCATTTCTAACCCAAACACAGTGACCCTGTGCCAAACTCGATGCAGAATTTCATTAAAAGCAAAAATGATTGATTTATCTATTGTTTGTGCAGAAGAAAGAATAAACAAAGGACCTTTCTCATCAGATAAGCCAAACGAGAACGTGTGCCCCCCAGGTGGCCAGGATGAAGGTTTTCACGGACCCTTCAGCCAGAGGGCCAGTGACTTGTCCCATCTCCAGGGCGGTGTGTAAACCCTGCCGCCGGTCCAGGTTCACGAGGTGTGCTCCTTTCTCCAGCGCAAGGGCCCGGTTTATCCCCACTATGTCTCCTGGAGGTGGTTAGGAAATTGAACAACCTGGACCTCCGTTCCCATTTCCTTGTTGTTTTCAGCCAGAGATAAGAGGGGAAGTAATAGCTGTCCTAAAGGGGTGCTTGCCTTGGTCCTGGGCCCCATCAGCGGCTGTGAGTGGACAGTTTCTGTTCCGCAGTCGAGGAAATGGAGCACAGAGACGTTGAGTGACTCAGCCAAGGTCACCCAGCTGGAGGTGGGGCAGGGTCTGGCTCCAGGCTGTGTGCTCTTACCCTGCTTGCAAGGGCTTTAGGAATAGCCCCTGTGTCCTGGAAGACAGATTGCTCATCAAATGGGCCTCTTTTCTTGGTATTATATGGTGAAGTAGGCTCACTTTCCCCAAGACTTAGCTTGCCAGAACGTTCATGGTTTTTTTCTCTGTACCCACCCCTCGTCTCTCCAACATGGTGCCATCACCCATGAAATGGGATGCTTTCGTGCATGTCTGGCCTGGGGAGAGGGCTGCTTGCTTTGTCAGAAGACTCAAAGCATGATGGGCATCGAAAAACCAAAGACCTTTGTTGACCTGTGTTTTTCACTCTGCTTGATGGTAATTGAGGGCTGTATTCACTGCCTCGGTTGCATGGAGTGAACAAGACCTAGCGAAGATGACGGGTGCCCTGAGACCATCTGGTTGATCTCTCCTGGGCAGGACCAGGTGCTCCCCTCACTGCCCCCACCCTTGTCTGTGTACCACTACTCTGCACAAACACGGCGGCTGGTGCAGTCCTGGAGGCCCACTTAGCTCACGGTTGTCAGGGGTCCTCAAGGATTCAGAGAACCCCCAAACGTCAAGGCTGCTCCCTTCTTGTCCTGCCTCTCTGCTCACACCCTTGGACAGGTAAGAAAACCAAGGTCCACAGAGGGGAGGGTGCACTGCTGTGGCTTTTGTTCTGAACACTGTCTCCCCAACTTTGGGGTCGGGGCTCCGGGGTCAAGACCCACTTCTGATGAACAAGCAGCTTCCTTCTTTGTAAAAATTGAGGCAATCCAAACCAAGAAGGGCTGCAAAATCACCAAGTTGGGACCTCAGTACCCACGGGGCAGAGCTTTTAGAAGCCAGGGCCCTTGGCTCAGCAGTGCTGGCTCATAGTAGGTGCTTAGTTCATACCTGTCTCCTTGGATGAAATCTGACCACAGACGCCAGTGCAAAGCAGGTGCTCAACGCAGGAGGGTGTACTGAACCCGATCTCTCTATCACCAGGAGGAAGCACACAGGAGGCACGCAGAGCACGTTTGTGGAATGAATAAATAAAAACATATCTTTGAGGGAATAAAGAAGAAGAAAAACAAAGAATAATCCGGGGAAGATGGGCATAAATCTCCACCAAGTGCTGCCAAGGCTTCCCAACCGAGGCTGCTGAAAAGACCCTGTGGAGGTAGAGGGACCATTTGTCATGGATGGGAACGGGCTGGGAAGCAGGGCGTGATGGGGCCTCATTCATCATTTTCCCGTTATCCCAGCGACATGCAGGGGAGCAGGTACAGCACCCGTCTTTGCAGCTGCGCTGCCTGCCCAAAGGCTCTAGGTCCTGGGTGGAGTGAGTGCCAGGCTGGGGACTGGGAATGGAAAGGACCCCAAGGAAGGACAAGCTGAGCTCTGGGAGGCCACCTCCTCCAGGAAGCCTTTCCTGATTCATCCTTCACAGGCACAGAGTCTCAATTTGCAGTCAGATATCCATTGCTCTGATTCTTAGATCAGCAAGTATCTCCCTACCCAGACTGCAGACTCTGCTGGGGCCGGGGCTGTTTCTGACTTGTGCACAATGGCATCCCTGTACCTAGTACAGGACTGAGTCCAGAGAAAGTGCTCTGTGATGCTTGTTGGCCTTATCTCCCCTTTGTGGGCAGCACTGGAGAGGGCACCCGGCAGGTCCTCAGGGTGTGGACCTCAGGGTGTGGACCAGAGCCTGTGGTTGATCCAGACCATGAACCAAGGCCTGGGGCGGGGGTGGCCACATCAGGCCACTTCTGCCAGGAGAGATGTGGCTGTGAGCTGGGAAGCCTGGCCTGCCCCCGGAGGCATTCGTTGGGTTTGCATCCGTCAGAAGGTCTACTGGTTGCCTCTATTTGGGTCTGGAGCAGGGATGGGATTTTTCCAAGGTACATGGGGTCTAGGGGAGACCCAGGCCCACTATTAGGGTCGGTCTCGAGAAGGCAGAGATAAGGCCACCACTTTATTTGGTGTAGCTCCTGGCTCCATCGGTGTGTGTTGAGTGAATGAATGAACCAGGACTCTTGATTCCTGCCCAGAGCCCCCTCCACACCCCACACAGCCTTGCTCCAAGGAGAAGGGGTCAAAGCCAACTGAACAGTGCTACAGTGTGGGCAGCCTTGAACAGGCTTGGCCCTTGGCGATGAGATAGGCAGACAGGCCCCTGTGCAAGGGAGCTAGCTTGCAGGGTCCTAGAGGCCAAAGGCATGGTCTTGGGGCCAGAGGCTGCTGAGAAGGTGCACAGAGCCTGGGTGCAGGAAGCCATCCAGGATGCTGCTTCCCGCCATCTGTGAGAGCTTCGTTTTCTCTAACACTCAAAAATAGATGTTTCTGTTATGCTCTCTCGTTGGCAGGGGAGCGGCGGGGCCTGCCAAGGCCTGGGGGAGCCCGCCAGCCTGCTGAGTTTTACTGTACAAACAGTTGGGGAGGGGGGGCTGTCTCTGTTAACTTGAAATTCCCCGATCAGTAAACATGCCAATTTAAAGTGTAATTAACTCAGGCCGGAAAAAATTCAGATTTGGACTGCTTTTCACAGTTGAGGTTGTTTTTCTTTTATTTATTTATCTCTTTCCGGGTGTGGTGGTATCTGTGGCTGGTTTTAGCCAGGAAAAATAGAAGGGGGACCGGGTGGGGAGGGGGCTGGTTGGGAGAGGAAAGACTGGAAGGAAAGGAAGAGAAAGGGGTGGGTGGCCTGTCACCCAGCAGCCAGGTGTCTATAGGGTTTCTGTCCTGGGAAGGGGCTGGCAGGGTGATACCCGCCTGCAGAGAGGGGGTCATTCTGTGAGGCTGGGCTGCAGACCCAGCCAATGAAATGAAATGGATGAAATCTGTCAGCAGAACAGGTGATTCAGAAATGATGGGGCACCGTGGAGAGACCCCAGGAAAACACCCAGTGCTGCTTCTGACACTCTCTCTCCGTCTCCCCTATCTCCAGAGTCTCAGTCCCCGCTTTGCCACCATCTCCTCCTCCGATCTCCTTTCCTGCTTCAAAAGACTCCAGAATCTTCCTGGTTCTCAGAGAAGGCTGAATCCACCTATGACCTAGTGGGTGCATCCTGTGCCAAAATTGTTTACCTTCTGGTCCCCGGAGCCACGGGTCACGACCTGGTCCTCACATAGGCCCGCTCCTCAGCAGCCCCCACCTTGCTGGGGAAGAAGGAGAGCCCTGGGGGTGTGGAGAAGCCCCTGCATCCCTCACATCTTACAGAATCTCGATTGAGTCCCTGGGGACACATCCCTCAGCAGGACAGGAACAGTCTTTGCCGCGGCATGGGGAGGGCTGTGCTGGGGACGAGCGCCCAGCGGCCGTGGACTAAGTGAAGGAGCAGATGACCATGCTCTTCTCCCAGCTGGATGGCGAGGCCGGGCAGGAACGGCAGAAGTTTTTCTCTTCGTTTTCCAACACTTTGCTGTCGAGCTATTTGAATAATAAATACACATTATAAAAATGTAAATATGTTTGTGTGTCTGTATGTTCGGAGATGATGTTTGTTAAGCGGGAGGTTTAACAACGGAGGCCATCTGCCTTCAGCAGGGATTCACACAGAATGTCACTGGCCTTCGCCCAACAAGCCTTTGCAGGGAGCAGCCTCCTGAAGTCGGGGCTCAATCCTGGGCCCCCTCCACCGCATGTGAGCCCCCCGTTCCAAGGCAGGAGCCAGGGCAACAAAAAGACATGCTGCTTCATCAATCCGAGGCCTCAAACGGCTCCCCCAGCCCCACTGCCTGCTCATTCCAGGCCTGGGGCTGGCAGCCTGGGCCCCATGAGGGGGCAGAGGCCAGAGCCCAGGGGCAGAGCCCGTGCCCACGCCTCGGTGCTGCCAGCCTCCGCTTGGTCACGACACAGCCAGGCTGACTCAGACGCAGCCCCGAGCGGGAGCCTCATAAATGACATCATTACCTATGAAACCTGCCGCGTAGCGCACTAGCAGGGAAGGACGCACTCTGGCCGCCGGTGACTCACACTTTTCCCCAGAGCCTCCCAGCTCCATTGCCTGTGTCTGGGCTGGCTGGGCAGGGGGAGGGGGAGCCCACCTCGGCCTCACTCCCCCACTGTGCTGCAAATGCAAAAGCAGTCGGCCAGGCAGCCACCGTCCTGCTGAGGGCTGTGTGGGGGCGGGGTGGGGGGCCATGTCTCCCTGCTGAGGGCTGTGGGGGGGCGGGGTGGGGGCCATGTCTCCCTGCTGAGGGCTGGGGCGGGCGCGGGGTGGGGGGGGCATGTCTCCCTGCTGAGGGCTGTGTGCGGGGGCGGGGGGGGGGTGCAGGGAGACCATATTTCCGGCCTCCCTCTGCAGCCCCAGTGGTGCTCCAGAGGGACTGTCAGTTGCCTATGACAGGGAGGAAACTGAGGGCTAAAGAGGCCCCATGCTTGGCCTCATACATCCCATTGGGGGGGGGGTGGCTTCGGCTCATGCTGGGAACCCTCAGGGAGACCCTTGGGCGAGCTCAGCCGCTGGGCAGAGCCGCAAAACCTCTGGCTATTCCTGCTGGACCTGAGACCCCAGCTTCTCCTGAGCTCCTCTGGTGCAGCAAACTCCTGCTGACAAACACGTCTACTCTTGAAAGTGGTGGCCTTGCCAACCCAAGAGGTCCCCACCAAGTGGGGGGCACTGTAGGGGAATGCTAGTTTTCTTTTTTCTTCAATTAAAAAAAAGTAAAGCAAATAAAATGGGACCTGTTTGGTATGGCCTTCAGAGTCGGAGGACTTGGGTTAAGATCCAGCCTTTGTCATTTTCTGGTGCTGTGGCTTTCTTGTCTCTGGCCTCCACCTCCTACGCAGGATGAGAGTAAAATGCCTGTTAGGTTCACATTAAACTGGGGCTCCCCGTCAATGATCCATGGCTGGGGAGGACTCCCACCAATCCTAAGGTGCACCTGCAGCCCAGACCTCACTCTGGCTGACCTGATGGTCTAGCCCCCCACACACTGCTGGCTCTGGGGCTGTGCCCTCCTGGTACGCCCCAGCACCTGATGGCATTCCCCAAACAGAACAAGAACCACAAGCAGCAACTGCCTGTTTTTGCTCTTAGGAAGCTCAGAGCAGCATCCTATGCCAAAATCACTCTAGTCCCCAGAGCCACAGGTCACGAGCTGGTCCTCAGCCAGACCCACTCCTCAGCGGCCTCCATCCTTGACCCTGGTTTCCTGGGGACTCTGCTCCACTGACTTCTGAGCTGTGGGAGCTGCAAGGGAGAGGGGTGGGCCACAGACTTGATGGGAAGGTACAGAGGTAGAAATTCAAGTCAGGGCCACAGAGCTGTGTTCAAAGCTGGGAACATGACCTGAGCTCGGCACAGAGCCAGGCGCCTGGGAGGAGCGGAGAGGGAGAATTGGAGGGCACTGGGATTGGTAATCCTCAAGGCATCTTAGGCAAATGAGCTCGGGGTCACAGGGCAGGATACACAGGACTGAGGAACACTGGCCAACCATCAGTACTGTGACCCAGGCTGGCTTGGGGTACAGTGGGGGATCCCAGGACTGGCAGGCCCCACAGAGCAGCCTTCCCTGAGTTTGAGCCGAAAATCCCAGCAAAGGGCTTTGTGGCCCGATGCCACTTTCACCCTGGTAGCTCCACCCCGTTTCCCCCTTTGCCACCAATTCGCAGCTCTCCTGCGAGTCCACAACCCATGCCATGACTTTCAATGGGTTAAGGAATGTGCACATCTCTAAATGACCACACGTGCCCCGTCATGTGCATGTGCACACACACTGACATGCATTTGAGGAACGGGAGCATTCTGTGAGCCTGAGCCAAGGTCAGGGACCCTAGATGGGGTAGGAAAGAGTCAAGGTAGTTGGGCAGCAGAAGCATGTGCTGGTAGGGATGGCATGGAGCCCTGAACGTTGGTGGTGGGTGAGTGCTGTATCAGGACCTGGGCTAGAAGAAAGGCTTGCAGTCAGAGTGGACCCAGTTCTCTTTGAAGCATAGCTTTCTTCTGGTTCTTTCTAAGATCAAAGCAACTGACACCTGTGCAGCTGTCCCTGGGTCACTTTGTCTGATGTCACACAGCCTCAGGACTCTCTCTCTGTCCCAGTCACTACTGAAGCTGACCCCACCTCTCCCCCAGTGATGAGGCCTCTCTTCCCACAGATGGGGGATTTCTCACTCACATCCAGACCCCTCCTGGCCACACTCATTTTCTTCTTGGGGCACAGGGGGTACCACCCCTGGTCTGGGGACTGGTCGGCTGGCCGCACCCCCTCTTTGGTGGGTAGCAGAGAAAGTGACACTTCTGACTAAAAAGGCAGGAGTCACACTGCCCAAGAATTGAGTGGAGTTTCTTGCACAGAAAGAGAGTTTGTCTTCCAAAAGACAAAGAAGTTTCCAAGCCTCAGGAAGGGACGCCGAAAAGTCAGTGGATTGAAGCTGGCCGGGTTTCACCCCCAACTTGGGCACTAACCCTGAGAATGGGGATGGGGGCAAAGGTGGCATCAACGCTGCCAGAACCTCATGCTCCAACACACAGGAGCCACTGGCCCAGCTCGCCCATGCCTGTGACCTTGGGACCATCACTTGAACCTTCTGGGCTTCTGTGTCTTCATAATAGGACCTGGGTTCTTGAGAGAGAGACACCAAAGCGTGCCCAGAACAGAGTCCAGCAGCCCACTGGTCCCCCGTCACCCCAGGCCTCTCTGTCAACCTTCTCTGTCTCTCCCACTTCAGCCTCATACCTGGTTTAGACCCTGGGGGATGCTGGGTGCACGGAACAGACCACTTGCGCTTGGACCATGGTTGCTGGGCACTGGCCTCTTCCCTAACGAGGGAGGAGTGAGCAGAGCCCTCAGAGGGGCCATTGGCAGTCCCCGGGTCAGGGCCTGAGTCCCAGGAAGTGGGGCTCCTGCCGCCTCCCTACAGGGTCCTGGCTGTGTCAGGTGGGGCTGTTGTTCCTCTCCTGTCTGTTGTCATCTTCCCTTTGCCATTTCCCTCGCAGTGCTGACATTTTCCTGGTGGGTCCAAGAGGAAGGAAGGTGGACAGACTGCACAGACAGACCCAGTGAGTGAGCAAGCCCGGCCTTTACTAAGGCTGCCTCGAGCTTGCAGTGAGCCAAGATCACGCTACGGCACTCCAGCCTGGGCAACACAGCCAGACTCCGTCTCAAAAAAAAAAAAGGCTGCCTCTTCCCCAGGCTTGGGGAAAAGAACGGGTGCAGATCACCCCTTCCACGGAGAGGTAACTTCATGGGCTCCCCCCAGAAAACCCCAAAACCTGGAACTGCTGCGGGGTTGTCACCTACCCTGCCTGTGCCCGGCACAGAGCGGCCTCCGACGGTCGCCTAAAAGGGGGGCAGCAGTCCTGTTTGTCTCCAACATCCTCCCTCTCCAGGATTCTCGGAGCACTTGTGATGGCAGCAAACTGAGTCTCAGCGAGGGGTTCGCTGGCTTTCCACGGCTCCCGGCACTTTGTAACCCATAACGAGAGGAGGACCGTGAGGATGTATTCATATTTCACGAATTCAGCTTCTATTTAACTAAGTTTCCGAGCACCCGCGCTCTGAACTGTGTGACCCCACAGAGAGACCACCGCCTCCTGGCAACTGCCTGGCAGGGCATCAGGCTGCAGAGACAAAGGAATGGGACCTTTAGAGGCCTGGGCCAGTTACTGGCACTGGGCGCCCACCTCCGGGTAGGGGAAAATGCCGTGTGCCCAGTGCAGCCCCAAGATGCTTCCTGGCCAGAAGGACCCTGTTTGCCAAGGCCTTTTCACCTCTTATCTCCCCCAATGCCCTTTCTTGGCAGTCAGCCAGTGGTTCCACCTTTCCCCTTTTCAGCCAAAAAAAAAAAAAAAAAAAAGGTAAACGCAGGCCAGAGAAGCCACCTGCCTGCGGTCCCACAGCTCAAGGTGGAGGTGAAGGGGGTGCTGCCACTCTAGCACTGGGCGCCCCCACCCGAGTGCCCGGCTCCTGAGAACAGAGCCAGGAGCCAGAAGAAATTCACCCTTGGGGCCAGGCTGGGTGGACATGGAGAGGGGGTGGAGGAACGCAGGCGGGAGGTACTGAAGGCTGCAGGGGTGAAGGGGGGTTGGGGGCCCCCAGGGGTCCCTGCCCTGTGGTTCTTCGGGCTTCATAGATTGGAAAAGTTGGTGCCCTTCTGAGGGTGGGTGGGGGTGGCACCAGAAGCAGAATAAAGCCCCCTCCCCTAGAGCCGGGATGGCTCAGCGGAATCATCGAGAATGAGACCGCTGGTTGCTAATGGGCTTGGGGAAAATGCGATGCAATTTCGCCGGTGTTTTTCAGGCCCAGAGCTATTGAATAAATGAACTGCGCGCCGGCGGAGTGAGTAACGCACTGCGCGGCTCCTGGCAGGCGGGGGCGGAGTGGGGGCCGCAGAACCGGACGTGCCTTGCGAGGTTCAGAGGCGGTAGCGGTGTGGTGGGTGGGCAGCACCGGGATGGCTAGACAGAGGAAATACGGGGGGAGGGGTTGTCGATCCGACACTGGTCTGGAGGGGAGGAGCGGGGGTGGGGGGCGGGGAAGGATGGGGCTTACTGGAGAACTTGACCTTGCTTCGCTCCCCTAAAGGGGCAGCTGCTGGGGGACCAACTGTCACCGGCTGGCAATCAGGGCCCCAGGCCTGGAGACTTCTGGACAGGCGGGGACAAGCCGACCGTGACGGCTTGTGTGCAGGGAGCAGGTGTCTGAGGCTTTGACGTAGACCTCCTGGGTCCCCACTGCACGGTGTAGGGGAGGGGCGGCGCAGGAAGGAGAGCGGGTTTCCAAGGGCTGCACATTTACCAGCCATCACAGCCACCCCTCCGCTGAGCTGGGGGCTACTTTGGGTTCAGGGTCTGCAGCTCACAGAGCCCCTGCAACGCTGTGCCACCCACCGCCTCCAGAAGAGGATGGAGGACTGCCGGACCGGCTCAGGCCTGGAGTGGGGCGAGAGGCTGCCATGGGCTTCAGGGCCCCCACACCCTGTAGGAAGCCCCTGGGGGATGGACAGCAGACCTCCTCCGTCTCTGCCTGGTTCCCCTGGGTATTTGCTGGGCGACCCTGGGCAGGCTCCTGGTTTCTCTGGGCCTCCGGTTTCCAGGTGGAAAATGGGCCATGCAGCCCGTGAGTTCTGGCTCCAGCTGTTCACCTCTGTGCTCGTGCAGACACTCACTCCACTCTGTTGGCCCCATGGTTTCCAGAGCCCCCAGCGTCCACTTTCAAGAAAACTCCCAGCTCTGAGTAGCTAGGCTCCTCTCACACCTTCTAGAACACACAGCCAAGCCAATGAGGGAGACAGGTGCTCCCCCAAGATCTTTCTCCCAGCCCCAGTGAGGTCCATGTTGGTCCTCCTCTTTCTCCCTCTCAGTACCCCTACTCTTTTGACTCCAGGGGCCCTTCCCCTCCTTCCGAAGCCCCAGCCCCATTCCGCCTGGAAGCTGCAGGAGGGTGCAGGGAGCTGTAGAAGCCTGGACCAACAGAAGGGTAAAAATGCTTGAAAAATTTAGATCTCAGGGTCCCGGCATTCTGAAGCCAAAACCTCATACAAAAGGTATCATGGAGTGACAGCAGATCTGAGATGGTGGCTCAGTGTGGCTTGGCACAGGGTACACTGGGATGAATGCCTGATCCCAAGAGCCACTAAGCCCGCCCACCTGCTCGCCCACAGTTCCTGAATGCCTCTGGGGAGACCCCACCTCCCCTGCTGGGCACTGCACTGAACTCTGGGTCCCCGGGGAAAATGCTGCTGAACCGCAGTTTCCACAAATGCAAGAGGACCAAAGGCTGTGTACCTGCTCTGCAGCACACCTGTGCCTGTGGGCTCCTTGGTGGGCAGGGCCCACTGTGCAGGGTGCTCACCCTTGCCTTTCCTGGGAGCAGGGCAGAGCACTAGGAGATGGTCTCACCCAAGGCTCTTCCCCCTGGGAGGATGGCCAGCCCGATGGGTCTCCATTGGTGGGGAGCTTGGGGTGGGGGTGGACTGGTGCTTCTGTGCTCCAGTGCTCGGCAGCCCTCACCTCATCATTCCCAGGCATCTCATCTCATTTCCAGATAAGCCCAGAGTGGTGAAGCCATGTGCCCAGAGCCCCACAGCTGGAGTCAAAGCCCTACAGTCCCATAGAATGAGTCAGGGAAAATTTCTTCCTCTTTGATTTTTTGAAATAGTTTCAGTAGTAATTGGTTCTTTCTATGTTTGGTAGAAGTTGACTATGAATCCATCCAGTCCTAGACTTTTCTTTGTTGGGAGACTTTTTATTACGGATTCAATGTTGCTACTTGTTATTGGGCTTTTCAGGTTTTCTGTTTCTTCCTGATTCAATCTTGGTAGATGGCATATTTCCAGGAATTTATCCATTCCCTTAAGGTTTCCCAGTATTACCCTGATACCAAAACCAGACAAAGACACTACGAAAAATAATAATAAAACTACAGGCCAGTATTCCTGAAAAACATAGACACCAACATCCTCAACAAAATGCTAGCAAATCAAATCCAACAACACATCAGAAAGATAATATACCATGATCACATGGGATTTATACCTGATGCAAATGCAAGGATGGTTTGACATATGTAAATCAATGCATGCACTGCATCACATCAACAGAATGAAGGACAAAAACCATATGATCATCTTAACAGACTCAGGAAAAGCATTTAATAAAATTCAACAGCCCTGAATGATAAAAACTCTCAACAAACTAGGCATAGAAGGAACATACCTCAAAATAATAAAGGCCATCTACAACAAACCCATAGTTACATAATTCTGAATGGGAAAAAGTTGAAAGCTCTTCCTCTAAGCACTGGAGGAAGACATGCTCACCATTCCTATTCAACACAGTACTGGAAGTCCTAGCCAGAGCAATCAAGCAAGAGAACCCAATAAAAGGCATCCAGATTGGAAAAGAGGAAAAGCGGAAGTCAAGTTGTCCCGCTTTGCTTATGATATGACCTTGTATCTAGAAAAGTCTAGAGAATCCTCCAAAAAACACAGATTTAATACATGAATTTAGTGAAGTTGCAGGATACAAAATCAATGTACAAAAATCAGTACACCAATGATGATTTAGTTGAGAAAGAAATTAAGAAGGCAATCCCATTTACAAAAGCTACCAAAAGAAACAAACGAACAAACAAAAATACCTAGAAATAGCTTTGACCAAGGAGGTGAAAGATCTCTGCAAGGAAAACCAAAAAACATTGATGAAAGAAATTGGAGATTATACAAATAAACAATATGGTCTTTAAAATAAACAATATACACATTCAATGCAATCTTCATCAAAATACTAATGTCATTCTTCACAGAATTCAGAAAAACAATCCTAAAATTCTTATTTAACCAAATAAAGAGCTCAGATAACCAAAGCAATCCTGAGCAAAAAGAACAAAGCTACAGGCGTCACATTACTTGACTTTAAAATATATCACAGGGCCATGGTAACGGAAACAGCACGATACCAGTATAAAAATAGACACAATTAGGGCAATGTAACAAAATGCAGAACCCAGAACTAAAGCCACATATTTACAGCCAATCTTTAACAAACTCCCCAGGAACTTACATTAGAATGCTTGGAAAATTGCATAGCCACATGCAGAAGAATGAAACTGGACCCCTATCTCTCACCATATACAAAAATCAACTTAAAATCGATTAAAGAATTGAACCTAAGTCCTGAAACTATACAAATACTAGAAGAAAATCTAGAGAAAACTCTTCTGGACATTGGTCTAAGCAAATAATTTATGAGTAAAACTCAAAAACACATGCAACAAAAACAAAAACAGACAAAGGAGCTTAATTAAACAAAACAGCTTCTTCACAGCAAAAGAAATAATCAACAGGGTGAAGACACAACCTGTTGAATGGGAGAAAATATTTGTAAACTATTCAGTCAAAAAGGGCTAATATTCAGAATATACAAGGAACTCAAAAAGCTTGACAGGAAAAAAAAATAATTCCACTAAAAAGTGGGCAAAGGGCACGAATAGACATTTTTCAGAGAAGACATACAAATGGCCAACAGGTATATGAAAAAATGCTCAACATCACTAATCATCAGGGAAATGCAAATCAAAACCACAATGAGGTATCATCTTACCCCAGTCAGAATGGCTATTAATAACAAGACAAAAAATAACAGATGTTGGCGAGGATATGGAGAAAAGGGAGCTTGTACACTATTAGTGAGAATGTAAACTAGTGCAGCCAGTGTGGAAAACAGTATGGAGATTTCTCAAAAAACTGAAAAGAGAATTATCATTTGTTCCAACAACCCCACTACTGGGTATCTACCCAAAGGAAGATAAATCAGTATTTCAAATAGGCACCTGCCCTCACATGTCCGTTGCAGCACCGTTCACAATAGCATAGATATGGAATTAACCTAAGTGTTGATCAGTAGATGAACAGATAAATAAAATGTGGTATATATACACAATAGAGTACCATTAGGCCATAAAATCGAATGAAATTATGTCATTTGCAGCAACACAGATGGAACTGGAGGGTATTACGTTAAGTGAAATAAGCCAGGCACAGAAAGACAAGTATCAGTTGTTCTCACTTATATGTGGGAGCTAAACAATTTGAACACGTGGAGGTAGAGAGCAGAAAAATAGATAACAGAGACTGGGAAGGGGAGTAGGGAAGAAGGGAGAGGATGAAGAGAAGTGAGTTGAAGGTACAAACATACAGTAAGACAGGAGGAATAAATGCGACGTTTGATAGCAGAGTAGGATGACTATACTAAGAAAATGTATTGTACTGGGGCGACGGATACCGTAAATACGCTGACTTGATGACTTTGCATTATATACATTTAAAAGATTTCTCACGTACTCCATAAATTTGTACAAATCAAACCAAAAGCAAAGCCCTCCAGCCAGAGCCCACTGGGACCCACCTGTAGCTAAGTAGTTTGAGCTCATTACACATTGCAGAGAGGGAGAGCACACACCGCGGGGAAGCGCCAGGTGTGCCATCAGGGAGTTAGAAAGAACTTGTGCCCACACTGGGCCAGAACTGGGGGCTTAGGGGAGGATGTAAAGAAGCAGGAGTTCCCTCAAGTGTGGATGCTGTCAGAACTCAGGGTGGTTCTGTGATCAGGCATCTGGACAAAGCTCGTCTGCGGTGGGCAGAGCAGAATGGAGAGCCCATAAAGCAGCTGCTGCCACTCATTTTTGCCAACAAAGCGAGTGGCTGGGATTTTGAGGGTGGCACAATGACCTTGCTTTTGTCTGTGTTTGGACAAAGTGAAGAGTGGCCTAGCCTTGGTCTCATTCTGTCACTGTCTCAGAGACACCTTGTCTGAGGTTGGTTCCTGCGAGATGGCTCCTGTCCAATAGGAGAATAACTTGGTCCAGATCAGGTTCCAGTGCTTCACGGGGGCAGAGGCTGCTTGGTTTTCTCTTCCTCACTAGTAAAGAGTGAGGCCAGGCTTCAACCAGGTGGTGACAAGTGTCACTGCAGAGCACATCCTGTGCACGGCGCGGTTCTAAGCATCTGATGAGTGTAGCTTCACTGAATCCTCATCATAGCTCCATGGGGGCTACAGGTTGCTATTGTCATCCCCTCTTACGAGCAAACAGAGGCCAGAGGGGTTAAGTCACGTGCCCAGGTCATGCAGCTGTCAAGTGGCAAGCCGGGATTTGCACTCAGGCCCTCTGGCTCCAGAGTCTCAGCCCACTGAGAGGACGAGACACCTGGGGGAGTGGCAAGGACATGGGGGTCCCTCCTCAGCACAGCCCAGGGTATCTGGAAGTGGAGATGTGAGACTGTGTTTGGAGCACAGGTTAGAGGTCCTGAAAGCCCAGGTGTGCTTGAGCAAATAATAGCCCCAAAGATGTCCATGTCCTAATCCCTAGAAGCTGGGAACATGCTGCTTTACAGGGCTAAGGGACTTTACCAGTGTGCCTAAGTTAAGGATCTTGCAACTGGCGTGTGATCCTGGACTATCTGAGTGGGCTCAGTGTAGTCATAGCATCCTTATAAGAGGGAGGCAGTAGAGTGAGAGACATAAAAGGGGAAGGAGATCAGGCAAGAGTGGTAGAGGTCAAGAGACAGACTGGATGATGCTATGTTGCTGGCTTTGAAGATGGAGGAAGGGGCCATGAACCAAGGAGTGCAGGTGGCCTCTAGCAGCTGGAATGGTAAGAAAAGGAATTCTATTTTAGGCCTCCTTGGTTTTAACCCAGCAAGAACCATTTTGAACTTCTGACCTCCAGATCTGTAAGATAATAAATTTGTGTTGTTTTAAAGCCACTAAATGTGTGGTAAGTTTTACAGCAGCACAAGGAAAGTTATACACCAGGTTTCAAATCCACAGGACTGAGGACCACTCGGGGCACCCCCTTCCTGCAGAATCTGCCGCTGCCCAAGGCTAAGTGAAAGGAAGGATTGGGAAGACCCCCTGCCCCACCACGTGACCAGGGCCACCAGGGTCATAGCATTGGGGGCTGCAAGTCTAAGCTTGGGTGCCATCCAGAATGCAATATTAGCAATCACATGGGGGCTGGTGGAAGCCGACAGTCACAGAGTGCCTTGTGCTAGGTGCTGCTTGCGGGGTCATCCATCCTCCACCCTCCCCTCTAGGGGCAGAGACTGGAGTCAAGCCTATTATCAGAGGGCTTCCCTGGCATGCCCAGAGTGGAATGGCTGGTGGCTGGACCTGGCCTCAGACTGGTCTCACTGGCTTGAGCCCGTGCTTTTAACCACAGCTCCATGTGGGCCCCTCAAGCTGGGTGTTTGCCTGTGTCTGGTGCAGTGGAGGGCTTACCTGCTGACTCCCCAACTCAGCAAATGGTGACTGTCCCCAGTTCCCCTCTGTGCCTGGCTCTGGGCTGGGCCTTAGGCACAAGAACCTTGGCAGGTTGTGTAGGCAGGTGCTGAGAGGAAGGGAGAGTCCACCCCAAACCCAGGAATGGTGCTGGGAGAGGGATGGTTTCACTAGACACCAGGGTGGAGAGGTGACATCCTCGGCAGAAGGAAGAGTGCGTGCAAAGGGGCTGATCTGTACAATGGCTCGGCCTCTGTGAGGAGCTGGGATGTGCCTGGAAGGACTGGGGCTCAGGTTTTGGGGAGGGAGAAGCTTGAAGCGGGACACAAAGCCAGGGCCAGTTGTTATCACAAACATTTATGGCCAATGCGGGGCCCAAAGACCGGTAAGGTTCCCTTCAGACCATCTGACTTACTCAGAAGCCCCATTTTGTGGAGCCCAGAGAGGTGACCGGGAACAAAAACCTGCCCTCTAGGGGAAGCAACTCCTGACTCTGCCCGGGGACATCCACAAACCAATCCACTTCCACAGAACTCTCCCGTCCCGACTGGCGCCAGGAGAGATGAGCCTTCTCACGCTTTTACTTATTTGTTTTTCACGGATAAATACTGGGTACAGTTATCACGTGTAACACATTGCTTTGATGTATGTATACATTGTGGAATGGCTAATTGACATATGCATTACCTCACATGCTTATTTTTTTGTAGTGAGAACGCTTAACATCTACTTTCTAAGCAATTGTCAATGACATTATGTGTTTTTATTAATGATAATCACCCTGTTGTATAACAGATCTCTTGAACTTATTCCGTCTGTCTAAATGAAATTTTGTTTTCTGATCCACATCTTCTAAATGCCTCCACCACCAGCCTCTGGAAACCACCGTTTTACCCTCTATTTCTGTGAGTCTGACTTTTCTAGATTCCACATATCGGTGAGATCATGCAGTATTTGCCTCTCTGTGCCTGGTTATTTCACTTAATATGATATCCACCACGTTCATCCATGTTGTTGACAATGACAGGATCCCTTTCTTTTTTGAGGCTGAATAATACTTCATGGTTTATATATACCACATTTTCTTTATTTGTCCATTGATGGATACTTAGTTTGATTCTATAGCCGGGTTATTGTGAATAGTACTGCAATGTGTATGAGAGACCAGCAAATCTCTTTGACATTCTGAGTGCATTTTATATATATATATACACACACACACATATATATACACACACACACACATATATATACACACACACACAAGTGGGATTGCTGGATCCTGTGGTGCTGTGGTTTGAATGTGTTCCTTAAAGTTCACATGTTGGAGACTTAGTACCCAATGCAACAATACTGACAGATATGACCTTTAAGAGGTGATCAGGTTGCCGGGTGCGGTGGCTCACGCCTGTAATTCCAGCACTTTGGGAGGCTAAGGTGGATGGATCACCTGAGGTCAGGAGTTTGAGACCAGCCTGAACAACACGGTGAAACCCCATCTCTACTAAAATATAAAATTAGCTGGGCGTGGTGGCAGGTGCCTGTAATCCCAGCTACTCATGAGGCTGAGGCACGAGAATTGCTTGAAACCGGGAGACGGAGGTTGCAGTGAGCTGAGATCATGCCATTGCACTCCAGCCCGGGTGACAGATGGAGACTCCATCTCAAAAAAAAAAAAAAAAAAAAAAAAAAAGAGGTGATCAGGTCATGAGAGCTCTATCCTTGTAAATGGATGGATGTGGTTATCTCAGGAGTGGGTTTGTTATGAAAGCGAGCTCTGCCCCTTCTTGCTCTCTCATTGACCCTCTCTTGTGCTCTCTTGCCCTTCCACCTTCCACCATAAGGCCCTTGCCAGATGTGGGCCACCGACCTTTAACTTCCCAACATGCAGAACTATAGGAAATAAATCTTTATTCTTCATCAATCACCTGGGCTCAGGTATTCTGTGATAGTAGCCCTAAACCAACTGAGATATGTGGTAATTCTGCCTTCAGTTTTGAAGAGCTTGCATACATTTTCCACAATGGCTGCACCAATCTACATTCCCACCAACAGTGTGCAAGAGTTCTCTTTTCCCACCTCCTCACCAAAACTTGTTACCTTTCATTTTTTTGATAATAGTCATTCTAGCAGATGCAAGGTAGTAGCTCATCATGGTTTTAATTTGTATTCCATCGATGATTAGTGGTGTTAAGCACTTTTTTCATATATCTGTTGGCCATTTGTATGTCTTCTTTTGAGAATTGTCTATTCAGATCCTTTACCCATCTTTGAATCAGGTTATTTATTTTCTGGCTGTTGAATTGTTTGAGTTCTTTATATATTTGGGGTATTAACCCTTATAAGTTATATGGTCTGTAGATATATTTGTCCATTCCATAGACCGTCTCTTCGATCTGTTGTTTCCTTTGCTGTGCAGAAGCTTTTCAATTTGTTACAATCCTATTTGTCTACTTTTATATTTGTTCCTGTTGTTTTGGGGTCATAGCCAAAGAATCATTGCCCAGATCAATGTCATAGAGCTTTTCCCTTATGTTTCCTTCTAGTAGTTTTACAGTTTTGGGTCTCATGTGAAAGTCTTTAACCCATTTTGAGTTGATTTTTGTATGTGGAGTGAGACGAGGGTCTAACTTCATTCTTCTGCATATGGATATCCAATTTTCCCAATGCCATGTATTGAAGAAACTGTCATTTCCCCATGTGTGTTCTTGGCATCTTTGTCAAAATTCAATTGACCATAAATGAGTGAATTTATTTCTGGGGTAAACATTCCCGTTCTGAGGGTCACATGTGCAAAGGGGCTGCAGGGCAGACACGTACTGGAGCCCTGGGATTCAGGCAGCCCTCTCTTACCATGTGGGGCCATGGCTGGAGATATCCTGGGCTCCAGAAGACTGTAGGACTTGTGGGTCAGCACGGGATGGGTGTGGGCAGCTCCTGGGCTGGTGGATCCATGGCAGGTGCTGAGGCGGAACTTCAGGGACCTTGGCACTCACCTGCCCACTGAGGTGACCATGCCAAGGAGCTGGGTCAGCTGGGTTGGTGAGCTTTCTTGGTCTAAGGAGGACTGTGAGGCTTTCTGAACTATTTTGGGACAGGGAAATTATGCTCGTTGCAGATGGGGCTGGAGAGGTGGGTAGGGGTCGAGAGTTTCTGGGAACCAAAAAGGACTGTGACATACGCTGGCTTTCCCACCCAGGAGTTCACTCTGGATGCTGTTGTGGTATGAGTGTGTGTGTGTGTGTGTATGAGAGTGTGTGTGTGTGAGAGTGTGTGTGTGTGAGTGTGTGAGTGTGTGTGTGAGTGTGTGAGTGTGTGTGTGTGTGTCTGTGTGTGTATGAGTGTGTGTGTATGAGTGTGTGTATGAGTGTGTGTGTGTATGAGAGTGTGTGTGTATGAGTGTGTGTGTATGAGTGTGTGTGTGTGTCTGTGTGTGTGTGTGTGTGTGTGTTGCAGGGGTAAGGATGGGTGAGGGGGCAGCAGAGAGTCCACACAGATGATTCTGCCCTGGTCCAGGTAGAGAAGGAGTGACTGGATCCAGGAGACTAAAAGAAGCTGGTGGATCCATGGACTACTGAGATAAGAGAAAGAATCCACTCGAAGTGGAGACTGGGGCTTTAGGGGAGGAACACAGGCCAGCAGCTGGTTCCTGGCTTAGTCCCTAAGTGCACTCTGGAGCTATTGGTGAGAGGAGGAAGCAGGAGGAGGGACAGGTGTGAGGAGCTGACAATTAACTCATGGCCTTCCTTGTTCAGCAGGTAATTGTCAGACGGCATCAAGGCCAGGAGCCCCTCCTCTGGGTTTGCCTCTGCAAACCTAGTCCAGTCCCTTGCAATTAGACCCCCTAGTGCAGAGATGGTGGCAGTGGCCATGCAGCCTGGACTTGGACTGGGGGGCAGAGTAGAAAAACCAGGGTGAATGTCCCCATTCATGGTTACATCACATCACTGTTAAAGTGTTTGCTCAAATAAACTCGGTAACAGTGGGGGGCCATAAAGCACCACTGCACATGGCTTTGACCCTGGAGTAATGTGCAGGAGGCAGTGTGGACACCACATCCTGCTCACAGGCTCAGCCCTGAAGGCAAGAGGCTCAGCCCTGGACACCCGCTGTGTGCTTCCAGCACTACGGCCTTTGGAGACTTGTTTGGCACCCATCAAAAACCACAAGAAAAATGCCAGTGGTAAAACATCACATAAACATTGCTTCTTGCAAAATACTGGAAATAACAATCCCAGCATTACCAAGCAGTGAAACAAGGCCTGTGAACGGTGTTGGAGAGCCCAGGGCTGGCTGGAGGGCATGTCCTGCCAGCCTTGAGCTCCTGCCCTCTGTGGCCAGATTCCTCGGTGGCCACTTGGAGCAGTGAAGGGAAACAGAGACCAGGGAACCCAGGGGACAGGAACCTCTTTCCCTTTCTGCCAGTAGGAAGTGTTTATGGCCCAGAACTGACCTGAGCCTGGCGAGCTCACGAGCTACTGTGGCCAGCAGGCCTTTGCCTTTGGGGTGGAAACCATGCTTGGAATGGGCTGGGTGATCAGGACCAGGTTCAAGGATGGGCCCTTGGCCTTGGTGAGCAGAGGCCCAGAGGCCTGGGCCTGGCAGGGCCTGGCAGGGCACAGAGCCTGCTCCATCTCAGGCATTCCTGGAGCTTTACACTCATGTGTAAAGTGCTCTCACGTGGCGTCAGGGGAGTCCAGTGTAGGCATTTATCCATCTGTTTAGCTCAGGTGAAAATGGCACCTGTTCAGAGGTGAAGGTTCTTGCCCAGGGCCACAGAGGAAATGGGGGCTCCTATCCTGTGTTCTTAGTGCACTTTGTGCATTTTAGTGGCCTTGACTGGGGGATTCTGGGAAGCTGCATGTGGCAGGAATTCTCTGCCATGAAACAGAATCGAGTCCTGAGTGGTCCTTGCAAGCAAATTAGAAGCCGTGGAGAAGGAAAACTAGAAGCACATTTAAGAATTAAATCGTTTTGAAATCTGCCTCTGCCTGTCTGCTTCTTCCCAGCACTCCGCAATATTGGTTAATATGAAGTTACGGCCACATTTATTTTCTTAATGGACAAGTAATAATTGTATATATTTATGGGGTATGATATGTTACATTAAAATGGAGACTAGGCCTGAAGAATTCCTGAGCAAACAAAACTGCTTAGGTCTCGTAAGTAACCTGAACCTTGCTCAATTTGCAAACATAAGCAAAGCGTAAGCTATTTCTTGAAAATGCCTGTGTTGAAGAACAACAGAGTGGCTCACCCTTGTAATCCCAGCACTTCGGGAGGCCAAGGCGGGTGGATCACCTGAGGTCGGGAGTTCAAGATCAGTCTGGCCAACATGGTGAAACCCTGTCTCTACCAAAAATGCAAAAAGTAGCCAGTTGTGATGGTGCACGTCTGTAATCCCAGCTACTCAGGAGACTGAGGCAAGAGAATCACTTGAACCCAGGGGGTGGAGGTTGCAGTGAGCCGAGATCACGCCTCTGCACTCCAGCCTGTGCGACAGAGTGAGACTCCAACTCAAAAAAAACAAAAAAAAAAAAAACAGAATTTAAGCTCAACCAATTAGAAGTAGCCAATAAGCTAATAATTATATAACTAAGGAGTTTCTAATTGGATAAAACAAATATGGCAACTGTTTAACTGTAACCAATCAGATTACTTAACTTCTGTGTCCATCCTATAAAAGCCTCCCTTTCACGGTTCCTCAGTGGAGCTCCTAAACCACTCCTGGTTTGGAGCTGCCTGATTCATGAATTGTTGTTTGCTCAAATAAACTCTTTAAAATTTTATGTGCCTCAGTTTACCACTGTAAAAGTTTGGTGTTCAGAGTGGGATCTGATAACTCCCTGGAGCAATGAATAACCAGACACAGGCGCCGACTGGGCCCACTGTGGTGATCGCAGGGTAAACCTCTCTCTCGGATGTTGAGCTTTGCAACCTGTATCCTGAGCTGTTTGACTTCCTTTGAACAACTTTTATTCTGGAGGTCAAACTGGGTCTGAAAGGGACTGGACTAGGTCGAGGATAGTGCTCTGTTTCTGGGATAGGCCTGGAATCCAGGTTGGAATCTGGAGGTCAAACTGAGTGTTCCACAAAAACTGGATTGGATGCACTGGAAAGCCTCAGGTAAGTAAAGTTTTAGGAAAACAAAGTATTATGGGTTCTTCAGAATCTGAGAGGCCTAGGACTCCTCCATTTGGAACTCCAGCTAATTTTGTGTTTGAAAGTATCTACGGACCCAGCCTCTGTGTCTTTCTAGAGAAATGGATGCAACTCAGGAAGATAACTGAGACTTAGAGTGACCATATTGGGGAAACTTTTATTCTAGATGCAATTATTGGTCTATGGGTACATTTTTAAAAAGTGATCCCAAACACCTCAGAAACAATGAGATACATTTTTTTTTTTTTTTTTTTTTTTTGAGATGGAGTTTTGCTCTTGTTGCCCAGGCTGGAGTGCAATGGTGCAATCTCAGCTCACTGCAACCTCCACCTCCGGGGTTCAAGCAATTCTCCTGCCTCAGCCTCCCGAGTAGCTGGGATTACAGGCATGTGCCACCACGGCCGGCTGATTTTATATTTTTAGTAGAGACGGGGTTTCTCCATATTGGTTAGGCTGGTCTGAAACTCCCGACCTCAGGTGGTCCACCTGCGTTGGCCTCCTGAAGTGCTGGGATTACAGGTGTGAGCCACTGTGCCTGGCCAAAATACATTTTTTGATTGGTATACAGAGGTTCCCAAAAGACAGAATGACTCAAAAAATAATCTCTCTAAAGGAATCTCTACAGCACAGTAATAAAAAATTATTCTGAATCTACTAACCTCTTTAATAGTCTTTAGTCTTGCTTTTTCCATCTGAATCTCCTCAACACTAACTTCCTTAAAAAATTAGATCCTTAAGTGAACCAGGTGTACCTGCAACAACTAAATTTAGTTCTTGGTCTTGCACACAACTCTGAGCTATTATAAAAGCAACCACCTAAGGCTAAAACAGATAAAGACTAATTGGAAATGGACTGCATGGCTCCTCGGTTACTCACCTGCAATTCAGCCTGCAGTCTTATTAAGACTGGCTCCCGATAATAGAGATATATGCCCCAAAATTCCTCCTGAGAGAAAACTTCATGTCCTTTTCCTCTGCCTTTGAGATGTCTAAATCTTCGAAATGCAGACTTCAGGGAAAAGACTTATCAGAAGGATAATATAAAGAGAAACTTTTTTTTTCTTTTTTTCTTTTTTTGAGACGGAGTCTCGCTTTGTCGCCCAGGCTGGAGTGCAGTGGCATGATCTGGGCTCACTGCAAGCTCCGCCTCCCAGGTTCACGCCATGCTCCTGCCTCAGCCTCTCCAAGTAGCTGGGACTACAGGCGCCCGCCACCACGCCTGGCTAATTTTTTGTATTTTTAGTAGAGACGGGGTTTCACCATGGTCTCGATCTCCTGACCTCGTGATCCGCCCGCCTTGGCCTCCCAAAGTGCTGGGATTACAGGCGTGAGTGACCGCGCCCGGCCAAAGAGAAACTTTTTAGAAATAAATGGTAAATGAAACACCTTAAAAGTCCTTTTCACAAATATTAATAAAAGGCTTTAGCTATCTGAGCAGGTAACTTTAACTGCCAGAGATACAATTTGGATCCAACCAGAGAGTTTTACATTATTATACCTGAAATGTGGCTAAAATTACAGAATAGACTCCATGAATCTCTGTTTGCATCTGTCTATCTTTATGTATGGCTATATATACACATATATGCAAAAAATATATATATATGAAAATCAGTAGTATTTTTATTTTTTAAAGATTAAAGTCATTAGCAACTTGAAAACCATTGGGGTTAATTCCTTTCTCTTCTGAGAAAATACTTATTTTTTTCATGCACTTATTTTTTCTTTAAACAAATTAGACCTCTTTCAGTATTATTTCTAACAACTCCATCCAGATATATCATTTCTAATAATAACATCCACATATAATATCATTATATATAGAATAATATTACATATAAATTATTTATATGTCTGGCTATATACATATATGTGTATATACATATACATGTATACATATAATACATATGTATACATATAAATACATATAAATATGTATACATACATATAAATTATATATATGCCTATATATGCACACATATAAAATTATTTATATGTATATAGGCATATATATAATTTATATGTATGTATACACATATATAGCCATACATACAGGCATATAATTTATCTGTAATATTATTCTACATATAATGATACTACATATGGATGTTATTAGAAATGATATATCTGGATGGTATTGTTAGAAATAATATTGAAAGAAGTCTGTTTAGTTTGTCTAAAGAAAAATAAGTTCATGTATAAAATAAGTATTTTCTCAGAAGAGAAAGGAACTAACCCCAATGATTTCCAAGTTTCTAAAGACTTTAATCTTTAATAAATAAAAATATTTGTGATTTAGTTAAAAAAGGATATTCCATCAAGCTTTACTAGTTGAATAAGCTCATATCATCTTTGTTATGAAATCTGTCAACAAGAAAAACAACCTGAGATGACAGCTACTTTTATTTAGAGGCATAATATGTCTGTCTAAAAACAATTTCCAACATCTTCTTGATAACTTGAAACCTTAAAGCTGTACTAAATTAAATTAAGTGATAGGTATTCATTAAGTATCTAGACCATTTCCAAATAATACAAACTGCTAAAATATTAATTCCTGAACGTAAGTTTAAGCTTATATATTTTTGGCTTCTTATTAGGAGGAATTAGAGGTATCTGAGTTTACCGGTAGGCATATCCTGTGCTATAAAGAAACATATGCTATTTAAAAATTATGAAATCATGCACTATCTGATTTTCACTGGATATAAAGGGTAGTAAGTGTTAAGAATTTTAATTAATATATGTAATTAAAACTACTATAAATAAGGATAAAGAAAACAAGTGTATATGAAAAATATACATATAAAATGGATACTTTAATAATATGTTAAAAATACTTTAATAAGGAAAAGTATACAAGGTATGTGTTTTCATTAGGGGAAAAATAATAATTTTGTCTTAAAGCAAAGGTAACTGACTTTTCCAGAAGGAAAAGGAAGAAAATGACTGAGACAAAAACTAACTGATATAGAAAGTTGTAGGGCTGCAAAAAGGGAGTTTTACTAAGATTAGGTAAATTTTATTTCTAAGGGTTAAAAAAATAAACTAAGTAAATATAATACAAAGCTAGAATTGGGTTCTCTCTGTGCTAAAAGGATAAAGTTTTCTCGCAATATTGGTCTGTTGTTGATTATAAAATGTTTTTTCTTTACCCTTTAAGTAATTGGCCTAGAAAACAAACATCTTGTGTTTTAGCAAATAATTTCCTATGCCACATGTTGTCTTTTATTAGGTCTTAGATTGTTTCAGAAAAGTGAGTCTTTCTAAGATTAAAAGGGTTAATTTTTGTTTTTTTTTTTGTTTGTTTGTTTTCTTTTTTTTTTTACAACGATATAGTTTTCTGTATTTGCCTTTAAAATCTTTCGTCATTTTGGTACTGTTTCACAGTGACCTATGATCCTATTCAATCAAATGTTTTAAACTTTCTGACATTTTTGATAGCTTCTTAAAATCAAATTCTGAATTAAGTCTTTTTGACCTTTAATTAGTTTTGGTAGTTTCCAGAAGGGTCCCTAGACTATCTCAAAAGAATTTTTCAGCTAAGCATGGTGACTCATGCTTGTAGTTCCAGCCCTTTGGGAGGCTGAAGTGGGCAGATCGCCTTAGCCCAGGAGTTCAAGACCAGCCTGGGCAACATGAAGAAAACCAGTCTCTACAAAAAATACTAAAATTATCTGGGCGTGGTGGCATGTGCCTGTAGTCCTAACTGAGATGGGAGAATTGGTTGAGTTTGGGCGGTCAAGGCTGTAGTGAGCAGTGATCATACCAGTGCACTCCAACCTAGGTGACAGAGTGAAATCCTATCTCAAAAAAAAGAAAAATTTATAAAATTTATAAAAGTAAATACTAAATAAAATAAAATAAATACTAAACTTTATAAAAATAAATACTAAACTAATAAAAATAAATAAATACTTTATAAAAATAAATACTAAACTAGGCTTATTTGGTGTTAAACTGTGTGAGAGGCATGGCTAAGTAATAAGCAATGCTAAACCTTCTTAAATTTATATTTTAATTTATATCAATTTGTTGATATGCGTATTACAGAAATTGTATGAAATTGCTAAAAATCTGATATGTCCTAGTATAATGTTATCTATATAATTGTGATTATTGTCATAAAATGTTAGATGGCAACAAAACAACCAAATTTTCTAATCAGTTGCATGATATGAAATTTCAAACGATTCATGAAAAAGACTGACAAGTACAGGTTTCTGATAACCTTAAGATCATACTATTGGACTGGGTGAGAATTTCTGGAACTGTAATAAAAAACTGATGGATTCATAAAACTGCTAACCCAATATCAAACAAAACAAAAATTAATTACATGGGACCAAGTTAGCTGAAGATAATTATAATTTCTATGACTGTTTGTTGGAAACATTGCTTGTTCTGCAATGTCTTGTATTTTAGATTTAATAAACTCCTTCTCTCTTTTCTCTTAAGTTGTCTATAAATTATAGCAGTGATAAAACATACTTTTATAAACAAACATGGAGCATTTATTTTTTTTCTCCATACCTGATTCCTCTAGAATTTGGAACTTATATTAAATATTTTTATTTTCATGGCAATATGGGTGTTTGCTTAGGTTCAATAAGAATCTGTGCTCATTGAGGCCGGGCACAGCGACTCACACCTCTAATCCCAGCACTTTGGGAGGCCGAGGCAGGTGGATCCCCTGAGGTCAGGAGTTCACGACAAGCCTAGCCAACATGGTAAAACCCCGTCTCTACTAAAAATACAAAAATTAGCCAGGGGTGGTGGCGCATGCCTGTAATCCCAGCTACTCAGGAGGGTGAGGCACTAGAATCGCTTGAACTCGGGAGGCTGAGGCTGCAGTGAGCTGAGATTGCACCATTGCACTCCAGCCTGGGTGACAGGGTGAGACTCCATCTTGGGGTGGGGCAGTGGGGAGAATCTGTACTTCTTGTAACAGGACATAATTGGGAAAGTCTTTGGCTTGGCTTCTTAGCTTAGAGAGGTTTTTAAAGGTCTAATATGACATTTCTCCTTACTAGGTAGTTTAAAAAAAACTAAAGTTGACTGATAAAGAGTCAATAAAGTTCCTTGAATATGTAAAGGAAAATGAAATTCTGAGTCCCCCAGCCAACTGAATGGATGCCCCCGTAGGCCAAGGGGAACCCAAAGAAACCTGAAAAACGAGTTCAGGCCATCATGGGAAGCTGAGGGGTCAGACCTGCCTTGTCATGCCCTCCTCCCTTTGGAGTTCAGGTACAACTGACCAGCATTAACATTAAAATTGAGATCAGAAGACTGACAAAACAAGCTCTTTGTAGCAATAGAATACCTAACTCCAACCTGGCTCTGGTGTAGTGTTGTATGACAGGTAGCAGGCTCTGTAGAAAATCAGAGCATTTTACCACCCAAATAGATCTTCTTTGAAATATTTTGAAGTGGCCCTGTGAAGCATCTCTTGTGGGGGAAATTTGCATTCTGTAGAGCATCTTCTTCCCCTGCTAGGTCTTTTTCAGAGAGCCTGACACCTTTTACGGTCATTTAAGGTAGTTTTTAAGGTAAATGTCATAAGAGGCATTTACCGTCTATTCTCTCTGAAGCCTGTTACTTAGCAGCTTCATCTACATAACAAGAACCTCGGTTTCCACAACCCTCCTTATCTTAACTTAAGTATTTCTTTATGCTGACTTCAACTTTTCAGGCAAATGGGTTAACTCTTTTAACCAACTACCAATCGGAAAACCTCTGGTTCCACCTATGATCTGGAAGCCCCTCTCCCCACTTCAAGATGTTCCATGTTTACCAGCTACACCACTGATATGCATTGATTTATGTCTTGGCCTGTAACTTCTGTCTCTCTAAAATGTATAAAATCAAGTTGTAAGCCAACTACTTTGGGGACGTGTTCTCAGGACCTCCTGAGGCTGTATTGCTGGCCATGATCACTCATATTTGGCTCAGAATAAGTCTCTAAATATTTTACAGAGTTTGGCTTTTTTCATCAACAGATACTACCAAAGCTCTGTCTAAAATATCGTTATTTTAAAAAACACGAAGAATTACTATTCTTGTTACACTTACATAAATAATGAGGCCAAGTTAATTGAAACTGGACTTATTTTAAAAAATCTTACTGTGATTATCATTGGTAAAATGGGAGTGTCTGTTACAAAGATTCTATTTTAATAGAAACCTATATAGCATCTATTGTCAAATTCTAGTCCTGTTCATTTTCTTTGAGGTTCTATTACCCATCTGTCAACGGGATTGAGTTCTGATTTCTTCTAGTTTAGTAAAAAGCTAAAACTTCCTTTTTCCTAAGATCTGTAAGCTGAAACTAGATGACTTTAAACTTCAGAAAAATCACTATAACAGACCATGCATGGGCAATGTTCATGCCTGCTGCCATATGGGTCACTTGGAGAGTTCACCAGAAGAGTATCTGATGACATAAGCAGAGATATTCCAACTGCAAATCAGGAAAATTCATCAGATTACAGCTGCCATGCTCATTCCCCCTCTAAAGATGTTTCAAACTCAAATCTAGAAATCTCAACTAGCTGTCCTTCTGACTCAAACACTAAGATCACAATATACTCCCAATATTAATCTTTGTTTTTATTTTGCTCTCATAGGATGACAGCTTGAATTTCCTTCAAGCAATACAATCTGAAATGAACAATTTAGCTTCCATAGGCTAACTTCCATAGAAGTTCTTGATCTGGTAAGAAGTAATTTGTGCTCTTTTTAATAAAAAATGTTGCTTCTATGTCAATAAATTAGAAATCGTTGCCCCAAATTAAAGGCTTTTCAGAAACATATATTTCTCATCAAATAGGTACTGCCTCCTTGTTTGATTTATTCAGTTGGTTAAATCTTGACTCCTGGGATCTCTGCTCCAGGGAATTTTTCAGCCAATAGTTCTTGGCTATTATCCTCCTTAGTCATTGTATTCATTCTCCTTAGTCACTGCGTTCACTTCCCTGTAGTCCTTGTATCCTTGCGAGGATTTTAAATACTTACCAGTAGCCACGCACACCTCAAATGATTGCCATCAGGATTAGACAATTTAGAGACCTGAACAAACTGACCACCCAAGTCTTACAATGAATGTCCAATTTTGGATAATAATGACAGTGTGACCTTACTTCCCAATGCAGCTGTTGATAATGATAATGCCTACATGACTGTTCCAGTGACTATATCAACAGTGGTAACAGAGTAATGCTATGCTGTTTGGTCACACTGTCAGCATGCTGAGAGGGTGAACAAAGGGGAGTGAGGTGTGAGGTTGTTAAAGTAAGTGACGATGGAGATTGGGCCTGAAGAATTCCTGAGAGGACAAAACCAGTTAGGTCTCATAAGTGACCTCAATCTTGCTTTATTTGCAAACATAAGCAAAACTTAAGCTATTTCTTTTAAATACCCTTTTTTTTTTTTTAAAGAGCTTAAGCTCAACCAATTAGAAGTATCCAACAAACTTATAATTATATAACTAGTGACTTTCCAACAGGATAAACTAAAAAAATCAACTGCATAGCTGTGTTTAATCAAATATTTTATTTGCTTTTGTTCTATGCTTGTTCTGTAAAAGCCTCACTCTTGCATTCCCTTGGAGGAGCTCCTGAACTCCTTCTGGTTTGGAGCTGCCAAATCCATGAATCATTGCTTGCTCAAATAAACTCTTCAAAATTTTATGTGCCTCAGTTTACTTTTTAGACAACTGCAATGTTTTTATACACGCATACACATGAAATAATTAAATCAAGCTAATTAACAAATCCATCACCTTACTTACTTATTTTTTATGGCGAGGCCATTTAAAATAAACCCTTCTAGCAATTTTGAAATATACAATACATTATTATTAACTATAGTCACCATGCTGTGCAATAGATCTCTAAAACTTATTCCTTACGTCTCACTGAAACGTTGCACCTTTGGCCCAACGTCTCCACGTTCCCCAGTTCCAACACTCCAGCCCCTGGCAATCACCACCCTACTCGCTGCTTCTATGAGTTCCTCTTTTCTAGATTCCACATATAAGTGAGAACATGAAGTATTTGTCTTTCTGTGCCTGGCTTGTTTCACTTAACATAAGGTCCTCCAGGCTCATCCATTTCATAAATGAAAGGATTTCTTACTTTATAAGCTAAATAGTATTCCACTGTGTATATGTTGTTGTCAGTGGCGATGTGGGTGGCGACTGATTGGGGCCGACGTTGCGGGCAGTGAAATAATTTACTGAAACAGCAGTAAACTAAAGAAAGCAAGTTTATTAGAGAGAAAGTATGTTGCAAGGAAGCAACAGGCGGCACACCAGAGAAGGGGCTTGTTTGCCAAGAAGCAGAGGCTGGAGGGAAGTTTTATAAGGTGGTGCTGCTGGGGCTACGTGCAGAATGAGGTATTTGGGAACAGGATGTTGTGCCAGTGGGTTGTCTGTGATTAGCCATCTCCCAGAACAATTGTTCTCCTCCTCTCCTGGAGCCTCTTCCTCATTGTTGCTTACTTGTCTTATCAGGACTCCACATATATGTCAGATTTTGTTTATCCATTATCCACTGATGAATACTTAGGTTGATTTCACATCTTGGCTAATGTGGATAGTGCTGCAATGCATTTCTTTGACATATTATTTTGTATCATTTGGATGTATACCCAGAAGTGAGGTTCATGGATCATATGGCAGTTCTAGTTTTAGTTTTTTGAAGAACCATAGTGTGCTCCAAAAGGCTGTACTAAGTTACAATCCCACCAACAGTGTGCAAGGGTTTCCTTTTCCCCACATCCTCATCAACACTTTTAATAAGTGTTTCATCATCTTTTTGATAATAGCCATTTTAACAGGTGTCAGGTAATATCTCATTGTGGTTTTAATTTGCATTTCCCTGAGGATTTAGTGACAATGAGCATTGCTTTATATACCTGCTGACCATTTATATGTCTTCTTTTGAGAAACGTTTCTTCAAGTCCTTTGTCCAGTTTTAATCAGGTTGATTTCCTGCTATTGGGTTGAGTTTCTTATATATTAATCTCTTATCAGATGTATGGTTTGAAAATATGTTCTCCTTCTCCCATTTCTTAGGTTGCTCTTCACCCTTTTGATTGTTTCCTTTGCTGTGCAGAAGCTTTGTAGTTTGGTGTAATCTCGCTTGTCTATTTTTGCTTTTCTTACCTGTGATTTTGGGGTCACATCCAAAAACATCATTGCCTAGACTGATGTTGTGAAACTTTTATCTTATGTTTACTTCTAGTAGTTTTACAGTTTTAGGTCTTATATTGAAGTCTTTAATCCATTTTTAAGTGACCCCTTGTATAATATATGATATGAGATGAGGGTCTAATTTAATTCTTCTGTATGTGGATATCCAGTTTTCCTAAGATCATTTACTAAAGAGATTGTCATTTTCCCATTATGTGCTCTTGACATCTTTGTTGAAAATGAATTGACCATAAATGCATGGCTCTGCATGGCTATTTCTAGGCTTTCTATTCTGTTTGATTAGTCTGTGTCTTTTTTGTGTGTCAGTACCATGCTGTTTTGATTACTCTAGCTTTGTATTAGATTTTGAAATTAGATAGTGTGATGCCTTTGAGTTTGTTCCTTTTGGTCAAGGTTACTTTGGCTATTTGATGTCTTCTGTGGTTCCATGTAAATTTTAGGATTATTTTTTCTGTTTTTGTGAAAAATGATATTGGAATTTTGATATGGGATACACTGAATCTGTGGATCACTTTGAGTAGTATGGGCATTTTAACAACATTGATTTTCAATCAATGAACACAGGATTTAAAAAAAAATTTTTATCTTCTTCAATTGCTTTCATCAATATTTTCTAGTTTTCAGTACATACATTTTTCACCTTCTTGGTTAAATTTACTCTTAAATGTTTTATTTTTATAGCTATTGTAAATGGAATTGTTTTCTTAATTTCTTTTCTTAATTGTTTTCTATATTAGTGTATAGAAATACTACTAAGTTTTGCATTTTGTATCCTACAACTTCACTGAATTTGTTTATTAGTTCTAACGGCTTTTGGTGAAGTGTTCAAGGTTATCAATATACAAGATAATTTAATCAGCAAATATATTTTCACTGCTTCCTTTCCTATTTGTATGCCTTCTATTTCTTTTTGTTGCTTAATTGCTCTGGTAGGACTTCTAATACTCATTGAATAGGAGTGGGCAGCCCCATTTCTAACCCAGTGATTTAAAGGGGCTGTCCAGGGCCTGACACTTCACTAAAGAAATCCAGGCAGGCTCTCCTGTCCAGACTTGGTCCTGAGCTCCCTATCAAGAGCCAAGTGTTTGCCATGCACTGTGAGCTGTAGTTACTGTCCCATTTCTCTGATCTGCAAACTGAACTTGAGCTGTTAAAGGCCTGACATCTCAGAGGGCAGACACTGCAGAGCTGAGACTCCACCTCAGGTAGGTCTGAACCCCCAAACTGGGCTAACCTCTTGCCATGTTGCCCCCACTTAGGTCATTCCACGTTCAGGAAACCGAGTTCTGCACTGGCCCTTCCTGGCTCTTCTGACAACCTTCCTGTTGAGGGCATCCCTGCCTCACAGCCTTGCTCTGCCCTTCTGCTCCCACTCTCTCTGCTGTCCACGGGCTCATCATGCCTTCCCTTTATACACCTGTGGTCACCTGGGCACTCCTAGGCCAATGAGTCTGTTGAGAAATGTCATGGACTAGCTTGTGCCCTCCAAATTCATATGTTGAAGTCTTAAGCCCTAGTATCTTGAAATGTGACCTCATTTGGAATTGGGAGATGGGGTCTTTACAGAGATAATCAAATTAACATGAGGCCATTAGGGTGGGCCCTAGTCCCACATGCCTGGTGTTCTTACAAGAAGGGGTAATTTCGAGGACTAAGTTCTGGTATTTGACAGTACAGTAGGAAAATTATAGTTAACAATAATTTTGTGTATATTACTCAAGATAATTAGAAGAGAAGATTTGTAATGTTCCCAACATAAAGATAAATATTTGAGATGATGGATATATGGATATCTTAATAATCCTTATTTACTCATTATTTTGTGTAAAGGTATCAAAATATCATGTGTACCCTCAAAATATGTACAACGGTTATATACTTATAAAAGTACATGGATAATTGTCACATGTAATTGTCACATGCCAAGAAAAATGAAGGGGAAAGGAGAAATTTGGACACAGTTACACACACATGTGGGGAATGCCAAAGATTGCCAGTGTACCACCAGAAGCTGGAGAGAAGCCTGGCACAAGTTCTAACTCACAGCCCACAGAAAGAGCCCAACCTGCTAACACCTTGGTCTCAGACTCCCAGCTTCCAGAACTGTGAGGCAATCCATTTCTGCTGCCTAAGCCATTCAGTGTGTGGTACTTTGTCATAGTTGCCCAAGCAAACTGATCCTGGGAGACAGGCCTGAGAGCCAGTCCTCTCCATAGGCCACCTGCCTACCTGTCCACATCCAAGGGCATGCCACCTTTCCCATCGTTGCCCATACAATGCCTCTCCCCAGCTTGCTGTTCTCACCATCCATGAGGGGCCGCCCTGGCCAGTCACGGATGGCTGGAGAACTGCTGATGTGAGGGATGGTGGCCCTGACCTGGGACAGGAGGCTCCCAGTGAACCAGGAGCCTGGTTGTGTTGGAGTCTGTGGCTCTTGTGCTGTCTCTCTGTCCATCCCAGGCCCCATCCTTAGGGGAGCTTCCTGCCACCCTGGGAGTGTCCCTAAAGGGAGGCAAGACTCTGCCTTGGACGTTTGCGACCTTGGGTATTTGCAACCTGGAGTGTTTGGACCCGGCTATCTCTTGCAGAACAGCCATTCACAAATTAACTGTAAATGAATCAGAAACACCAATTCAATTTTTCTTGACATGTAAATGGGGGTTTATAAATGTTAAGGGGGAGTTTGGCTTTTTTTTTTTTGAGACAAAGTCTCACTGTGTGGCCCAGGCTGGAGTGCGATGGTGCGATCTCGGCTCACTGCAACCTTCACCTTCCAGGTTCAAGTGATTCTCGTGCCTCAGCCTCCTGAATAGCTGGGATTACAGGCATGCACTACCACGCCCAGCTAATTTCTGTATTTTTAGTAGGGACAGCGTTTCACCATGTTGGCCAGGCTGGTCTCAAACTCCTGACCTCAGGTGATCCACCCACCTCGGCCTCCCAAAGTGCTGGGATTACAGGCGTGAGCCACCGTGCCCGGCCTTGGCTATTTTTAAGGGAGTCTGGACACTGGCCCGTGATGGCTGCCAGGAACCTAGAGACAAATGGAGATGGTCCCCTAGAGTGAGTCAGCTCAGGTATCTGAATCCCATGCGGCTGGTGACTGGGAGCTAAGACTGCTGCCCACATTCCCTCCAGAGCCCTCCCGCAGCCCCATGATGGACCCAGCCCACTTTACAGATGGAAAGACTAAGACACAGACTGGACAAGGCCCTGGCCTGGAAAAAGGCACAGCCAGGGTCCAGCCTTGCTTTCCCTGACTCCAGGCCTTGAGCCGCTTTTATAGCAGGAGGGTTTCAGGAGCCCCAGGGAACCCTGGAGGGAATCAGGGCAGCTCCAGAGAGGAGGCAGTGCTTGAGCAGGGCCTCAGGCAGGGACTGGAGCTCTGAGGCCAGCATGGGGCAGCCCTGCTGGTGGCGTGAGGAATGCCGAGTCCCTATCTGGGGGTGTGCTCCAGCGGGTGCCAGGGCACCAGATGGGCTGCAGATGGCCAGCAGGCACACGGTGTCTGGGCTGCGGTCTGAACACACTGGAACGTGGGTGGTGAGAACCTGGGCCAGGGCCAGGCCTGCTGTCCAGTGGTGACTCTCCCTGGAGTCCTGGCTGCTAGTGGACCTTGCTGTGGGTCATTTGAGGCCAATTCCTCTAAATGGGGATGGTAGGATGTGGGGGAGGGCAGGGAAGGCTGTGTCTCCGGACAAGGGTTATGGCGTCTGAGTCCTGCCAGGTGAGTTGAGCTGGGACAGAGTCAGGTGAAACATTGGGGGGGACACCCTCACCGATGTTGGCTAGGAGGGGCCGAGGCTGCAGGCCTAGGCTGCTGGTGCAGGCTCAGCCGGGCCCTCCCTGCAGGAACTTCAAATACCTCGCTAACGGGTACCCCGCACTGCAGCTGGCTCCCTCAGCACGCCAGCCTCTCTGCCTCGGCAGGCCATTCCCTTCCAACCAGGCGTCCTTCCACTTGGCTGCCCCGTTCAACTATCACCCTCACCACGGAGCCTGTCCAGCCCACCCGAGGTGCCCCCTGCCTCTGGCCAGCTCAGGCTGTGTGCAGGGCATGAGGGAGGCACCATCTTCCCGCTCAGGGGTCGCACCGCGCCGGCGGCTCTGGTTGTGGGGATGACATCACCATTCCCCTCCCCAGCACACTGCGGCTTGAAACCAGCCTGGCCTTCACCCTTCTTACCCCGACACCCCCAGGATCCGCGGCGGCTGGGCGCCGCGTTACAGATGTCCCTCCGCCTCCCCCAGAGGCAGCAGAGCGACTTGGAGAGGGCTGTTGGCCGATCCGTGGCCTGGCTTCCCTTGCTGTCTGCACCATCTCCAGCAGGCCCTGAGGCTCGTGCCTCAGTCTCCTCCATACGAGGAGAGAGTCAGGTACAGACACACAGGAACGGATCATTCTGAAAGAGTGCCTGGTGGAAAGAAAATACCTAGTAAACTTCGCCATTATGATTGGCTGTCATCCCAGCTCCACCCTTGGTCTTGCCTCCTCCTGTCCCATGGGCAGACGGCTAAGCAGGAGCCGGGCCCAGAGGCAGGACAGCTGTGGGCCTGTGTGGACCCCCCGTCCATCCCATGACAGGGTGTGGGCTGTGTGGGGGCCCCAACAGGCAGGGCTTTGCAGTGACTGAGGAGCTCAGAATTTGATATGGGGGTTGAAAGGAGCAGGTGAGAGCTTGATTCAGGGCTTTCAAAGCCTCGGGGGAAGGAGCAACCATAGGTGCGGAAGCATCAGATGTTCCAGGGCAGGCCTGCCAAGTGGGCTGGGTCACTGCTCTCAGGGCCTGGGACTCTGAGCACAGGCAGATTTCTTAGGGACTGAAGGGTAAGCAGGAGGGTGAAGAACACTCACAGTTCAGAAGCTAAGAAACAGGCAGGCCCTTCGAGACCCTTCCCAGGCCTCTCACCTAACAGGTGGGGAAACAGAGCAGAGTCAGACTTAGGGGCAGGGCGGTGTCTCAAGCCCTTCACTATGGGAAGGTGGAGAGCCCCGGGCCCCCACAGAGCCCACCTATGCATGGAAGACTCAGACCCCCACTCTGGCCCCACTGCTCTCAAGTCTGTTTGATTCACAAATGCCATGGGGCCTCTGAGAATGTGGGGGGCTAGTGGTCCTTGGGGTGAGTGATCTGCTTGGTGGAGACAGCTGGGGCTGAGCCTTTTCTCCCGGGACAGCAGGAAATCCTGTCTTTTACCTGCTGCCACTGACCTTCTGAGAGTCTTTGGTCAAACCCTCATTCTCTCCAGGCACAGAGTCCTGCCCCAAACCAAGAGCTGTGGGTCAAATCCCTGAGGTCACTGCCAGCTCAGAATCCTGTGGTCAGGAGTCAGGTCACCAAGATGGCAGAGCAGGAGGTAACAGCCTTCTCATCCCCACAAAAACACAAATATGGAAAGTTATGCATGAGCCAAAATGGTCCCAGAAGGGCTCAGGGCCCCATTTAAAAATCTGCAGCAACACAGCGGAGAAAAAAAAAAAGGAGAATATTACACAGAAAGGCTCACCAGTGAGACTGGCACATCTGAGGTGCCAGGAGAAGGCTAGGAACAAAGAAGAAAGCTGAGGCCATGGGCATCAGCCACACAGTGGGTGCCACCATGGTCTCCAGTGGTCTGCTCCACAGAGAATACTGCCATCTCTTGCTGCTGAGGTTACCAACAGTTGTTCCTACAAGGGAACCCCAGAGAGGGAGATGCAGCTGTCAACTTCCTCCCCACGTCCAAACAGCAGCCACTGGTGTGCTGCTTCAGGGGAGGAGCTACCAGTTCTCCCAACTTTGCATGTGCCTCTTACTCACAAGCCACAGTCACTCCATGAGTGCACATACTTCAGACTCAGCTCTGTGGCTGCAATGCACTCAGTTACAACTCAGACAGCCTAGTCATTGCCATAGTGAGATAGTTCACACACTAGGCCCTGGAGCCAAGGTCTCTTCACATGTGCTTACACTGTGGTCACCACTCAGCTGCCATAGAGAGCTCACCTGCACACTGGATCGTGCAGCCACTGCAGCTACACACGTGTCTGTGCTCCAGATCTTGGCTGTGAGGTTGTGCTGCATGTGCCCACCTCAGACAGAAGAGCACAGTAAGCTTGTTTGCACTCTAGGCCCTGGAAACAAGATCTCTGTGTGTGTGTGTCCATGCTTTGGCACCAGCTCAGCTGCCATAGAGAATGAGGCCCGGCTATAACCCCAGAGCCACTCTGCACGTGCCTGCACTCCTATTTTCAGTTCTCAAGCTACTTCAGAAGCACCCACACCTGGCATACCATTACCAATGTGGCAACGGGAGTGTCTATGCCCCAGGTATCAGGGCCACTACCACCTCTGATCCCAGAGTTGTAGTCCCTCCGTGCATACCAGTGATTCATGCCTTAGCTCTATGGTCACTCAATGGCTGCTGCTCATCAGACGCCAGTGCCATTGTCACTATGAGCATGCTCATATGCTAGACCCAATGCCAAGAGGGATCCCCTCAGCCAGAATTTCCCTGGTGGGATTAAAAGAGAGTGGGAGGACCTTAACAGCCATCACCACTGAAGACCTAATAGCCCTTACTGCCACAGCAGAAATCCACAACATTGGTGCTGAGGATCCATGTAATCTTTGTCAACACCAACCTCAGCTAACAGAGCTTCTCAGAGAGCACAATTCTGTTCCCTCACCCAGTGCCAGATCTGCTGAACATCACCCGGCACGTGCCAAACTTGCAAAGTTTGGCAGATGTGACTGCTACACTGAATGTGCAAACATCAACATAAGACAAGAAGAAATATAAAAAATAAAGAAGACATATTACACCAAAAGAACATAATAATTTGCCAGTAGCTGACTCCAAAGAAATGGAGATCAATGAACTACCTAACAAAGCATTCAAAATAATTGTTTTAAGGAAGCTCGGTGAACTTCAAGAAAATACAGAGAAATAATTTAGCAAAATTAGAGAAATAAGAAGTAAACACACTTAGAAATTTAGCAGAGAGATTGAAAGCATTAAAAAAAAACCCAGAAATTCTAGAGCTGAAGGAGACAATGAATGAAACAAAACATGCAATAGAGAGTGACAGTAGCAGGATTGATCAAGCAGAAGAAAGAACCTGTGCACTTCAAGAAAGGTTATTTGAGGCCAGGTGCGGTGGCTCACGCCTGTAATCCCAGCACTTTGGGAGGCTGAGGCAGGCGGATCACGAGGTCAAGAGATTGAGACCATCCTGGCCAATGTGGTGAAATCCCATCTCTACTAAAAATACAAAAATTAGCTGGGTGTGGTGGTGCGTGCCTGTAATCCTAGCTACTCAGGAGGCTGAGGTAGGAGAATCACTTAAGCCCGGGAGGTGGAGGTTGCAGTGAGCCAAGATCACACCATTGCACTCCAGCCAGGGCGACAATAGCGAAACTCCATCTCAAAAAAAAAAAAAAAAGAAAGAAAGAAAGATTATTTGAAAATATACAGCCTGCCAGGAAAGAACAAAGAGTAAAAGAATGAAAAGAAATGAAGAAAGCCGATGAAATTTATTGAGCAGCATCAAGGGAACTAATATTTGAATTACAGATGTTTAAGAAAGAGAAAGTAGAAATGAATAGATAGCTTATTTAAAGAAATAATAGTGAAAAACTTCCCAAATCTGGAGAATGATATAGACATCCAGATACATAAGGGACAAAGGTCTCCAATCAGATTCAATCCAAACAAGACAGCACCAAAACATATTATGAGCAATCTGTCAAAAAATCAAAGACAAAGAGGAGTCTAAAGGCAGCCAGAGAAAAGAAGCATATAACATGTAAGGGAACTCCAATAAGGCTAGCATTGGATTTCTCAGCAGAAACTTTAAAGGCCAGGAATAAGTAGGATGATATATTCAAAATGCTGAAGGAAAAAATGCCAATCAAGAATACTTCTTGCCGCAAAGCTGTTCTTCAGAAATAAAAGAGCAATAAAGACTTTCCCATACAAACAAAAGCTGAGGGAGTTCAACATCACTAGACCTGCCTTACAAGAAATGTGAAAGATAGTTCTTCAAACTGAAAGAAAATGACTTTAGTTAGTAACATGAAACATGCCAGGCACAGTGGCTCACACCTGTAATTCCAGCACTTTGGGAGGACGAGGTGAGTTGATCACTTGAGGTCAGGAGTTCCAGACCAGTCTGACCAACATGGTGAAACCCTGTCTCTACTAAAAATACAAACAAATCAGTTGGGTGTGGTTGTGCATGCCTGTAGTCCCAGCTACTCGGGAGGCTGAGGCAGAAGAATCACTTGAACCCGGGAGGTGGAGGTTGCAGTGAACCGAGATGGCTCTGCTGTGCTTTAGCCTGAGCAACAGAGTGAGACTCTGTCTCAAAAAAAAAAAAAAAAAAAAAAAAAAACCTGAAAGTGTAAAATTCACTGATGAAAGTGAGTACATAGTCAAATTCAGAATACATTAATATTGTAGTAGTGATTTGTAAACCACTTTTATATTTAACATGAAGGTTAAAAGACAAAACAAATAAAAATAATTGTAGCTATAATTGTTAAGGGATACACAATATAAAAAGATGTAAATTGTGACATTGAAACATAAAATGTAGGGAGGGTAGAGTAAAACTATAGAGTTTTTAATGCAATCAAAGCTAAGTTTTTTTTTTTCAGCTTAAAATAGGCTGTTATAACTATAGAGTTTTTATATAAGCCTCATGATAACTGCAAAGCAAAAATACACACACAAAAAATACTCAAAAAAATACACAAAAGATAAAAAGTAAGGAATCACAGCATACCTCTAGAGAAAATCGTATAGCCACAAAGGAGGATAGCAAAAAAGGGAAGAAATGAACAAAGGATCTGTAAAGCAACCAGAAAACAAATTACAAAATGGCTGTATTATGTCCTTACCTATCAGTGATTACCTTAAATGTAAATGGATTAAATTCCCCAATCAAAAGATACAGAGTGGCTAAATGGATAAAAATAAAATAAAATAAAGAAGCCCTCACTAGATTCTGCCTATGAGAGACATTTTAAGGACACACACAGGTTGAAAGGAATGGAAAAATATATTCCAAGAAAATGGAAACTAAAAGAGAGCAAGGGTAACTATACTTAAATCAAATACTGTAAAAAGAGGCTGGGTGCGGTGGCTCATGCCTGCAATTCCAGCATTTTGGGAGGCTGAGGTGGGCAGATCACTCGAGACCAGGAGTTCGAGACCACCCTGGCCAAATGATGAAACCCTGTGTCTATTAAAAATGCAAAAAGTAGCCCAGTGTGGTGGTGCATGCCTGTAATCCCAGCTACTCAGGTGGCTGAGGCTCAAGAATCACTTGAACCCAGGAGGTGGAATTTGTAGTGAACCAAGATGGTGCCACTGCACTCCAGTGACAGAGTGAGACTTTGTCTCAAAAAAAAGAAAGAAAAAAAAAAACTGTAAAAAGAGACAAAGAAGATCACTATATAATGTACAATGGTAAAGAGGTCACCCCATTAACAAGACATAAGAATTGTAAATAAATATGCATCCAATATCAAAGCACCTAAATATATAAAGCAAATTTTAATAGATCTGAAGGGAGAGAGAGACTACAGTCCAATATTAGCAGGGGACTTCAGTACCCCATTTTCCACAGTAAAAAGGTCATCTAGACGGAAAGTAAAAAAGGAAACATTGGATTTGAACTACATTTTAGACCATATGGACGTAGCAGACATATACAGAACAGTCCATCTAACAGCAGCAGCGCACACATTCTTCTCAAGCACAAATGGAACATCCTCCAGGAGAGATTGTGTGTCAGGCCACAAAACAAGTCTTAGCAAACTTAAGATGACTGAAATTATATCAGGTAATTATTCTAACCAAAATGGCATGAAGCTAGAAATCAAGAACAGGAGGAATTTTGGAAAATTCACCAATATGTGGAAATTAAAACATCTTCCTGAAGAACTAGTGGATCAAAGAAGAAATTAAAAGGTTAACATAGAAATATCTTGAGACAAACAAAAATAGAAACAGAACACACCAAAACTTACTGGATGCAGCAAAAGCAGTTCTAAGAGGGAAGTTTATGGCAATAAACACCTACATCAAAAAATAAGAAAGATCTTAGATAAACAACTTAACTATACCTCAAGGAATAAGAAAAAGAAGAAAAAAATAAGTCCAAAGTTAGAAGAAGGAACAAAATAATAAAGACCAGAACAGAAATAAGTGAAATAGACTAGAAAAACAATAGCAAAGATTAAAAAACTAAATGTTTGTTTTTTTTTTTAAATGGACAAACCTTTAGCTAGATTAAGAAAAAAGAGTGAAGACTCAAAATCAGAAAGAAAGAGGAGACATTGCAACTGATTACACAAAAGTACAAAGGATTATAAGGGACTGCTATGAACAATTATAGGCCAACACACTGAATAAACTAGAAGAAATGAACAAATTCCTAGTCACATATCATGACCAAGAGTAAATCATGAAGAAACAGAAAATGTGAACAGACTAATAACAAGTAAAGAGATTGAATTAGTAATAAAAAATCTCTCAGCAAAGAAAAGCCCGAGATCTGATGGCTTCACTGCTGAATTCTGCCAAATATTTAAAGAACAATGAATACTAATCCTTCTCAAACTCTTCGAAAAAATTGAAGGGAAGGGAATATCTCCACACGCATTTTATGAGGTCAGCATTACTCTGATATCAAAGCCAGAGAAGGGCACTACAAGAAAATAAATTTACAGGCTAATATCTCTAATAAACATTCTAAAAAAAATACTGAAAAATCTAATTCAAAAGCAGATTAAAAGGGTCACCCACCATGAGCAAGTGGGATTTATCCCTGGGATGCAAGTATAGTTTAGCATTTATAAATCAATAAATATAGTATATCACATTAATAGAATGAAGGACAAAAACCATATCTCAACAGATGCATGAAAGACCCAACAAAATCCAACATCCTTTCATGATTAAAAAAAAAAAAAAAAAAAAAACTCTCAACAAATTAGATATAGAAGGTGATATGGTTTGGCTGTGTCTCTACCTAAATCTCATCTTGAACTGTAGCTCCCGTAATTCTCTCATGTTGTGGGAGGGACCCAGTGGACAATAATTGAATCACGGGGGTGGTATCCGCCATACTGTTCTCGTGGCAGTGGATAAGTCTCACAGACCTGATGGTTTGATAAGGGGAAACCCTTTTCACTTGGCTCTCTCATTCTCTCTCTTGCTGTTGCCATGTAAGATGTGCCTTTTACCTTCTGCCATGATTTTGAGGCCTTCCCAGCCACGTGGAACTGTGAGTCCATTAAATCTCATTTTCTTTGTAAATTAGCCAGTCTCGAGTATGTCTTTATCAGCAGCATGAAAACGAACTCATACAGAAGGACTGTACCTCAACACAATAAAGGCCATACACAATAATCCCAAAGCTAATATTATATGCAACTGTGAAAAGTTGAAATATTTTCCTTTATAATCAGGAACAAGAAAGGGATGCCCACTCTCACCACTTCTATTCAACATAATACTAGTAGTTCTAGTCGGAGCAATAAGGAAAGAGAGAGAAATAAAAGACATCCAAGTTGGAAGGAAAGAAGTAAAATTGTCTCTGCAGACATGTTCTTCTATATAGAAAACCTTCAAGAATTCACCAAAAAAAGCTGCTAAACCAATACACAAATTCAGTAAACTGGCAGGATGCAACACTCAACATATAAAAATCAGCAGTATTTCCATACACTGGTAACAAACCATCTGGAAAAAATCAAGAAAATAATCCCATTTATGATAGCTACAAAAATACTAAAATACTTAGAAATAAACTTAAGCACATGAAAGATCTGTGTAGTAGCCCGTTTTCACACTGCTGTAAAGAAATACTCGAGACTGGGTAATTTATAAACAAAAAAGGTTTAATTGGCTCATAGTTCCACATGGCTGGGCAGGCCTCAGGAAACTTACAATCATAGTGAAAGGCGAAGTGGAAGCTGGCACCTTCTTCACAAGGCAGCAGGAGAGAGGAGAGCAGGGGAAACTACTATTTATAAAACCATCCAGTCTCATGAGAACTCACTCACTTTCATGATGACAGCAAGGGGGAAAACACTCCCATGATCCAATCACTTCCCACCAGGTTCCTCCCTCAACACCTGGGAATTACAATTCGGATTACAATTCAAGATGAGATTTGAGTGGGGACACAGGGCCAAACCATATCATTCCGTACACTGAAAACTATACAATATTGATGAAGGAAATTGAAGAAGACACAAAGAAATAAAATGATAACTCTTGTTCATAGATTGGAAGACTTAATCTTGTTAAAATATTTATACTAGGCCGGGCGCGGTGGCTCACGCCTGTAATCCCAGCACTTTGGGAGGCTGAGGCGGGCGGATCACGAGGTCAGGAGATCGAGACCATCCTGGCTAACACGGTGAAACCCCGTCTCTACTAAAAATGCAAAAAATTAGCTGGGCGTGGTGGCGGGTGCCTGTAGTCCCAGCTACTTCGGAGGCTGAGGCAGGAGAATGGCGTGAACCCGGGAGGCGGAGCTTGCAGTGAGCCGGGATCATGCCACTGCACTCCAGCCTGGGCGACTGAGCGAGAGACTCCGTCTCACAAAAAAAAAAAAAAAAAAAAAAAAAAAAAAAATTTATACTATCCAAAGCAATCTGCAGTTTCAATGCATTACCATATTAAAATTCCAATGTAATTTTTCACACAAAGAGAAAAAAATAATCCTAAAATCTGTATGGAACAACAGAAAAAACCAAATAGCCAAAGTAAGCTTGACCAAAAAGAACAAACACAGAGGCATTGCACTACCTCATTTTAAAATCTACTACAAAGCTATAGTAATTAGAACAGCATAGTACTGGCACACATAAAAAGATACATAGACGAGTGGAACAACATAAAGAGCCTAGAAATAAATCCACATAGTTACAGTCAATTCATTTTCAGCAAAGGTATCAAGAACCACAATGGGGAAATAACAGTCTCTTCAACAAAGGGTGTTGGGAAAACTGGATATCCACATGCAGAAGAAGGAAATTAAAGCCTCATCTCCCAGCATATCTAACAGTTTCCTGGCCGGGCGCGGTGGCTCAAGCCTGTAATCCCAGCACTTTGGGAGGCCGAGGCGGGTGGATCACGAGGTCAGGAGATCGAGACCATCCTGGCTAACATGGTGAAAACCCGTCTCTACTAAAAATACAAAAAACTAGCCGGGCGTGGTGGCGGGCGCCTGTAGTCCCAGCTACTCGGAGGCTGAGGCGGGAGAATGGCGTGAACCCGGGAGGCGGAGCTTGCAGTGAGCCGAGATCGCGCCACTGCACTCCAGCCTGGGCGACACAGCGAGACTCCGTCTCAAAAAAAAAAAAAAAAAAAAAAAAAAAACAGTTTCCTGCACTATCGATATGCAGTATGATACTCCCTTAAGACACAGGCCAGTAACAGGGAGCTGTAGCTTCCAGTCAGCCACGCAATCGCGTGGTTAAATAACCAATACTCTACTGGGTACTGTGTTGCCAGCGTTCGGAGGATAATAATGAAAAGAGGAAACAAAGTGTGCTGTCAGAATTTGGTGTCTTCCCATGGGACACTTATGCCTGCTAATCCATTGACAAGTATGGATGCCCCAGTACCTTCCCCCAGCTTGTCTTGAGCCCCAACAGAAGAGAAATGGATGATCCTGTGGCTGTAGCATCCCCACCATGCAGCGATTAATTGTAGTTCCATGCTTCCCACATTCTTCAGGCCCAATGTGCTTTCAGCTGTGAACATTCATTGAGGAACCAACCGTACAACCATTCTGTTTGTCATTTTCAGCACAGCTTTCAATAAACTACATGAGATATAGAACGCTCTCCTGTAAAATGGGCTACGGGCCAATGTCAGTGTTTGGAACGTGTTTAAGGCAGGCTAGGCTAACCTGTGAGGTTTGGTAGGTTAGCTGTATTAAATGCAATTTTTATTTATGGCATTTTTCAACTTACAGTATTTTCATCTCTCAACTTACAATCAGGATGTAGTCCCATTGTAAGCCAAAGAGCATCCGTATAGCAAAACATCATGTTACACACCATAAACATGCAATTTGTATCAGACAATCAAAAATAATACATAAGTAAATAAACAAAGGAATCCTCCAGGAGGGCAGATGACTCCTGGCAGTAAGGGACCTTGTGCAGTTTGCCCTCCTCTTTAGGCCTCAGTCTACCCAGCCCTGGGTGAATTAGTCTAGATCCCCGTGTCTGATGGGTTGGTCACTGCCATGGCTAGAAGGGGATGGTAAGAAGCCCCTGGACGAGGCAGACGCTTGCCTCAAATTCACTCTCTGGCTGACTGCCAAGTAGCACTGCTGGGGGACCGACACAGAGCCTGTTCCCACCTCCAAATAACTGCAAGCCTAGCTTGCCTGGCCTGCAGTGGGGTTGGGTGGCCAGACACTGGGATGGGATTCTTGCTTCTCAAGAGACTCAGTGCCTTACCCTTCAGTTTCCTTATCTGTACAATGGAGTGACACTGGGATTTCAGCATCACCGTGAGCATGGTATGCAAGCACCATCTGCGGACCGGAGCTGGACACGCACCCAGGGTGCCCCTAGGGCTCCCAGGAAACAAACAAAGGAATGCAAGCACGAGCTCAACACCCATGTGCAGCTGGCACCCGAAGGTCACTTACTCCATCCTCACCCTGGTCAGCCAGTCGAAGCTCAGGGCTGGGTAGGACGGCCTCGCTCCCGGAGCACAGGGCTCCCTGGCCTGGGCCATGCCTCATCCATTCCAGCAGCCACCTGGCCTCAGGGTTGCCCAGCCTCCAGAGCGCCCTCTCTCCACTTTCTCTGAGGCCTTCTGTGATTTTGGTAGTTGCTTCTCCGGGAGCTGATGGTGGAGCTGCTGACTCCCCACGGCGGCCGCACACCTGTCCAGACCATCTCCTGTGCGAGAAAGCAGAGAGGTTGTCTCACTGGCCCTGGGCCCCATGCCCTGGAATTGACAGTGTCATAGCCTCCCGCCTGTTCTGCCATTCCCGGGGCCCTTCTCAGGTCCTGGACATAGGCCAGTGTGCCCAGAGAGGCCCGTGCACTCAGGACCTGCCAGGCTGTCCCGCCAGGGTGTCACATTTGCCCAGCCCAGTGGGGAAAAGCACATTGGTCTTCCAGAAAGAAAGAATCCTGGGAAACCAGAGATTTGCAGGCGTGTGCTGGGTGCTCTTGAGGCTGAGGAATGAGACACTTTGGAACGAATGTTCTTCCAAAGGCTCCCCTCCTACTTTGCTGAGATCCTCATGAAGGATTTGAGGATCAGGGAAGGGGAAGAGGGAACGGCGTGCACTGGGCCCCCATTCCTGTTGGGAATGCCACCTGCACTTAGTCCTTGCCAGGTAGGAGGAGGGTCAATGCTACAGCCCATTTTACAGATGAAGAAACGGAGGCTCAGAGATGGGAAGTGAGTGGCAGTTGGTCTGAGGGAAAGCCAGGCATCACCTAATATGAACTTGGGAGGTGAGGCTGGTTCTCTGCTTGGGCCAGGGGCTGGGAACCACCCTTTTTTGACCTAAGAACCCTGCAGGGCCTTGGGCCATGATAAATTCCGGATGCTCCCTCTCTGCTCATCCCACACCTGAAGAGCGGCTTGAGCAAAGGCTTGGAGGTGGGACGGCCCCTGTTTGTTCTGGGACTAGCACAGAGATGAGGCTAGCTGGAGTGGTGGGGAGGATCCTAAGCGCTGGGAGCCCGTGTAGCCGTGGGAATCGGGATGTTTTCAGAAGCCACCTGGCTGAGCAGGAGGAAGGTGATGAGGCAGGTCAGAAGAGGAGCTGCAGCAGCGGGGAGAGCTGTGCACAGGAGGAGGGGCCTGGGCGTGCTGTGAAAAAAACGGCTTCTGTAAGTGGGGGACCAAGGGTCTCCAGTGCGGCCGTGACAGGTAAGAGGAGGCCAGGGAAGGTGCCGGTGGGGACCTTGATGACAGTGGTGTTGGTAGAGTGCAGGGGGTGACAATGGCCTGGTGGGCAGACGGGGGACTGGAGATCTAGGCCTTCCTCCAGAGGTGGCAGGAGAGGACCTAGGGTCAGTGGCAAGCTTGGGGGACAGGGGCTGAGTGTGCTCAGGGCTGTGAGGGAGGCTCCAGCCCCAGTTCCCATTTCTCAGATGAGGACAATGAGGACCAAGCTCAGGGCCAGAGAGGAGGCCGTGCTCCCTCGGGTGACAGACCTGTGGCTGAGACCCTTTTCCGGACCCTTTCGGAGGAAGGCAGGGACTACTGCCTTTCCCTCTGCCCCAGCAGGTCTGGGGTGGGGCCTGGAATGAGCATTTCTAAGAAGTTCCCAGCAGGGAACCACTTTGGGTAGAACACACACACACACACACCCCCCCCCACAATCACACACACACACACACAATCACACACACACACATAATCACACACACACACACACAATCACACACACACACATAATCACACACACACACACACAATCACACACACACACAGAGATAGAGGCACAGAGAGACAGAAAGAGAGGAACAGGCAGAGAGGGGGACAGAGGACACCTCGATGAACAGTGCCCAGCTGGTCCCTCTGCTGGCACCTGTTTTTGGCCTGGCTGTGAATCAGGGGAGTGACGGGAAGCAGGAGGGCTGGGGATACCAGGGGCCGCAGCGTCAGGGCCTGGGACTGACATGGAGAACAGGCACCCTCCAATGCCACATGCCAGGGCCTAGTTTTCCTGACCTGGGATGGTGGGGTGCAGGTGCCCAGGCCCACTGTGTCTGCAGGGGACTCTGGCTGGTGGGGGACAAGCAGGGATGCTCCGTGCCACCTGCAGTGCTCGGGACGGCTGCTGGGTGGCCGAGGATGTGCTCTTGGCAGGCCGGAAAGGGCGTTTTGTGGTGCTGGCTTACTCTGCTCCCATGAGACACCCCCTTGGGCCCAGCAGCCTTAGTGCCACCAGGGCAGGGCAGTTTGCCCAGAAGTGCTGGTTCCACCGCCCTCCCACCTCTGTTACCAGGTCTGTGACAGAGGTGGGAGGTCCCCAGCAGAGCAGGGGGAGCTCTGCCCCAGGGCTTCTGGGCCTCGCTTTCCCAGGCTGACCCTGGTGGCCCAGGGCCCTGTAGGTGGGCAGCAGTGACCCCAGCCCGCCCTGGGGAGGGCGCAGTCTCACGTCTCCCGTGTGGCCCAGTGGCCCCCCCTTGGTGTCTATAATTGGCAGGGCCACAAAGAGGGTTTTGTTGACCCCTCCACGAGGGCGGGCGCGTGGAGGGTGGGGGCGGTGGCCCCTTTCATCTTCCAGGCCCCTAATTACCCGTTTCTCTGGCCTGGACCAAGATGCCTTTAAATAGCAACAGTCAAGGAGCTGCGGAGGCTGATAGGGGCTGAGGGGCGCGGGGCCTCTGAGGCTGCTCACAAAGGAGGGAACATTCGCTCCTGGAGATCAAAGAGCTGGTGCCCAAAAATACCCTGAGAGGTTCTGGCCTCACCTCCTGGCCCGGGACCCCCTGAGCCTCCTCTCTGAGTGCGAGGCCCCTCTGCGCCCCCACCCTTCCTCAGGCAGGCATTGACCTGCGGACGTTCTGGAAAAGCCTGCTCGGCCCCGGGGCAGTGGCCGCTGTGCAGTGGGCGTCAGCCAGCGAGGCCCCCCCTCTTTGCCCTTGCCCTTGCCTGTGCCATTTCCTAGGCCTGGACCGCCTCCCCCCTTCCCCTTCCTCCTTCACTGAGGAGCCCATCTTTGTCTTTTCAGGGCTGGCTCTGATGCCACCTGTTCCAGCCTTCCCTTACCACCCAGGCTGAGTTGGGGCTGGGGCCTCTGCCTTCCCCCTGCCTGGGGGCCACGCCCTGATGTCTGTCACTGTCTCCCACCAGCCCAGCACTCCTGGATGGCAGGGCTGTTGTCTTTGAGCTCTTGGCCCCAGAACAGTGCCTGGCACTCAGAGACGGAAGAAGGGAATGAAGGAGATCCCAACCCTAAACCCCCAGGGCCGCGCCCCAGCCTCACCTTCTCTTTCTCTCCATGCCGGCGCCTCCCCAGGTCTGCCCCCTCTTCCTTGGCCCTGTCTGTGTCCCCCACCTTCAATACATGCTCTGCAGTCCCCACCCCTGGGGATGGGGACACTTCCAGGGCTCAAGGGAGCCCATTCTGGAGCTTGCCATGGTGTCTGCTGTGGCTGTGAAGGAAGTGGCCTCTGGGGAAACCCACCCCTACGGGCCTGTGCCCCTCACGATGCTTCTGCAGGGATGGCAGGCTGTGCCGAGTCCCCTCCGGCTCCTCTTCAGGGAGCAGGGGGAGCACATGGACAGGGACAGGGCCTTTCAGGACTATAGGGGTCCCGGGAACTGCCTGGGAACATGGCCTGGAGGGAGGGGTCCCAGGCGTTTGTGCCTTGAAGTGGCACAGTCCCTGTGGCTCACGCACACCTGCATGCTCAGAGGACATGCAGGCACCGGACATGCCCTGTGCTGGGTTCTAAAGCCACAATAGTAAAGTGGACACTGTCCCTGCCTTGGTGGCCTCGGGGGCTGGTGGATCCACCTGACAGTGCAGGCAGCTGAGGCCCCCTCAGGGTGGTGCAGGGACCTGGCGATAGGGTAAGGGAAGTTCCGAGGCCCTGGAGGGACAGTCCAGGAAGCAAGAAGGATGTGGACCCTGCAGGGGCCTGCAAGCCCAGGCAGGTGGGCAAGGGGGCTGGTCTGCTTGCCGGTGAGGATGGTGTGTTGACAGAGATGAGGTGGGTGGGGCTGCAAGCTCCTGAAAGCAGGCATTGAGCCTAGCAGAGGTGGTAGCTATCCACTGACACCCTCCAGCCCCCTTGGGACAGACCCCTGCCAGAAACTGGATTTGGGGAGGTGGGAGCAGGGCTGTGCCTTGGCCTCCTGAGGGCCTCAGTGGTCCTGGAGATTGATCTGGTGGGAACAGATAAGTCCAGGGCAGAAGCTCAGGGCTGGGCAGATGGGGCTACCATCTCCTCCATCCTTGGCATCACCGGTGGTCACAGAATAAACGTCCCCCCCAACCATGTCCACACCCTAGTCCCCGGGACCTGGACATGTGCCACCTCACGTGTGAAAAGAGACTCCAGATGGGACTCACAGTCAGGACCCTGAGATGGGAGGTCATCCTGCGTCATCCAGGTGGGCCTCATGTCATCACCAGGATCCTTGTAAGAGAGACAGAGGCCAGAGGAGGAGATGTGACAGGGGAGGCAGAGGTCCGAGGGATGAGGTCACTGACCAAGGAGTGCAGGTGGCCTCTAGAAGCTGAAGAAGGCAAGGAAAGGGACTCTCCCCTGCGGCCTCTGGGAGGAACCAGCCCTGCCCACACCTGGAACATAGCCCAGGGAGAGCCACTTTGCATGTCCGACCTCAGAAGTGTAAGATAAAAAATCTGTGTTGTTTTAAGCCACTAAGTTTGTGGCAATTTGTTACAGCAGCCAGAGGAAAGTCACCCATCATCCCTCAGACCCACCCAGGCCTTTCCGGGACACCAGACTCCCTACGCTGGTCCCCGGGTGAAGCCACCTGCACAGCCACTCTCGAAGGCCAGAGTTTTAGGCTCCCCATGGCCAGGCCCAAACTCCCCGCTGCAGATAATGGGGCCATTATCCCCTGCAGGGCGGGTCTGGAAGAGCCTTCAGCACCTCTCCTGGCAGCTCCAGGCAGGGTTCCGCCCATGGGGGCTGGAGGGTGTCGGTGGATGACTGAGGTCTGCAATGCAGCAAGAGCGCCTGTGCCCGCAGACCGTATTCTTCAGGCCATCAATCACAGGAGAGGCGCTGACAGTGTTCCTGGGCCCCTTTCAAGCCCTAAACCACCAAAATCCAAACAATGCTGGCCTCCAGATTCCACCCTGAGGTCAGGTTGCCACTGCTCCCTGGAGCCCCCAGGTCCCGGAGGCCAGCTCCACCAGGAACCTTCGTGGGAGCCTTCCCAGGCAGACCCAGACGTGCTCTGGGCCCGGCCCCTGTCCTTTCCAGGAGTCCTGGAGCCTGGCCATTGGCTTCCTTCTGGAGCTCTGGCCTCCAGCTGTAATACTCAAGGGAAATTCAAAGAGAATTCCCCAGAGAGGTCCTTGGGGAATAAATGTGGCCCCAAATGCATTTGGGGGCAGAGCAGCAAATTTGGGAGGAGAGAGTCGGGATCCAGGAAGGCCCCGCTTCAATTGGTGATTACCTCCTAAGAGAACAGAGCCTCCGACTGGACCCCGACATCTGTTTCTGCAGGTAAGACGTCTGCCACGTTGTAGGAGGCTTCATCCTGAGGTGTGGAGTCTGGGGGCAGTGCCAGACTGGGGAGCTGCAGGCCACGTCACCCCAGCACCCCCTGGACGGTTCACAGGGTGGTCTAGGAGTGGCCTCTGCCTCAGGCCTCCTGATTGCTGGGCAGGGCCATGCACCTCCTTCTCCATCTCTACACGGCTTGGGGCTCAGTGGAGAAAGCATGGTTGGGGTGGGGAGATCGGACAGACCATGCTGCAGTCCTGGTTCCCCCTTGCCTGGGAGCTCATCACCCACCTCTCTCACAACATCCTTCCCAAACACCAGGCTGCAGCCAACATCCAGCTTTGCTGCCTGGAGCCCCTAGCGCCCGTTCAGGGCCCCAGACACACTTGTCATCCGTCGTCCCCCACCCATCGTCCCCACTGGATGGTGTTCCCGTGGCTGGGCATGGCTCACAGTCCCTGCTGAGTGGTCAGGGTTCCACAGTCACCTTCCACACTGGGTCCCTTCCCTTTCCTGCTCAACCTGTCCTCATTTCCTTCTGCACTCAGGATAAACCTGGATCCAGTGTCCAGGCCCACCCAAGCACCCACGGTTGCTCCATCCCACACCTCCTCCTGTTGTCATCCTGTGGCCACCCGACCTCCCATCCAGTCCACAGTCAGCTGCCTCCCAGTCTCAGGCCTTTGTCCCCACTGTCCCTCCTGCTGGAACTGCGTTCCCCACGTTCTCCTTGCAAGGCTCCCTGAGACTCCTTCTGCATCTTGTTCTGACTCAGCTGAAGCACGGCTCCTGCAGGAGGCTCTGCCCACAGCGGGCTTGTGCAGGTGCGCCGCTGGTTTCGCTCACAGCACACTCACGTCTTTTGCAGCAACATGGATGGAACTGGAGGCCATTATCTCAAGTGAAATATTGCAGACGCAGAAGGTCAAAGACCGCATGTTCGCACTTATAAGTGGGAACTAAATAATGCATACACATGGACGTAGGGCGTGGAGTGAGAGGCACTGGAGACTTGGAAGGGTGGGAGGGGATGCAGGACGAGAAACTGCTTAAAGGATACGACTGTATACTGCTCGGGTGATGGCTACACTAACGGTACAGACCTCACCACTGTACAACATTAATGGAATGCCCTAGACCCCTAATTCTATTTTTTGAAGTGTAATGGCCTTTTGTGTCTTCTTGTTCCCCTATGTGGTCCCCTGGAAAGAATATCATTCTTGAGGGAAGAAGTGTCCCAGTTTGCTCCCTCCCATCTCCTCAGTGCCTGGTGCCCCTGGGTGGGAGGCAGGTGCCCAGGCAGCATTAGCGGAATGGGGGACCATGGAGGAAGAGCCAGTGAGTGGGCGGACAGGGAGCCCCCCAGCTAGGGACCCTACAAACACCTCTGGGGAAAATCACGGACTGGCATCTGCTGCAGGCAACCTGGGTCTTTCAGCAAACTAAAATAGTTACCAAGTTTGCTCGAATCAAGACCTGAGCTGTCTAGAGTAGAGAGTATAATTTGGTGGACAGGTGCAAAAACTAAGGTCGTTTCTCTGATGCAGCAACAGTCCCTAGGGGAGAGGAGAGGGCCAGCCTCTGCCTCCAGGGCCTGTTTCACTGCTGGGGCACTGTCCCCTCTCTTCCTAGGGCTGTGGGAGGCCATGAAGGAGGCAAGGGAGGCAGAGGTGTGGTCCGGGTCTCCCTCCTTGCTCTCAGCACCCAGTGGCTCCTTAAGCTGTTAGGGGTGGGGGTGTCTGCAGGTTTTGTTTATTGCACAGCAATCGGTCAGCTCGAGAGTTCTATGGAAGGTATTTCAGAGCTGCTTCCTGGGATCACAAACTCTTTGGAGTTCAAGGGTGCAGGGGCATCTAACATGTGGGAATCCTACTGACTTGCAAGATTTTCTTTTCTCAGCAAAGGAGCACGACAGCGGAAGACATGGATGGGATGATAAATTGCAGGAGATGAGCACACACTCACAGTGGCCCTGCCGGTCTGCACAGGCAGCTGCTCCAGGACCCAGTTCTGTCTACCACTCACAGACGGTGAGTGACCCTCAAGCCCCCTCCCTTCCCACTCCGAGCACTCCAAGCTCAGCACACTTGCAGCGCTGGTGGAACTGAAGTCACATTTTCAGAAGAGTCACGGATTCTGATGCTGAGGACTGGGGCTTTATGTCTGTGCTGCTGCCACCATTGTGCGCAAACCTCCGGATCCCAAACCTCTCAAGACAGGCTTGCGGCACCATCTGACCTGACTGTGAATAGCATCAGCTCCTTGCCCACCTGCCCTCCAGGAGTGGGGAATTCACAGGCCCGGACGGCTCCGGAGCTCTGCATCTCAGGCAAGAATTCCAGTTCTCTCCAGCAATGCTGGGCTCCTTCTTTCCCACCAGACTGCACAAAAGGAAGCTGAGTCTGGCGTGCCACCCGCCACCGTGGGCCTCCAGCAAGCTTGGCTTCCTGAGGCCACAGATGGAACTTGTTGTGGGAGAGGGGCCAGAAGGCTCGACTCTCCAGGACCAGGTCCTGTCTGTCACTTGCAATCTGACCTTGGGCAAACCCTTGCTCTCTGAATCCCGGTTCCCCGGTCGGATAAGCGGAGATGATGTTCATCTCCAAGTAGTTATAAGGGTTAAATGAAGGTATGGATATGTTTTGCAAATTGGGAAGGAATAGAAAAACGATTATTATGGTTGTCTTTGTAAGTGACTGCTTCTCAAAAGCACACAGAGGCTACCTTAAGAGATTTATTTTCCTTCCCTTTTATTTTGTGCATGACTTTGGAGGACTGAAAAAATTCAGAGCCAGAAGGAACTGGGAAGGTTATTAAGCCTGAACTAAAGCCTTGACAGGTTGTGGTTTTAAAATTGCCAGCCAGTGAACAGGCCCACTCTCCTTTCCTCCCCCTTTCTCCCTATCTTCATGCATATCTCCCTGCATTCATATAATCATCCATCCATCAGTCCATCCATCCATCCATCCATCATCCATCCATCCAACTCTTCATGTGTCCATCCATCCACTCAGCCACTATGCTTCTCTCTCCCTCCATCATTCCATTCATCCATTTTCCTTCCATATATCTACATATTCTTCCATCCATCCATCCATCCATCCTTCCATCCATCCATGCATGCATCCATCCATCCATGTATCCATCCATCCATCCATCCATCCATCCATCCATGTATCCATCCATCCATCCATCCATCTTTCCATGTGTCCATCCGTCCACCCACCCATTCGTCTGCTTCTTTCACCCTCCATCATTCCATTCATCCATTTTCCTTCCATATACCTATATATTCTTCCATCCATCCATCCATCCACTTTTCTATCCATCCATCCATCCATCCATCCATCCATCCATCCATCCATCTATCCATCTCTCCATATGTCCATCCATCCACCCACCCATTCATCTGCTTCTTTCTCCCTACATCATTCCATTCACCCATTTTCCTTCCATATACCTATATATTCTTCCATCCATCTATCCACTTTTCTGTCCATCCATCCATCCATCCATCCATCCACCCATCCATCCATCTCTCCGTGTGTCCATCCATCCACCCACCCATCTGCTTCTTTCTCCCTCCATCATTCCATTCATCCATTTCTCCTTCCATATATCTATATATTCATCAATCCACTTTTCCATACATCCTTCTGCCCATCCATCCATCCATCCATCCATCCATCTCTCCAATTATACATCTCCTTCCACCTCTCCTTCCAGCACTCACAAACACTGCCTTCATGTTTGGCACAGGGAAACCAGACTTAGATCCATCCCCCCTTGAACCTGGACAGCATAGCACATAGGCTTCAACTAAACATGAAATCTCAGAATGGGGAGTGGTTGTGGGGGAACCCACAGGGGTTCAGAGAGGAACTTTAGCACCAGCCAGGGAGGGGCTATGGTCCTAGAAGAGTTAACTCTACTCTTCTTGCAGCTACCCAAAGAGCTAGATAATCTGAGCACGTCCCTCCTCCCCCGTCCCTGGCCCACCTTGGCGTCTTTCTGCTCTGCCGAGGCGAAAGCCGCCTTCACTCTGCAATTTAATCCCAGCTCTGCAAGTTTCCCAGACTCGAAGACAAAGATAAAAACATCATAATAACCACAGTGAGACAAAAAATAATAACAATCCCAGTGCTGAAAAAAATGAGATGCTGTCGCTTACATCTCGATAAACTGTAAAATTTATCTTCTTGTGCCGATCTTCCCTTCTCTATTTCATTTACAGTGGGTTTTTAATAAAAAAAGTTGATAAAAATCAAAGCAACATAATCAAAATAGAAAAGTTTGACATTTATAGATGTTGTTTATTACTATAGTGTTTTAAAGTATTAAAAAGGCACACCAAAATTAGTTTCTTATCAAATGTCAAATTTTCATCAAGTTCTCGCCTACAAACTATTTAAACTTTGTTCTTTGGAACGGAGTTGAGTGTCTCCATGAGCATGTGGGGGAGAGTCCCTGAAGACGTGCGGTGATGTTTTTCCCCGCATCGTCGCTCCACTAAAAGAGTGAACACGACATGTTGTCTTCCTAATAAGCTTTAAGAAGGACTTTTTTTTCTTGTTCTTTTTCCCCTGCTTTAGAGGCAGATCTGTTGCTGTTTGTGTATCTTATACCCTAGAAGGAAACTGCAATGGTGGAAAGGCCTCCTGACCTTGGCCCAGTCCAGAACTGTCCCAAATGACACCCTCTTGACTCCGAATGAGCCCATCCCTTCCGCATGTACAGCTGTGCAAAGAAAGACGCTGTCTCCGTGGAGCCAACAGCAGCTCTGGGCGGTACCAGGGGCAGGGTCTCAGGTTGGAGTTTGATTGCTTGGAACAGAGATCAGCTTTAATCAGCTTGAGCAAGGAGGGAGGAGGCCCTAGACAAGGACCAGACCCAGGAGGGCACAGTGAACATGGGGCACCTGGGAGCTGAGAGCGAGCCCCAGGAGCATGAAGATAGCGGGGCGTGGCCACGATGTGATGGGGCTGGGCTTTTTCCTCTTAGACGCGAGGGCCGGATCGCTGGGAGGGGCCAGCTCCGACGCAGGAGGCCAGGGCTGCCATCCTTCTTGAACATATCCATGGCCACTGTGAAGGTGTGGTCAGGGGCAGAGTGGGGCAGTCAGAGGAGCTGGAGTTTGCATCCATCTTGTACCACTCCACATGCATCCCGACCAGATCACTTTCCCCGCTGAGTCTTAGTTTCCCAACTACCTGAACTCCCTCAACCTCAGTTTTCGCATCTGTCAATTGAACAGCATGGTTCTCTGGCCCGAAAGGGGAGCAAGCATCGGGTATTCATTCTTCCTGCACCTCGGGTCTCCTCTCATTTGGGGAACTGCAAGCCCGTGGTTGAGCGGGATGTGAGTTCAGACCCCTGCCCCCAAAGGAGTCTTTCTCCTCCCCCCACCTCCTGCTTCCCTGTCTTGCTCGGCAGGCAGCGTTGGGCGGCAGAGGTGAGTCCTGCTTCTCTCTCTCTCCCACATCGTGCTTCCCGTCAACCCCCAGCCCCAAGGAGAGGCAGCAGTCTACATTTCAGAACCTTCTGAAGGGGGTTGTGTCCTTCTTCCAGAGCCAGCTCTCTTGAGAGCGCTCTGAGCTGGACAGCTGGTGGGTGGAAGACAGGCAAGACAGCGATGCCAAGAGACACAGCATTTCCAGATGATTAGAGGAAAAGACGCAAAGGATGTTGCTCGTCTCAGAAAAATCTGTGCAAACAGCCGTCAGGGAAATAGCTTCCCATGAAAGTCCCACGAATGAAAAACAAGAGGAACGAGGCGTCCACTGATCCCAGAATAGACAGGAGGAGCACAGCAGAGACAATCAGGATCGATTAGCCCTGTCTGTCTTCTAAACAACCACCGGAAGACAGCCTGTGCTGGGCCCAAGGACTCAGTGATGGCCAGACCAGCCCTGACCCTGCGTGACCACCACGTGCAGCTCAGGGTGACAGTACTCAAACCGCAGGGAACCGGCAGGTGCGTGACATCCAGGAGGGAAAGCCATGCACTGCGGAGGTTTAAAGGAGGCAGCAATAAACTCTGTGACTTTGGATTTAGAAAACACAGTGTATTCAGAGACAGCCAGAGATGATTTATAACATGCCATATTAGGGAACTTATAATAGCATCTAACAAGCGAAACCTCCGCATTTCAGTGGCTTCGTGTAACACCGTTAACTCTTGCTTCCTGAACAGCTCCATGTGGTGCTCCTGGTGGGCAGGTGGGCCTCCTCCTGGGTGACTCAGGGACCCCTGTGGCTCTGCTATTCAGGGGGAGTCAGAGCCCTCTGTGCGCAGCTGGCAGAGGAAGAAAGTGGCCGGGGGACGGCCCAGCCCTGTCTCAGAAACCCCAGCCTGGGAGTGGCCCTTGTCCCTTCCACTCACAGTCCTTTTGAGAACAAGCTTCGTGCCTGGAAGCGAGGAGGGTTGGAACTGGGGCCCCGCTGGGAAGCCCTGTGTCTGCAGAACTCTGTCCCATGGGGGCCGGGGGGGCACAGATTTTTGCAGCCCTCTGATGCTGAAGCCTTTCTGGGGCTGGGATGACCCAATGCCCACTTGGACCGTGCACTTCCTGGTGACCCTCTGAGACAACTTCCTGGGCAGAGGTGATCATCGTGGAGTCAATGCAAGTCTGGGAACAGTGGCCCGAAACTGTGCCCCTCCGGTGTGTCGGTCGGCACTGTCCTCCCAGGGATCGGGGAGGGCAGATGAGAAACCAGAAGATCCGCAGAGCAGGAGGCTCCACTGGAGGCCCAAGCCAGGGCCACCCGGAGGAACGGGCCCTGGCCGGGGCAGAAGCCTGCTGGTGTGGTCACTGCGTTTCCTTCCCCTTTGTGCCCCTGCTTTTAAACGGGTTCGAGGAAGTCTCAGGACTACGTCAACTGTGCTGGGGAGCCCACGAGGGCAACTGGGCTGAAGCGGGTGGTGAACTCGAGAGCAAGTCCAGGACGAGGGGCCCTCTGTGCCGCTGAACAGGGCTCCCTCCCTGGCTGCCCTTCACTGGGGCCCCTCTGTCTGAGCTCTTCTCCACCAGACTCCACCATGACCTGCTGAACTCAGTTTTAGCAGAGAATCCTAAGGGAGCCAATTGCGAATCCCCTCCCCTTGACAAATGATTGAATTCCACGTCATCATTTTCCATCCACGGCCCCTCCCTTTGCCCATGGGCTGTCAATCCCCAGGTGTCCCCACTGTGTTCAGAGCTGAGTCCATCTCTGCCCCTGCTGTAATGCTCTTGAGTCAAGTCTTCCTTGCCATTTATAGCTGGTGCAGGGCACCCCACCGAGAGTAGGAGACAGTTCTCCCCGTCTAGGACATTCCTCTCAGGCCCAGGACCGGTCTTGCCTGCTGGGGGATAGGGGATGCCAAGAGGGGCTTTTCCAACACAGGCAGTGGCATAGGAGCTTGGGCAGGCATTTTGGGTGGGAACGGTGCTCACCTAAGGCTCCTTCTACGGAGCCCCTTCTGGCCTCTGCCAGGACGGGGTGCGAGAGCCTGCATCTGTGCCCGGCTGCTCAGGGCAGAGTGGGGCAGGGCAGCGTCCCTGGGGAGCAGGCTCCCGGGCCTCGGCATGAGAGTGCTTCAGGGGCACCCGGGCACCCTTCTTTGAAGGTTCTGTTTTTAAGCCTCTTTTAAACTGCCCAAGTGCCAGCTGAGGCTATTTTGGGATGAGCCATTCATCTCAGGGCCGTCTGGCCCTTCTGAAAACTCTCATTAAATTGTTCATCAACAGGAACCAAATACTTGGCCCCAGGGCCTCCAGGCTTCCCCTGATGTGTGGCCTCCTGGGGTCCTTGCCCGAAAGGCTGAGGGGGAACCTGGCTGGCCACCAAGGTCTTGTAAGTATCTTCTCCCTTAGAAATCCAAGTCTGTCTTCCAAAACCCCCCCACCCCCGCCACTGAGTTCATGAATATTCCCTCTGTGGACACAATGCGAACTTGCGTGCACACGGCCCACCCACCACCTGAGGGAGGGACGGCTTCCAGTAAGTAATTACTCAACACAGCGGTCCCAGGACATGACCTCAGAATGCGAGTGAGGAGGCCTTTGTTGGTTCGGAGCGAAGGGGGGTGTTCCCAGGGCTGGAGAACTCAGGTGGCCCCTCCAGCAGTTCTGCCTCCTCGGGATCCCATGAGCTCAGCCTCTCAAGCGCAAGTGTTATCCAGAAATCTCTGGAATAGGATGAGAGGTGGTGAGAGGTCATTCCAGGGCCTTCCTCCCTGAGACCCTGGAGGGGCCCAAAGGAGCCTGCGGTGGGACTGGGCCCTAGATAGATCAAGGCCAGCACTGGGACGGGGTGGGCCTGTCCCCAGGAGTCCTCCAGGGCTGCCCACCTGTCAGCACCCCTGGCCTCTCTCTTTGCAGCTCTCATGCCCTGAACTTCCAGGAGGGAGCCCTTCAGTGAGGAGTCCCCCAGTCTGGGTGGGGAGCCAGCCCAACCGGCTGATTCCTCCACTCTTGACACTGTGAGCCTCAGATTCTGAGAGCCTGGGAGGATGGACAGTGACTGCGGTCAGCAGGAGAATGGGAAGCAGACAGGAGAGGAAGAAGCTTGCCTTCGATGGGGACCTAGGGGACTGGGAGCCCAGGCCCATTCACTGTAACATGTGTAGTAAATCCCATTATATTCATGCAAAGAATTCTAACAGCAAGGAAAAGGAAAGAGCTGTTGGCACGCCACAACACAGGTGGATCTCACAGACCTACTGCTGAGCTAAAGAAGGCGGCCACACAAATGTACATGCTGCATGGGGCTGTTTCTATCTGCCCAGACCAGGCAAGAACCATCTATGCCAACAGCTTCATTGCTGCTGTTTCTGGAGTTGTTGACTGGAGGGGTGAGGGTACCCTCTTGGGTGTGGAAATGTTCTGTGATCAGATGGAGGTTTCCTACATGTCTGTGCATGTGAGATGCATCCAGCTGCACACTTAAGATGCATGCATTTTATTGTATATGTTATGCCTTGATTTTTAAAAGTCTTTAAATATTTAATCCTGAACAGCCCTATGAAACAAACAATAAAACAACCCGAGGCTCCTGATGTCTTGGCCAGGTCACCCACCACCCCCAGGCCTCTCCAAGAGTCAACATCTGGATGCCGATGCCTGCTTCCCCCTCCACACCTCACAGCCACCACCCAAGAGGGGCTGTAAGCCTCCTCTCTGGCCGGCACTGGAGCCAGCTTTGAGCTGCCCGAGCCTGCTTCCTACGCAGGGTGCTTTAAATCTTCCAGATCACTGAGCCTTCATTTCAGAATACTTTATTGCTCATCTTCCTACCACGCAGGGCTGCTGCCTGTGTCAGCTCGCACGGAGGGAGGAAAATAATTATACCCCACAGCGCCAGTTGCATTGAAGGGTAGAGAGGCACCAGGCGCCTTCCCTTTCAGGATGCACAGAGCCAAGGGGAGTTCCAACCCTGCTCCTTGCTGACCTGGGCCTCTGCATCGTGACACTGACTGTCCCGCACATCTGGCTGCCGCCTCCTTGCCATTAGCTCATGTCTTCCTCTGCAGGCTCCCAGGCTGGGGTCCTGAGAGCTGGAGATGCTGCCTGCAAGTCGGGATCCAAGGGGAGCTCGGACATGACTGTGGCCCAGACAGAGCTCAGAGTCTACGAAAGCCCCACAGAGTCCACCTGTGCCTTGTGACTAGGCAATGAGGTTATGCTGGCCCCACGTCCTCTGAATGCTGTTGTGCCTGAGCCCCTGGGCTGCCTCCCACCCTCCTGCTCTGGACTTTGCCTCCCAATGTCCTGCCCTAGATGTTTCTGTTGGGGGACCCCAGAGGGCTGGTGAGAACTGGAGGGTCCCTGTAGGGTGGAGAGGATCAGAAGTCACATATCAGTGTGGCAGACATGGCTGGTCCCAGAGTCTGGGGCTCCTATTCTAATGGGAGGACCCCAGTGAAAGCACCTACCTGCTTCTGGCAGGGTTACTTAACCCCCTTTCCAATAGAACCTCTAGAGAATCTAATAGGCCCATCCCAATGGGCCTCTGCAAGGCTCCCAGTCCAGCCGCAGTCCCCTTTGTGTCCCCACCACAGCCTCCTCCTGGATGACTGACAGTGGGAAGGGTTGTTACTGCCAGGGACAGATGCAGCCACCATTGTCTGCAGCAAGGATCCTTAGCCATAAGTAATACTGTGTGTGGACACCAACAGCCCAGCCCAAGAAGCATTGGCCACACTGGGTCCAGGGAACACCTTCCAGGATGAACTGAAGAGAAGGTCAACCTGCTCATCTGGACGGACTTGCTCCAGCCCCAGTCCCTGGGCATCTGGGGAGATCATGGGACTGACACCCCCTTTCCCAGCACACACAGACACACCCGCAGGCACGCTCGCAGGCACACACACACTCACACACTCACACATGCTCGTATACACACATTCACAGACAGAAACACACATCCTTACATACCGGCACTCAGACATACTCAGAGCCATGCTCACGTGCCCTTACCTGGGTACAAGTACTCGTGCTCCCCCACACCCACATACACATTCTCCTTGGTGCACACACATGTCCATCCACACATGCACAGCCATGCATGCACACACTGGTTTTCGGGTACAGGCCAGTTCTGTAACCTGGATCCAGTGACAACCTCCTGTAAGTCTGCAGAGGCGAAGTCTGGCCAATGCATGCAGCTGCCCTCCTGAACAGAATGTCGTCAGCCTCAGCATCAGCATCGGGGTTCCCTCTTTACACAAGGGTCCCCCCTTATCAGCGGGAGATACATTCCAAGACCCCCAGTGGAAGCCTGAACCTCGGGTAGGACTGAACCTTATTCTACTATGTTTTTTCCTGTACCTGCTTACCTCTGACAAAGTTTGTCAGTTAGTCACGGGAAGAAATTAACAACAAGAGTTAATAATCAGATACAACAATTATAACAATATGCCAGCACTGCTACTCCACACTTTGTGGCCAAGATGAGGTAAGATAAGGGTGACTTGACCACCAGCACTGTGACATCATGACAGTCGACCTGGTCATCGAGAGGGCTCCTAGGTGACCAACAGGTAGGGAGGGCGCCTACAGTGTGGAGAGGCTGGGCAGAGGGGGAGGTGTGGCCCGGGTGGGAAGGTGAGGGATTTCATCAGACCATGCAGAACGACATGCCATTGAAAACTCAGGGATTGTTTCTTTGTAGGATTTCTGTTTAATATTTTTGGACTTCAGTTGACCACGGGTAGGGGACTCATATGCCCTGGTGTGTGAGGAGGGCCCCGTCTAGGGGGTGGCATGGCCTAAGGGGTGGGCCGGGGTGTGTGACCCTGCTGCGAGTCCCCTCTGCCCATCCTCCTCCTGTCCCCGGCCCAGTCACTGGTTCCCAAGGAAAACCTCTCTAAAGTAGTGGCCAGTGACACCACAGTGCCCTGCCAGGACCCGTCCCTGGACCCCTCCTGCCATCTCCCCACCCTCTGTCCAGGGACCCATGGCTCCTCCCCAGCTGCCCCTCAGCACCTGGGTCTGGGACACGTCGGCTCTCCTCGAGGCCTCTTGTGACTGGTGCCTCCTCTGTCACCCTCCTAGACCATGAGGAAGAAACGAGCCCCAGGTGTCTGCAGCGTCTCGGAACCCGGTTGTGCTGCCCCCATAAAGCCCCGCCCAGCGCCCTCAGGTGAGCAGAGGCAGCCCCAGCCTATTGCTGTGCGCCGAGGGCCAACCCCAGGGCAGAGATGGAGGCTGTGCTGGTGCCCTCGGCGGAGGGGGGCCAGATCCTGTCTAGGAGGGAGACTGTCTTTGGCCCCAAAGCAGGAGCTTCCTCCCAGCACTTGGCTGGGGGCCGCACAGCGATGGACAGCCCCACAGGAAGATGGTTCCAGACGGCTGAAGTCATGTTTATTGTATACATGCCATAGATACTGTCCTGTGGTCAATTAGCCGCCAATGCGGTGAGGAGAATGAGAAGAGACAGGGCCTCCTCGGTTTCCAGGTTGGCCCTGAGCCCCAGGATTTCTGCTCTGGAAAGCAAAGGCTACCCGTGATCCTTGCAGGCCAGTCTCCGAGACCTCGTGCTTCCGCACGTACGGTGCAGGGATTGGTGCAGAGACAGCCAAAGCTATGTGTTCTCGGGACCCCTTGGTTCTCAGTTTGACGAGATGGGGCAGGCCGGCCACCAATGTTCCAAATTATTCCTTGAACACTACGGGCTTGAGAGAGCCTCGTTGTTCTGTGGAATTTGGGCATCAGAGAACGAAGAGGCCCTGGGAGCTTCTTGTGACCTCCTCATTTCTCAGACCAGGAAACAGAGGCCCAGAAGAAAGGGGCTTGTAGGATAGCACGCAGGGAGCCCCTGGCCTGGGCTCACAGCCCCCGTAGCCCCTCCTTCAAGGCCAGGGTGCTGAGGCATCACAACCGGGCTACAGGTTCTGGGATGGGGAGCTCACCCTTTGGCAAGGCTGCCTGCCCTGTCCACTTTCGGGAGAAGAACTCCAGGTGTCAGGAAGTCCTTCATTACACCGGCCAAGGCCCCCTTGCCCCGGGGCCCCTACCTCTGCTCAGTTCTGTACTTTTCAGCTCTCCACCACTCTGCCACAATCGCCTAACGAGACCCTGGAGACAGTGATCTCAGCCCCTGCGGCCCCGCTCAGCCAACAGCCGCACGCCCCCAGCCCTCAGACCTGGCCAGTGCTTGGACATGCTGGGTCACCTCCTATGACTGCTGGTTGTGGACCCTCAGCAAATCCCACAGTGGGGGAAAAACTCATCCTAACCATGGCCCTAGACAGCTAGGAGGTTCTCGTAAGCTGAGGTCATTCTCCAATCAAATGAGAGAAGAGCTGGGGAAACACTTCCCAAGCTCTAAAGATGTTATGGATGTTTATTAGATTATATATGTCCTGCCAGATGTCCACAGGAACATTCATCGTCAGATCTTATGTAACTAATCGTGTCAGTAACCATGTCCAGACTCACGCCCTCCCTAACCAGTCCCACATGTCAAGTGTACACACACTGGTAATGAGAGCTGACACATAGGGAGCCCTTCCACAGGCCGTCAGCCCGCTGTCAGTGTTAGCTCATCTAATGCCCACAATACCCCCAGACAGGGATTGCTGGGGTTTGTGTTCCCTAAGGAAATACTGAGGCATGGAGACGCTGCCATTTTCTGTGCACGCACACACACACTGTACAACCATGTTAGACAAACTGCTGATGAAAGATCAAAAGGCACGGAGTCGTTGCATGCAGATAAGCATATGTTTGTATATAAATTTGCTCATTCATTTACTTATTTCAGAGAAGGATTTCAGGAAAGGTGTGCTCAAGGTGACCTAAGATGCACAAGTGGTGGCAAAGCCTGCAAGGTCCCTGCTGCTGATGTCTCTGTCCTCATCTCCTTCCTGCCTCCTCTCGCTGGCTCCAGCCATACAAACCTCCTTGTTATTTTCAGAACATTCATGGCCCTTTCCAGGCATGAGGCTCTGCCACCCTAACCACCACATCCAGCTCCTTCTCAGTAATCAATTCTCAGCTAAAATGTCGCCTCCTCAGAGAGCTCTTCTTTGCTGTCCACACATCACCACTATTACAGAGAGGTCCTTGCCCAAGCCAGTTACTATCCCATGTTCTTGTTTGAGTCTCATCCCAGCACTTTTGGTCTTGTACATTGACTCGTTGCTTTTAAGTGTTGCTAGATTATAATCTCCCTAAGCACCTTTGCACTTGGGTGTTGCTGTGATCCTAGCCCCTTGCCCAGTGTCTGGTATGATGTGGTGGTTGGTAAGGGAACGAATGAATGAATTACAGGAGAATAAAATGAGTAGATGAGGAAGGAAGGCATGGACAACAGCAGCAAGTGGAGTCACATCTGAGGCCTGGCTCACAAAGTGCCTGCCTTGAAATCCTATTTACTGAGCTTCCTAGTAGCCACAATGAAAAAAGAAGCATTATCAGTCTACATGAGTGAAAGGACAACTAGATATGCCACACTAGTGGGTCAGGAGGCATGTGGCTCTTTTTGATACAGAGACCAGATGGCTGTTTTCCCCTGAGAGTCCTCCCAAAGAAGCAGCAGCCATGATCTCACAGCCACGTGCCCCCCGACCTCTTCGTGGTGCACACAGGCACACTTAGGGGTACGGCTGACTTTCAACACAGCCTCCTGACGGCTGTTCTCACAGAAGAGCGGAGACAAGGAAGCTGCTTTCATGCCTAGCCCCACGGAGGGTGACCGTGCCCACATCCAGACAGGAAAGGCAGCTGCAGGGCCTGAGAAGAGTGGTGGATGGTGGATGTTCTGGCCAGCACGGGGCTGCAGCCTCTGCCTGGCGTGCCATCGCTCAGGATCAAACATGGAAGAGGCAGAGTGCCTCCCATCCCACCTGCGGTAGAAATCATGATCTTAGGAAAGACAGTTCCCACGCACCCGGAGATTCCCGGCAGGTAGGATCCAGGGCAGGCTGCAGGGGCGTCGGGCTCCATGTGCAGTTCACTCGGCTCAGATGGTAACTAATCCCTCTCCAGAGAGGCAAAGGCGGAGGTGGTCGATACCAGCTGAATGCAGTCTGGAATGTTTTTGACAGGTTTCTCCTCAAGGTGGTAAAAAGTCTAACAGGGTCTGCAGAGTCTTGGCCATGTCAAAACCCATCTGCAAAAAGCAAGGGGCTCCTGCGGGGCTCATGTTTGCCGAGTGGAGACATAACTCCTGGGCTCTGCTCGGTCTATCGAAGTTGGCTGGCCCCCGTGGACTCCTGTTGCTCTCTGCCTCCCCTGGGCCTGTGTGTGTGGCAGGAAGCAGCAGCTGCAGAAGGCATTGAAGCAGGCAGAGGACCTCGGCAGGGCCGGGCACAGGAAAAGCCCCACTGAACCCAAAGAGTTCCACTGCAGTCACTGTCCATGTCTACAGGAGGCTGCAGGGCTGGGGGAATGCATATGTGCAAAGTCCCCTAACATTAAAATGACAATCGAAGCAAGAGACGTGTATTAATTTACACTTTCAACTCACAACATTGAAGTCAGGGGAGTGAATAAAAAGGAAAGTAATTAATTAGAAGAGAATATAGCGAAGTCCAGAAGACATTCTTGCTTCAGCGAACGGGGCCAGGGGGAAAACTGGCGTCTAAGAGATAATGAAATCTCATCTTGTGTCTAATCCATGTTCTCGGCCTCTGAGCAGATCAAATGGTATAAAAAATAGAAATTGACAATGGGTCTAAAATTGCTTATTGATGAAACCGTGGAATTACGTGATAGAAGAAATCTATTAAGTACTAAGAGGTGAGGCCCCTGTGGAAAGAAGAGGTTTGGAAATTAACAAAGGAAATTGAGTTGGGTGGTGAGAAAAGGGCTAGAAATTATCTTGCCAAAGGAAAAGTAAAAATAGAAGGCCACTTTGAAAGACTATATCATTAAAAGAAGTATGATGGAAGAGAGACTTGAAAATTGCATTCACCAGGGAAAGAAGCCTTCTCAAAATAGAAAGAAAACAGGGAACAATTTGCTGACCGAGCTCAAAAGCATCAAAAGCAATAAAACCCACAGAAAACAACAGCTCAAAGGAGAACATCAGGTCTACTTTGATGTTTTCCAGATGGGGAAACTGAGGCCCCAGGAGGGGCAGGTTCTGCGGAGGAGATACTTGTCTGCTATCCCTCCATCCCTCCTTCCTTCCATTCAGGAGGAGAAAGAGACAAGGGAGGAGGTGGGGGGGAGAGAATGAGAGAGAGAATGACAGAGATTGAGAGAGAATGAAAGAGAGACAGAATGAGAGAGAGAGAATGAGAGAATGACAGAAAGAGAATGAGAGAGAATGACAGAGAGAGAGAATGAGAGAGAGAATGAGAGATAGAATGAGAGAGAGAGAATGACAGAGAGAGAGAATGGCAGAAAGAATGAGAGAGAGAGAATGGCAGAGAGAATGAGAGAGAGAATGACAGAAAGAGAATGAGAGAGAGAGAATGAGAGAGAGAATGACAGAGAGAGAATGACAGAGAGAGAGAATGACAGAAAGAGAATGAGAGAGAATGACAGAATGAGAGAGAGAGAATGAGAGAGAGAGAATGACAGAGAGAGAGAATGAGAGAGAGAGAATGAGAGAGAGAGAATGACAGAGAGAGAATGACAGAGAGAGAATGACAGAGAGAGAGAATGACAGAAAGAGAATGAGAGAGAGTGACAGAAAGAGAATGAGAGAGAGAATGACAGAGAGAGAATGACAGAAAGAGAATGACAGACAGAGAGAAAATGACAGACAGAATGAGAGAGAGAGAATGACAGAGAGAGAGAATGACAGAAAGAGAATGAGAGAGAATGACAGAGAGAATGACAGAAAGAGAATGACCGACAGAGAGAAAATGACAGAGAGAATGAGAGAGAGAATGACAGAAAGAGAATGAGAGAGAATGACAGAGAGAATGAGAGAGAGAGAATGACAGAGAGAGAATGACAGAGAGAGAAAGAATGACAGAGAGACAGAGAATGACAGAAAGAGAGAATGACAGAGAATGAGAGAGAGAGAATGACAGAGAGAGAATGAGAGAGAGAGAATGAGAGAGAGAGAATGACAGAGAGAGAGAATGAGAGAGAGAGAATGACAGAGAGAGAATGAGAGAGAGTGAGAATGAGACAGAGAGAGGGAGAGAGGGAGAGAGACCCCACATGGCCATCTAGAGCTGGGTGGGAGACAGCTCAGTTGGTGCTGAGTGTCCAACACAGGGGCTGCAATTTGCTGGATTCGAGTCCCCACGTCCAGCCCACACACTGGAAGGGAGGAGGACCAAACCTCCAAATTCCCAAATCACCATGTTCCAGACTTGAGAGGACAAAAACAGAGACTCCCTCTATGTTCCTGCTGCTCCCCAGCTTTCTGGCTGCGGCCCCCAGCAGTGCCATCCACCCCATGCTCAGACCAGAGCCCAGGGACCTCCCAGCCAGCTCCGTCCCTGCCGCCAGCAAGTCCTGTGGGTCCTGCCAGCCCTGATTTCAAATCATGGCCCCTGGCTGGGGCAGCCTTGTGGGGCTTTACCCAGCTGTCTCCTCCTCAGCGAGCCCCTCCTTCTGAACCCCCATCTAGAGGAGCCCTGTCCCCATCAGCCATAGCCACACCCACTCACCCAGTCCCTGTGTTGTCTTTGTACAGCATGATTGTGGCCTGGTGTTACCTGACATGTTCATTTGTTTGCACCTGACTTGTTCATTTGTTTGCTCTTCTCTTGCCTCCTACCCACTGGAATGTCAGCTCCTGGAAGCTAAGGACCTTGTCCGCTGCTGCTGCTTGCCTAGAAAGCTTGGCGCGGAGAAGACACTCAATAAATGTTTGTTGAATGAATAAGTAACAGCCTCTGGCCAGAGCCAGATGCCCGTTGTCAGAGCTCCCACTGTAGCCTGCATTCTGTCCCCGTCCCCTGCCCTGTGAATCCCGTATCAGAGGTATCACTCCTGTGAGACTCCACCCTCCAGGCCGGCCTGGATCAGAGCCCCAGCACCTGGGACAGAGCAGGTGCCCCAGGCGTTTTATCGAGTGGCTGATACACTCAGCTCAGAGCTGGCTGGGGGGCTTCGAGTCAGATTTCAGAACTCAGAGGTTCATGCAGCTCCTGCATTTTCAGACAAGGAAACAGATCCACAGAGCTCATGGTGTGTGCTCCCAGGAACCTCAGGGCCAGCTGTGTCGGCCAGCACCTGTCTGCTCAGTTGGGCTGGGAGATGGGCAGCCGAGACCTTTTGGGCACAGCTGAGATAAGAGGGCGGTGCTGGGCCCCTCAGGAAGCAGCGTCTCCTCCTCCCTCCTCCTACTTCTGCTCAGGTGAAAATTGGATCTTCCCACCAGGAGGCTCAACCAATTTCTAGCCCCTGCAGGGGCTGTTCTGCTAATAATGTGTGGCAAGGATGGCCAGTCACAGACCCGGCTGCTGTCCCCGGGAGCTTCTGTGTCCAAAGCTCCAGGTACGCAGGCACATGATCTTTCTGAGTCAGAAGGAGACAGGCTTCCCGGGGCAGGGCAGGTGCTGCAGGGTGGGACACCCCAGGGCTCCACATGCCCCACTCTGCCCCCGATGCGCTGGTCCACACCGAGCCCGGCGCTTACTGCCTGCTGTATGCCCGAGAGGGCAGCAAGTCAGGGAGTCGCCTTGTTCACGGAACCTCTGTTCTGGACCAGACCCTGCACCAGGGACCAAGGCTGTGTAACTGTGATTCAGCCCCCTGCGGCTGCTTGCCAGGCTCGGGGAGGGTCCCTGCATCCTGGCTGGCATCTTCTGTTGAACGTAAGACACGCATTTGAGGCCCACGTGGGACCTCTGTAGGTGGAGTCGAGGCCTGGGGTGGGAAACCCCAATCCTCATTGCAGGTCTGTGCAGGGTCTGGGAGGGGTTACCAGAACCTCAGACTTCCTGTCTGAAGGATGAGTGACGGCTTCCAGCTGGGGTCCCCTGGCTGTGCCTGTGATGGCCCCACCTGCTTTGTAGTGTGAGCCCAGACACCACCATCTGGGGGAAGCTAGGATCCCCTGGGCAGAGTCTCCCCAGCTCCCGGCACACTGGGTCTGGTGGACATGGGGCACAGGCAGGCAGGGACTGACCCATGACTGCTGGGTACCTCTGCCCTCTCTCCTCCCTGGAGACAGACTTGGCCTGTGCCTCTCCACAGGGCAGCCCCCCACCCACCTGCTCAGCCAGATGTTCTCTCCAGGTACCGTGCCTCAAAAGCCCACCCAAGGGGCCAAGGGGCCCCCACACCCTGTCCTCATCACCCATGAAAGGGAGAGGTTGTGGACCCAATGGTATGGAATAGATACATAGATCAAATGGAAGGAAAAGGGATGTGTGCACCAGAATGGAAACTACAAAGTAATGTGGAATGAATGGATTAAATCGTTATTTTATGCCATAAGAATGATCGTATTTTCTGTGCTCCATAAGAAGGCTGTGCAATCAGATCACCCTCTGACATTTACAAAACAAGTTCATCGTTCGTTCTCATTCAGTGAAAACCATCCAGGGTAGGTGCTTTCCCCTTGCTGTATAGGAAAGGACGCCAGAGCTCCAAGGAGCGAAGAGACACAGGCTCCGAGTCTCCAGCCCACTGGTGTCATCTTTGAGGCCTTTGGTCCAGGCCTGGCTGGTCTGGCCTCAGCCACGGCCCCAGGGGGCCCCACCTCAAAGTCTCTGGAACCTGTATCTGACCAGCAGGTTTCAGATGGCCTTGGGAGGTGAACTTGGGGCAGAGGAAAGGAGCTTTCATTTCTGGTAAGACCCAGAGTTGCCACACCTGGACAGTCCCTTGATATCTGTGGGTATCTGATATTTGCAGCCCAGTTTCTCTGGGGCACAAAAGTCATCACAATTCCAGACAGTTTTTTCATGTTTGTTTTTAGTGTTGGGAAACTGCATGACCAAATTCATTTTACAAAGACCACTCTTGTTCACGTAAAGAAGACTGATTCAAAGGACAAATTGAAGGACAATTTGTAGTGCATAAGAATTTTAAAACACGGGTATTCCTTAACCAAACAATAGTATTTCTAAGAATTCACTCCATAAGAATAATCACACAAATGTGTATGCAAAGACCTATGAACAAGAATGTTTGCTGTAACTTTATTTGTAAGAGCAAAAATAAAAATTCTTCAGCAGAGAAATCACAAAACAAAACAATACTTCATACAATGAAATATTACACAGCCAATAAAAATGTGATACATCTATATGTGCCAACATGACAGTATGTCCAGGAGTGAAACAAAGTCATGGCAGAACAATACTAAACAACTTTTTGGAGAAAATGTCCACCTATACATGTCAATGCAAAGTAAAAGGTCTGGAATACAGACCATTACCATGGATTTCCAAGATAAATGATTTCATTTTTTTGCAACAACAAAGGAAAAAGAAAGCACCAAACCCTAGGTTTCACTTAATGCCTGATGGGCACCCTCATCTCTGTGACAGAGCCTGGTGCTGAGGGTGCTGGGCCAGGTATGTGGAATTTGAGATTTTGTGCATTTGTGCATGCATACATGTGGATTTTCCTACTATTTAATGACAATTCTGGAAGCGTGGAAGGCACAAGGCAGTTAAGAGAGAAGCTCAGGCTGCCACCCCAAGAACATTCTTCTTGAGGAAGCGTCAAGACGAGATGAAGCCCCAAGGTCCCTCCCAACCCCGTCTGCAGCGCAGTCCCAAGGTGACGGGTGCCCAGACAGCTGGCAGCGGGTGCGGAGGTGAATGTGGAGGCAAATGCTTGCAGCTGAAATCTTGCAGACATCTCTGATAATGGGAGGCTGATCAGAAACGGATCTGGGAGCTATCAAATGAAAGACAGGCCTTGCTTTGCCTTCAAATTTGTTGATTTTTTTTTTTTTAAAGCCCCAACCACAAAGCATGAGCTCATGTGGGCATTTGCCGGAAAGGTGGCGGGCAGCCCCTGGGAGTTAGGCTTGCAGACATGGATGTTTCCACCGTGCCCTTCTAAATGAACACTGGGGCCCTTCAGTGGGGCTGCGTGCGGGAGCATAGTGGGGTGGGGTGGACCCAAAAGGATGGAATGGATAAAATAAATAAAACAGAAAGGAATGGAACGTATGCACTAGAATGGAAACTATAAACCAGGATGGAATAAATGGACAAAATAGGTCAAAGTCGATAAAATAGAGTGGGCTACACTAGGAGGTAGAAAGGAATGGATAGAACCAACTAGAATAAACAAACAACATAAATTAGGTTGGAACTGAATAGCCAGAGGGAAATGCAGCAGAATGGGGAAAGGTAGGGGCTGGATTCTTAGGGTGGGAGGGGACTTTGGTCACTTTGCAGAAGAGGTCAGTTTGCACTGACATCTGGAGACACGGCTGGCCTCCCTTGATCAGCACTGCCAGGAACATTGGCGGCGCCCGTGGTTGAAGTTTGCAGGGTTTCCCTCGGAGGTAAGGCGGTCTATGTGCAGACCCCAGAGAGAGCCCTGGGCGAGTCCAGGACCCTGCACCCCGCTCCGGCCCTGTAATTGACTTGGAGTAAGCCCCATCCCTCAGCCGTTGTTTCTATCATGTTCAACGAGAAGGTTTGCTAAGATAACTTTGAAGAGTCCTCAAATCTAAGGTCCTTTATTTCACAGTTACTGAACAGTTTCCTGAAGCCAAAGGAAACCGCAGAAATACAAATCCTGTCTTTCCTGCCTCTAGTCACAATTCTGAACTTTTATCATGGATATCTTTGAGTTAATTTTGATTTTTAAATAGATTGTGCTAAAATATTATTTATCTCAATTACTGAGGATTTTTGCACATACACCACCCGCCCCCCCCCACAACTGAAGGTTGTGCTTCCAATAAGTGCTTCACTTGCCTTACCCTAGTCCCATATTTTTGGTAGATACCATGATGACTTCGTTCCACAGAAGACGAAACAGAGGTTCAGAGAGGTTCTCTGATTACAAGATGCTGCAAACACTTATAGGAGGGGCCGCTCACTCTGTGAGAAAAAAAAGTGATGATGACTGTGCTCGGTGAACTCACAAGTGTGGCTCTTTCTGGGGCCAGGGGTTTCAGGAGACCTCTTACCAGGGACTAAGAGGGGACAGGCAGCCCCATGAGAAGAAGGACCTGCACATGCAAAGGGGTGGTGAGTTCAGCTGGAGCACAAGTCAGTGTGACTGAATTGGGGGCTCAAGGGAGATCCAGGTGGGGACTTTGGGGGCCAGTTCTGGTCCATGCCCAGACAATCTGCATCTCCTACATGTATGCCCTGGCTAGTGCTACCAGGCGTGTGTGGGTGACAGAGTGACAGGCACCTGTCGGCAGCTTCTGGCAGGGGTTGAGGCAAAAGGGCAGAGTGGTGATGAGCACGCTAAGGGAAGCTGCTTTCTGTGCACTCACGGTCCATCCCCTTGGGGAGAAAGACCTTTCCCAGCCTCAGCCTCCAGGGGGGTTTATTTGGAATGTATAGGATTTACATAAATCCTTGCCAAGTGCTAAGCACCAGAACCTAAACAGATTTGAGCCACATGTTCCTGATTCAGATTTGGGAAGAGATCGTGGAGTGATATTGGAACCTCTGCTTCTGCTCACTCTCTGGCCACTCACCAGCCTTGGGGACAGCCCCCTCCCACCCCCCACCTGCACAGCCACCCCTTTCTTTGCTGAGAATCTTCAAGAATCAGGCAAAGCCACTGCTGAAGGCAGCTGGTGCCAAGATTTGCTTCGCGCTGGGGACACAGGACTGGGCTTGTGTCCCTGGGGAGCTCACTGTGCCAAAGGCCTGGCCCCTGTCCTGAGAGAGTTGCGAGTCCAAAAGGAGCTCCCAGCTGCTGATCCTGTCCGGAGTTTGCCCAGAGCTTGAAGCCAGGGCCCTGTCTGTGGGAGCTCATGGCCCTGAGGCCCCAGTCTATTTGGCCTTGTCCTGGGGCAGCTCCCACCTTCACAGTTGTGATAGGCCTCTCCTGAGGGCTATCCACAGATAGCCCTGATACTGAGTTTCTCTATAGTCCTCTCCTGAGGGCTTTCACAATATAATTTCACAATTACAGTGTGAAAACCATGACCCTGTCCTGAGGGAGCCCTTGGCCTTAAGCCATGGACTTGCCCTAAAACATGACCTCATCCTGAAGGAGCTCAGCATCCTAAAGACTTTATCCTGTCCTGCTGGAGAACATAGCCCTGACAACATGGCCATGAGAGACTGAATATATAAACCGAATATGGCTAGGCCATGGATGAAAACAGAACTCTGACCTGCAACCTGCCCAGGAAACCAACACAAATCTACAATAACAACTCAGGAAGCAAACCTACGGTGAGTTAGACTTGCAGGCCACATGGCCATCTTTAGCAACAATCTAAACCCTGGCTTCTGTAACAGTTGGCTCCAAATAACCTGGACGTGGTTGATAACTGATTGATAACAGACAACTTCTCTAATTTGGCATGCACGTTAATGACTGCCCATGTCCCCAGACCCTTCAGTCTTAAGAAGCAAAAGCCTTACACTGCTGGTGGAGGGGTAGTGAAATCTGCAACCCCAGGGCACAGGCAAAAGCCCATTGTTTCTGGAGAGAAGGGCACAAGAAAAAACACTTTGCCCTGGGAGTAAAGCGGAAATGCACCTTGGGCCCTGCTGGATCTGACCCTGATGCTAAACAGAAGCTGCAGCTGCTACAGAGGTACAGAGAACTCCCCAGCAAGACCAATCACAGGCACAAGTCCAAGTTATCAGGGTAGGAAGGCAGGCAACATCCCACCCCTGAAACCAGGTGCAGAGAACCTGCCCCAGACTGAGACTAGACCAGGACAACAGAGACGGCCTCAGACTTCCAGCATAAGCCTGGCATCAAGCAGCAAACAGGAGCAGTGTATGTGTGTGGTGTGAGGTAAGGGCCCAACAGCATCTCTTTGCATGGATATCCAGTTATCCCAGCACTGTTTGTTGGAAAAGTTTTGGCAATGAATTGCTTTAGCGTCTTTGTTAAAAGTCAATTGACCATAAATATAAGGATTTATATCTGGACTGTCAAATTCTGTTCTGTTTATCTTTACAACAGTGTCTTATTGCCTTGATAAGTGCAGCTTTATAGTAAGTTGTGAAGTTGGGATCTGAACACTCTCTATAACAGAATGGTGGCCTCCAAGAAGATATGTCCACATCCTAATCTCTAGAAACTGTGAATGCAATTTTATTTGGAGAAAGAGTCTTTGCAGATGCAATTAAGTGAAATATTTTAAGATGAGATGGTGCTGGATTATCAGAGTGGGCTCTAAATCTAATAACAAATGTTCCTATGAGAGATGCACAGAGGAGAAAATAGAGCAGAAGAGCATGCCAGGCTGCAGGCAGAGAGTAGGGCAATGTGGCCACAGCCAAGGAATGCCAAGAGCCACCAGAAGCCCAGAAGCTGGAAGGGAACAGAGACAAAATCTCATCTCGACTGAACCTCTGATAGGAGTGCAGCCCTGCTGACACCTAATTGCAGACTTCTGGCCACCAAAACTGTGGGAGAACACATTCTGCTGTTTTAAGTGACCTAGTCTGTGATACTTTGTTCAGGCAACCCTAGCTGACTAACACAGTATCCTCCAACTCTGTTCTTACTCAAGATTGCTGTGGTTGGCCAGGCACAGTGACACACGCTTGTAATCCCAGCACTTTGGGAGGTCAAGGTGGGTGGATCACTTGAGGTCAGGAGTTCAAGACCAGCCTGGCCAACATGGCAAAACCCCGTCTCTACTAAAAATACAAAAATTAGCCCAGCATGGTGGCATATGCCTGTAATCCCAGCTACTTGGGAGGCCAAGGCAGTAGAATTACTTGAATCCAGGAGGTGGAGGTTGCAGTGAGCCATGATCGCACTATTGCTTTCCAGCCTGGGCAAAAGAGAGCAACTCCATCTCAAAACAAAACCAAAAACAACCCAAAAAAGCAAACAAAGATTGCTGTGGTCATTCTGAGTCTTTTGAATTTCCATACAGTTTTTCAGATCGGCTTCTCAGTTTCTGGAGAAAAAAAAATTCTGGAATGGTGATAAGGATTCCGTTAAAACTGTAGATCAATTTGGGGAGAACTGTCATCTTAACAATGTTGAGTCCTCCAATTCATGAACATATATCTATTTAAATAGTTCTTTAATTTCCATAAGCAATGTTTTGTCATTTTCCATCTATGAGCCTAGTACCTCTTTGTTAAATTTACTCTGAAGTATTTTATGTTTTTGATGATAACGTGAAAGTATTGTATTCTTAAATTTTTATTTAGATTACTTATTGCTAGTGTATAGAAAAAAACTGACTTTTGTATGTTGACTCTAACTTTGTTGTATTTGTTTATTAGTTCTAATAGGACTTTTTGTGGATTCTTTTAGTTCTTTTAGTTTCTATTGGTTCTAATAGGATTCTTTGTGGATGCAAAAGATAATATTATCTGCAAACAGAGACAATTTTACCTCTTCCTTTGTAATTTGGACGTCTTTTATTTCTTTTTCTTACTACATTTCTCTGGCTAGAACCTCCAATAAAATATCAGGTAGAAGTGATGAAAGCACTTGTCTTGTAACTTGACCTTAGGAGGAAAGCATACAATCTTTCACCACTAAGTTTGATCTTTGCTATAGATTTTTCCTAGATACTCTTTATCAAGTTGGGAAATTTACTTTCTATTCCAATTTTACTGGCAGTTTTTTCTTTTTAATCATGAATAAGTATTGGATATTGTTATATGCTTTTTCAGCATCTATTGAGATGATTGTATGATTTTTATCCTTTCTTCTATTGAATCATATTTTATTAATTTATTTTTGGTTAACCAGCCTTTCCTGGGAGAAATTCCACTTGGTCATGGTGTATAGTTATTTTTATTTATATGCTACTGGATTCAGTTTGCTAGTATTTTGTTGAGGATTTTTGCATCTATATTTACAAGGAATATTGGTTTCCTTTTCTTGTGATGTCTTCGGGTGATTTGGTATCAGGACAATATTGACTGCATAGAATGAGTTGGAAAGTGTTCTCACATCTTCACTTTTTTGATTTGCTTTGGACAAATGTTAACTTTTCTCCAAACATTTGTTAGAGTTCACCAATGAGACCAGCTGGACGTTGGCTTTTCTTTGTGGGAAATTTCCAGATTACTAATGAAATTTCTTCACTTGATACAGGTATTAATATAATTCAGATTTTCTATTTCTTCAGTTTTGGTCATTTGTGATTTATAGAAAATAATTTAATTTAGATTATCTAATTACTTGGCCACAATAGTCTCTTATAATACATTTTATTTCTATAAGACTGGTAGTAATGTCCCCTTTCTCCTGATTTTAGTAGTTTGAGTTTTTTTTTTTTGCTCTGAGTCTACAAAAGTTTTGTCAATTTTGTTGATCTTTTCAAAGAACCGGCTTTTGTTTTTTTAATCTTCTCGATTGTTTTTCTATTATTTTTTGTTAATTTCCACTTTATGCTTTACAGTTCCTCTCCTTATACTGGTTTGGGTTTAGTTAGTTTGTTTTTTCTAGTTTTTTTAGGGTGGAGGTTTAGGCTGTGGATCTGAAATTTTTCTTCTTTTTTTAACGTAGGCATAAATTTTCCTTTGAGCCACTGCTTCCCTACATACCACAGTTTTGGTATCTTCTGTTTCTGTTTTCATTCCTATCAACATACCTTCTAATTTCCCTTGCAATTTACCCTTTGATCCTTTGTTATGTAGGTGCGTGTTGCTTAATTCCACGTATGTGTAAATTTCCCAAATTTACTTCTGTCTTTGACTCCTGATTTCATCCCATGTGGTCAGAGAACATATTTTGCTGATCTCAGTTCTTTTAAATTTATTGAGACTGGTTTTATGGCCTAACATATGGTCTATCCTGGAGGAATGTCCAGTGTGCACTTGAGAAGAATACATATTCTGCTGTTGTTGAGTGAAATGTTCTATAGATGTCTGTTAGGTTTAGTCGATTTGTGGTGGTGTTCAAGTCTTCTTTTTCCTTATTTTGTCTAACTGCTGCATACATTAGTGAAAGTGAGGTATTGACATCTCTAACTATTTTAGTTGAATTGCCTATTTTTATCTTTAATTCTGAGTTTTGTCTTCATGTCTCTTAGGACTATGTTCTTAGGTGCATACATGTTTGTGATTGCTATATCCTCTTGATGGATTGACACTTTCATCATTATAAAATGTCATCTCTGTTTCTAGTAAATTTTTGTCTTAAAATTCATTTTGTCTGGTATCAATATAGCCACTCTAACTCCGTTTATATTTTCATGGTACATCTGTTTCCATTTATCAATATTTTCTACCTGTTTGTGTCTTTGCATCTACATTATGTCTCTTATAGATTGCATATAGTTGGATCATACTTTTTATTCATTCTGCCAATCCTTATATTTTAACTGGAGTTTTAATCCAATTGATATGATATTTCATGTCATTATTATTATTATTTTCTTCAACTTTTATTTTAAGTTTGGGGTACATGTGCAGGATGTGCAGGTTTGTTACATAGGTAATCAGGTACCATGCTGGTTTCCAGCACAGATCATGTCCTTATTGATAAGGTAGGATTTGTTCATCATTTTGCTGTCTGTTTTCTATGTCTCATACCCTTTTTGTTCTTATTTTCCACCATTACTGACTTATTTTGTTTTAAATGGATATTTTCTAGTGTACCATTTTTAAACTTTTCCATTTCTTTTACTATGTATTTTTGAGTTATTCTCTTCATTGTTGCATGTAGATTACAATTATTATCTCTATTTATAACAATTTAGTCTAGATTAATACAAAGTTAATTTTACTACTACACAAAATCTTTGCTTTCCTCTAGCTCTATGTCTTCTCCACTCTTTTATGCTGTTATTGTCATACAAAATACAACCATATACATTGTTTTCTCATCAACATAGATTTATAATTATTGGTTTGTAAAGTTTTCTTTTAAATTAGAGAGGAGAAAAAAATTACAGAGATACATTCATATTTTTTTTGGATTTACCTATATAGTTACATTTACCAGTGCTCTTTGTTTCTTTATGAAGATTTGAGTTACTATCTAATGCCCTTTCTTTTCAGCATGAAGAATTCCTACAGTATTTTTTGTATGGCTGATATTATGGTAATAGGTTTTTTTCAGTTTTTGTTTATCTAAAAATATATTTATTTCTTCTTTATTTTAAGGATAGTTTTGCTGGCTATAAAACTATTGGTTGACAGTCTTTGCTATTAACCCTTTCAGATGCTATGTCATTTTTTTCTGGCCTCCACAGTTTCTGAGGAGAAGTCAGCAGTTAGTCTTATTTGAAAACCATTTTTTTTTATAAGTAATTTTCTCTTACTGCTTTCAATATGTTCTTTTTGTCTTCAACTTTTATCAGTTTGACTATAATGTGTTTAGGTGTGGATCTCTTTGAGTTTAATCTACTGGGATTTTGTCAAGCCTCTTGGATGTGTATATTAAAGCTTTTCATCCAACTTGGGAACCTTTTAGTCATTATTTCTTCAATTATTTTCTGCCTCATTCTCTTTTTCATTTGGGGGCTCTGATTATGCATATGTTAGTACACGTGATGATTTTTACAGATATCTGAGATGCTGTCCATTTTATCTTCATTCTTTTACTTCTGTTCCCTATACTCAATGATCTCTATTGGCCTATTTTTAAGTTTACCAATTTCCTTTTTCTCTCTCTCTCTGCCATCACTGAGAGAGAGAGAGAGAGAGAGAGAGAGAGAGAGAGAGAGTTTTTATTAGAGTAACATTCAAAACAGTTGATCATTCCATCCTTTTAATTTTATTATTATTATTTTTTATTATTCTTTAAGTTCTGGGATACATGTGCAGAATGTGCAGATTTGTTACATAGGTATACATGTGCCATGAGGGTTTGCTGCACCCATCAACCCATCATCTAAGGTATTTCTCGTAATGCTATCCCTCCCCTAGTGCCCCACCCCATGACAGGCCTTGGTGTGTGACGTTCCCCTTCCTGTGTCCATGTGTTCTCATTGCTCAATTCCCACTTATGAGTGAGAATATGTGGTGTTTGGTTTTCTTTTCCTGTGCTAGTTTGCTGAGAATGATGGTTTCCAGCTTCATCTATGTCCCTGCAAAGGACATGAACTCATTCTTTTTTATGGCTGCATAGTATTCCATGGTGTATATATGCCACATTTTCTTTACCCAGTCTATCATTGATGGGCATTTGGGTTGGTTCCAAGTCTTTGTTATTTTGAACAGTGCTGCAATAAACACACATGTGAATGTGCCTTTATAGTAGAATGATTTATAATCCCTTGGGTATATACTTAGTAATGGGATTGCTGGGTCAAATGGTATTTCTGGTTCTAGATCCTTGAGGAATCGCCACACTGTCTTCCACAATGGTTGAACTAATTTACACTCCCACCAACAGTGTAAAAGTGTTCCTATTTCTCCACATCCACCCCAGCATCTGTTGTTTCCTTACTTTTTAATGATTGCCATTCTAACTGGTGTGAGATGGGATCTCATTGTGGTTTTGATTTGTATTTCTCTAATGACCAGCGATGATGACCTTTTTTTCATATGTTTGTTGGCCTCACAAATGTCTTCTTTTGAGAAGTGTCTGTTCATATCCTTCACCCACTTTTTGATGGAGTTGTTTATTTTTTCTTGTAAATTTGTTCAAGTTCTTTATAGTTTCTGAATATTAGCCCTTTGTCGGATGGATAGATTGCAAAAATTTTCTCCCATTCTGTAGGTTGCCTGTTCACTGTGATGGTGGTTTCTTTTGCTGTGCAGAAGCTCTTGAGTTTAATTAGATCCCATTTGTCAATTTTGGCTTTTGTTGCCATTGCTTTTGGTGTTTTATTCATGAAGTCTTTGCCTATGTCTATGTCCTGTATGGTATTGCCTAGGTTTTCTTCTAAGGTTTTTATGGTTTTAGGTCTTACGTTTAAGTCTTTAATCCATCTTGAGTTAATTTTTGTGTAAGGTGTAAGGAAGGGGTCCAGTTTCAGTTTTCTTGCATATGGCTAGCCAGTTTTCCCAACACCATTTATTAAATAGGGAATCCTTTCCCCATTGCTTGTTTTTGTCAGGTTTGTCAAAGATCAGATTGTTGATAAAGGGGAGATCACCACTGATCCCACAGAAATACAAACTACCATCAGTGAATACTATAAACACCTCTATGCAAATAAATTAGAAAATCTATAAAATAAAATAAAATAAAATAAATTCCTCTATTTTTTTGGCCAAATAATATTCCATTATATGGATATACCACATTTTGTTTATCCATTCATTAGTTGATGGGCATTTGGATTATTTCCACCTTTTGGCTATTAAAATTTTTATCAGGTACATGTACTCTCCCAAGACTAAACTAGGAAGAAGTTGAATCCCTCAATAGACCAATAACAAGTTCTGATTTCAGGCAGTGATTAATAGCCTACCAACCAAAAAAGCCCAAGACCAGATGGATTCATAGCCAAATTCTACCAGAGGTACCAAGAGGAGCTGATGCCATTCCTTCTGAAACTATTCCAAACAATAGAAAAAGAGAGACTCCTCCCTAAGTCATTTTATTAGGCCAGCATCATCCTGATACCAAAACCTGGCAGAGACACAACAAAAAAAGAAAATTTCAGGCCAGTACCCCCGATGAACATCAATGCAAAAATCCTCAGTAAAATACTGCCAAACCGAAACCAGCAGCACATCAAAAAGCTTATCCACCATGATCAAGTCGGCTTCATCCCTGGGATGCAAGCCTGGTTCAACATACACAAATCAATAAATGTAATCCATCACATAAACAGAACCAATGACATGATTATCTCAATAGATGCAGAAAAGGCCTTTGATAAAATTCAGCACCACTTCATGCTAAAAACTTTCAATAAACTAGGTACTGATGGGACATATCTCAAAATAAGAGCTATTTATGACAAACTCACAGCCAATATCATACTGAATGGGCAAAAACTGGAAGCATTCCCTTTGAAAACCAGCACAAGACAAGGATGCCCTCTCTCACCACTCCTATTCAACATAATATTGGAAGTTCTGGCCAGGGGAATCAGGCAAGAGAAAGAAATAAAGGGTATTCAAATAGGAAGAGAGAAAGTCAAATTGTCTTTGCAGATTACATGATTGTATACTTAGAAAAACACATCATTTCAGCCCCAAATCTCCTTTAGCTGATAAGCAACTTCAGCAAAGTCTCAGGATACAAAATTAATGTGCAAAAACCACAAGCATTCATATACACCAGTAACAGAGAACCAAATTATGAGTGAACTGCCATTCACAATTGCTACAAGGAGAATAAAATACCTAGGAATACCACTTACAAGCAATGTGAAGGATCTCTCCAAAGAGAACTACAAAACACTGCTCAATGAAATGAGAGGACACAAATGGAAAAACATTCTATGTTTATGGATAGAAAAAAATCAATATTGCGAATGGCCATACTACCCAAAGTAATTTATAGATTCAATGCTATCCCTATCAAACTACCATTGGCTTTCTTCACAGAATTAGAAAAAAACTACTTTAAATTCCATGTGGAATCAAAACAGAGCCCATATAGCCAAGACAATCCTAAGCAAAAAGAACAAAGCTGGAGGCATCATGCTACCTGACTTCAAACTATACTACAAGGCTACAGTAACCAAAACAGCATGGTACTGGTACCAAAATGGATATATAGACCATGGAACAGAACAGAGGCCTCAGAAATAATGCCACACATCTACATCCATCTTCTTTTAAAAAAATAGTTTTATTGAGATATACTTCACATAATGTAAAATGTATCCATTAAAAAAGTTCAGGTTCAGTGGTCTTTAATATACTTACAAATAAGTGCAACCAGCACCACAATAAACTTCAGAACTTTTTTTTTTTTTTTTGGTAAAACAAGAACCACTCAGACTGCATTGCCTTTCTCTTACTCTCCAAGAGGAAGACAAGAACGATCACCAATGGTAAATGGCAGCTGCAGCAAAGCAACACCAAGCACCAGCTTCGTGCTCAGAAGAGAACTCTGTGCCTCCTCCTCATAGTTTCTGGTGCTCTACACATTCAGAGAAACTTCTCTAGTAATGAACTGTAGAAATGATCCCTGAAAGTATAGTCTTCAGAACATTTTTATTACTTCAGAAAGAAACTTGTATTCTTTAACTATCATCCTCCTACTTTCCATATGCTCTTCCTCCCAGGCCTAAGCAACTACTAATGTACTATCTGTCTCTATAAATTTTCCAATTGTGGACATTTCATATAAATGGAATTATATAATTTGTGACCTCTTGTGAGGCTTTCTTTACTTAGCATACTTTTTTTCAAGGTTTACCCATATCATAGCATGTATCAATACTTAATTTCCTTTTATGGCCAAATAATATTCCATTATATGGATATACCACATTTTGTTTATCCATTCATTAGTTGACAGCCATTTGGATTGTTTCCACCTTTTGGCTATTAAAATTTTTATCAGGTATATGATTTGCAAATATTTTCTACCATTCTGTGGGTTGTCTTTTCGCTTCCTTAATAGCACCCTTTGGAAAAAACAAAAACCAAAATGAAACAAAACAAACAAACAAAAACAACTGAACCAAAAAAAAAACCATTGATGAAGTCTGATATGTCTGGTTTTACTTTGGTTGCTTGTGCTTTTGATGTTATATCTAAGATCCATTGCCAAATCAAAGATTATGAAGATTTTACCCCCTTTGTTTCCTTCTAGAATTCTGTAGTTTCAGTTTTTACATTTAGAAGTTCGATCCATTTTGAGTTAACTTTTATATACAGTGTAAGGTAAGGGTCCAACTTCATTCTTTTGCCTGTGGATATCTAGTTGTCTCAGCACTATTTGTCAAAAGACCATTCTTTCTCCAATGGGTGGACTTGGATTCTTGTCAAAAATCAGTTTACCATAGAAACATGGGTTTATTTCTAGACTGTCAATTCTATTCCATTAATCTATTCATCTACCCTTCTCCCAGTACTGTACTATAGCGATTATTCTTGCTTTGTAGTAGGTTTTGAAGTCAGGAAGTGTGAGCCTTTCTACTTTGGTTTTCTTTTTAAAGAGTATTTTTGCTATTTTGAATCTCTTGAATTGCATATGAATTTTAGAACCAGCTTGTCAGTTTCTACAAAAAAAAAAAAAAAAAGAAAGAAAAAAAAAAGCTGAGATTCTGAGATTCTGACAGGGATTGTGTTGAATTCATAGATCAATTTGGGGAGTATAGCCATCTTAACAATATTAAGTCTTTCAATACAGGAACATGGGATGTTTTCCCATATATTTAGAGTTGTATTAATTTTTTTTCAACAATGTTTTGTGGTTTTCAGAGTATAAGCTTTGCAATTCTTTTGTTAAGCTTAGTCCTATTTCATTTTTATTATGCTTTTGTAAATGCAATTATTTTCTTAATTTCATTTTTAGATTGTTTATTGCAAGTGTATAGAAATACAAGTAATTTTTATGTATTGGTCTTATATCCTAAAACCTTACTGAATTTGTTTACAAGTTCTAATAGTTTTTTAAAGTGGGTTATTCATAATCTATCTATCTATCTATCTGTTGTATATACATTGTATATATACTATATATACACACACACACACAAGATCATGACATATGCAAATAGAGATGGTTTTACCTTTTTTCCCCCAATCTAAATGTCTTTCGTTTTCTTTCCTTGCTAATTGCTCTGGTTGGAAACCCCAATACGATGCTGAATAGAAATAAGGAGAGCAGACATTCTCGTCTTGGTCTTGATCTTATAGAGAAAGAATCCAGTCTTTCACCATTAAATACGATGTTAGCTGTAAGTGTTTCTAAGATGCCCTTTGTCAGTTTCGGAAAAAAATATCTTACATTCCTAGCTTTTTGCGTGTTTTCATCACAATGTTTATTGGGTTTTGTCATGTTTTTCTGCATAGAGATGGTCAGGTAGTTTTTGTTTTTTAATTCTATTGATATAGTGTGTTGTATTAACTGATTTTTGTATGTTAAACCAACTTTGTATTCTTGGGATAAATCTCACTTGGTCATGGCGTAGAATTATTTTTATATGTTGCTGGATATAGTTTGCCACTATTTTGTTGAGGATTTTACATGCATAGTAATAAGAGATACTGGTCTGTAGTTTTCTCTTCTTGTGATGTCCTTCTTTGGTTTTGGTATCAGGGTAATACTGGTCTCAGAATATTCATAATTTTTGAAGTGTTTCCTCCTCTTCTACTTCTTGGAAGAGTTTGTGAAGAATTGGTATTCATTCTTTAAAAATGTTTGGACTCTGATTCGTTCTTATGTGAGTTCAAATTCATTCTCGATCTCTCTAGTGAATTTTTTATTTTAGGTGTTGTACTTTTAAGCTCCCAAATGTATGCATTTATTTAAATTATTTGTCTCCCAAATCTAACATCTGGGTGCCTTTAGGGACATTTTCTGTTGGTTGGTCTTTTTCCTTTGAATGGGCTCTGTGTTTCCATTTTTTTTGCATATGCCATAATTGCTTGTTGAAAACTGGACATTTTAGATAACACACTGTAACAATCTGTCATTAGTTTCTCCCCTTCCAGGAATTGTTCTGGATGGGTCTTTCTTTTCTCTTTTTGCTTGCTTTTGTTTTTATTTTTGCTGCCTGTTTGTTTAGTGGCTTTCCTGGCATAACTCTGTTTCCTGTACTATGCAGCCACTAAATTCCTTGGTCCCCACCTTTTTCTCAGTTTGTTTATATCTTTAAGCCTGGCCTCCTAGGGTTCAGTCCTCTGTCAATACAATTTATTGCTCAGCAAGCGATCGATCAGATTTTCTTAACTGCCTTGAGCATCGGTTCTCCATCCTTTGCCGAAGTTACCTGTGTGGGAATGTACATACTTTCAAACTTCAAGTAGTTTAAAAACCCTCTCGTTTCCACTTCCTGCTTCTGTAGGGCCTCAAGGTCAGCAGTGAGTGACAGGGCCTCCTCCTTCCCCAGGTCTTTCTTGGCCATGTATGTAGCCCTGCGCACGTAGGAATACAGAGCTCTTCAAGTTCCCTGTGGCTTTCTAGTTCTATAGGTCTTCCTTTTCAATTTTTGGCCAGGCTCTCGTTAGCCCCAACTGAAATCACAGCCTTAGGCCACAGCAATGTTGCCAGCAGATTCTTACTGTTTTCAGTAGTGCCCTGGGCATGAAGTTTTATTTGCAGAGCTGAGTTCACAGACAAGTCACATAGCAACAACATCACAGGAATAGAGATTTTCTAGGCAGCTTCTGGTTGAGTTAAACTACTGACTGTTCTCTGAGTACAGGCCCTTTTTAAAAAAATTTTTTTTGAGGCAGGGTCTCACTCTGTTGCCCAGGCTGGAGTGCAGTGGCCCGATCATGGCTCACTGCAGCCTCGACCTCCTGGGCTCAAGTGATCCTCCCACCTCAGCCTCCTGAGTAAGTGGGATCACAGGTGCATTTCACCATGCCTAGCTAATTCTTAAAAACTTTTTTGTAGAGACAGGATCTTGCTATGTTGCCAGGGCTAGTCCCAAACTCCTAGGCTCAAGTGATCTTTCTGCCTCAGTCTCCCAAAGTACTGGGATTGCAGGGGTGATCCACTGTGCCTGACAAAATAAAAATTACTTTTAACTGACACATAGTGATTGTGTGTGTGTGTGTGTATATACATATACAGATGTTTCAATGCATGCAATGTTAATGATCAGATCATGGTAATTAGAATAGCCATCATCTCAAACATTTATTGTTTCTCTGTGTTGGGAACATTCAATATCCTCTCTTCCAGCTACAGGGTTTTAAAGCGGTCAGTCCTCTTTTGGCTGCGAGAATGTTGGCTTTTCACCACCACTGCACCTCTGAGCTGGAGCGTGAGAGAGTGTGAGAATAGCCCCAAGTTAAATATGCCACAGACCCACGGGTATTAAGGTTCAGTAATTGGTAATTGGTGTTTTTCAGCTTGTCCTTGTGTGTAGTTAATTTCCAGAATTCTAAAATGGTCAAACGTTATTGTTTTGCAAGTATTTTTGCTGCTTTTGGGGGAGAGCGGGTTTATGGAATTTCCTAGTCACGTCATGTTCAGCACAACACTTTGCAGTTTCATCACGTTCCACATATCCGTAGTTTGTTTATATTTTCGAGTACAAGTCCATTTTATGGATCTACTTCAGTCTGTTTACGCATTTCATTGGTTAAATAAAATTTGTGTTATTTCCAATTTTTGGTGATTATGAATAAAACCACCGCAAACTTATACATTTAAGTGTTTGTGTGAACATAACTTCTTTTCACTTTCCCTGGGTAAATACCTTGAAGGAGGATTGCTGGGTTGTGGGGTAAGTGTGTCTAAAGCGATAAGAAACTGCAATTGCAATCTTGTTTTCAAAGCAGTTGTAATATTTTGCATTCCAATCAGCAAAAATGAAAAAGAGTATCTCAATCGCTCCACACCCTCACTGTCACCATGGTATTCTTGTTTTTTCTTCTTAAAAGAAAGGATGCCTCGGTGGCCCCCACCTTGCTGAGCAGGAGCCAAGTTGGCTCTTGGTTGCCAGCAGCAGAACCTGCAAGGGTCAAGCTTCTTTTAATCAAATCTAGAAGTTTGCTTACCAGCGTGGTTGTCTAAACTTCCCCAGGGAAGATACTGTCTGAGCTCTGCATCGAGGCTGCTCCCATCTGGATCCAAGGAGCTCACAAGACCCTCCGAGGCCCCAGCAGGGCCACTCAGGCTGCAGGTGAGCCATTCCCAGGTGAACCACTGCCTTCTCCTGCTCTCTGCTGCAGGTGTGGGCAAATCCCCCCGTTCTGTCTCCATGGGTGTCTCCTGCGTCAGGAGGGAGAGGTCCCTTGGTCTTGGAGTACCTAGGAGGAGGGGGCCAGCTCCAGCTGCAGCTACCCTTTCCAGGGCTTCTCAGGAATAAGCCATGAGCAAAAGCAGTTATCTCAGCTTGGAGGAACTTTGAGTCATCTGGATCGATCCAGTTAGGTCACAGAACTGCACACTGAGGCACAAACTCCAGAGGGAGCAAGGTCTATGAAGAGAGCAAGCTCAACACTGGTGTGGTCTTGGACAAGTCACTTCCCCTCTGTCTGGGGCTTCAGTCTCCCTGAGGCGAGTGGGTGGGTGACCCTGTTGCCCTCCAAGTTGCCTTCTGTCTGTGACATTCCAAGTCTGGGGTCTCCTGCCCAGCATCTGACCTAGAGTTAAACTGGGTCACAATAAGTCTGGAATCATTGGAGAGTTTCTGGTTGCATGGCTGAGCCTCAAGGTTATAAAATGGAAATAATCCCTGCACCAAAGATACTGCTGTCCCTCTCTTACCCCCTACCCCTTCCCTGTCCTGCCCTGCCCTGCCCTATTTCTTCCTTCCTTCCCTCCCTCCCTTCTTCCCTCCCTCCCTTCCTCCCTCCTTCCCTTCTTCCCACCCTCTTTCCCTCCTTCCCCCTCCTCTCTTCTCCCCTCCCCTCCCCTTCCCTTCTCTTCATTCCCTCTTCCCTCCCTCCCTTCTTTTTCTCTCTGTGCCTCTCCCTCTCTGTCTCTGTTGTAAGGAGTTATCCTCCCCCTGTCCTTTCTTTCTCTGCCTCTCCCTCTCTGTCTCCATTGTCAGGAGTTTTACCTGCAACTGAGGGAGACTGATTTTAATTCTCCTCTTCTCCTGTGTCATTCACCTCAATTCTCCACTTACCTTCCCTTTCCTGCCTCCATGGCTGACTGCAGCACCTCCACCTGGGAGTCCCAATTGGTCTCTGCCAGAGGAAAGTACTGGGTCCCCATGAACCCTGGGCTTTGACACCACCGTGGAATTGAAGAACTGTAGACATGGAATTGCCCCAGGCGCTCAGGGAGGCCGCTGCAGACCTGGGATTCCTGAGAGCCTGGGCTGCAAATGCTCACCCATCTTGCCATAGGGAAAGGGTTGCTGCAGTCCCAGGGGAAGAGCAGGCAGTAGGAAGGCAGGGACTGAGAAGGGTTTCAGCCTAACAGCAACCTGACACCCACTGTGTATCACCTGAGGCCAGCGCGGGGAGGACTTGGGACTGACCACGCTGCTTCCTTTGAGTCCTTGGCAAGGGATTCTGATGGAGGGGAGGCCAGACTGGGCTGGAGTGGGGCAGAGTGAGTCATGGCAGCGCCACCCACCTCACCGGGTGAGGTCGGAGTGTGGGCTCTTGCCTGAACACTCCTGGGCTTGCTGCCCTGGACTCCTGGCTGAGGGGCAAGAAGCTGAGGTCCCGCTCCCACTCGGGGTCTCTGCCTCCCTCCCAGTGCCCACTCCCTCACTCCCTCCTGCAGCTCCCCCTCTTCCGCCCCACCTCCCTCCACCTCCCTGCCTTGCTCACCATTTCCCATGGCGTCCATCACCAGGGGCAGTGGGGATGGAGTGGAGCCTGTGCCCAGACGGCCCTCCCGCCTTGGACCTCTCCACGCCTTCCAAATGGATCGGAGCGGTGGGATTCAAAGCTTCGCTGAGACTGCCAGGGAGGTGGGCTTTCAAAGAAACAGCAAATAAATGACCGCGGAAGTTGTGGCCCCTGAATAGGTTGCCACCAGCAGGCGTGAACACGGCTAGTGTCTTTGCCAGCACCCCCCAAAAAATCTTCCCCCCCACTTTTTTTTTTTTTTTCTGAAAGCCAGTTGGAACCTGGAAATCTGCTTTGGCGAGTTCTCGCCGCTTAGCAAAGCTCCTCAGCAAAGCAAACCTCGGGCAGTGCAGCTATGTTCATAGCGCGGTGCCAGGGGCGGCGTGCCGGGCCAAGTCCTTCCGAACTTAAGTGACCCTGGGTTGTTCCAAGGCTCCCCCTCCGTAGCCTCACTGCTGGAGGGAGAGAGGAGCAGGTCTTGGGGTGGACCCCAAGGCAAGGAGAAACGGGGGTTAGTTATGAACGTGCTGTCATCAAGGTGTGGTATCTGGAACTGCATTTCAAAATGACTTGGATGTCCTCATTGGGAAAAGGAAGAATCTTAGGCCGAGTGATGGAATTCACAGGTGCCATTTGCAGACACCTCCGAGGAAGTGAAAGGCTGGTCTCCCGGGGCTTGATTCCTAGAGAGGCAGCGGCCAGCCTGGGATGCATCTCATGGGTGCACCAGGAGAATCAGGGGTATGTGAGGGCCTCAGAGACCTGACCTAGGACCTCACCTCCGCCCCCGGACAACCTCGTGAGCAATGTAGGGGAGCGTGGCTCACCCCACAGTCATCTCAGGAGCCGCTTATGAATATTGGAATGTTCTTCCTTAGATTAAGCCAAATTTGCCTCTCTGCACTTCACACAGGACAGTCACAGGCTTTTTCTGTTAAGCTGGTGGAGATTTTGCATAGCATCGGTTTAATCCTCCTCATTTCAAAGATGGAGAAACTGAGGCCCAGAAAGGGACAGTGACTTGCTCGGGGTTGAACAGGGGCAAAGCCAGGTCAATGCTCTTACATCAGCCCCACCCCTGGCCCTAGCTCTGGCCTCCAAGACCACTTGGCTGAGCTGTCCCATTCTCAGGGGGATGACCTTTCCCTGAGCTCTGGGACTCTGGCCTGGGCACAAACCTTCAGCCCCCTCCCAGTTCCAGCCCACACCCTGACCGTCCTCGCTCAGGCACTTCCAGAAAAATCTCCAAGTCCATTGGTCAGCAGCCCTCAGACACTCAGGGTTCCTGGGCTCCCAACCCTCTCGCCAGGTCTAGAACTGCCCCCTGAGCCCTTCCCCTAGGCCTCCCTCCAGGCCCACTTTGCTGCCCCATTGTCCTTCTTACCCCAGACCCAGAGCTCACATTGACCTTGGTGGGGTCTGGTTCTTCAGTGCCCTGGGGGCACTTCCTGCTGCTGTGTGCACCTGGCCACGAGGCCCTTTCAGGAGTCTTCCCTTCTCCTTCCTCTCTGCTGGGGAATCCTAGAGACATTGCCTTGGGACAAGCCTAGTGCTGAACATAATGGCAGATTCCTGCTTCGCTCTGTGGGAGAAGATGCTTGGCTAACCCGGATGTGAGGTGTGCAGCCTCCCCCGCACCCTATCAGAGCAGAGGAAGAGCTCAGATAACTTTTACATGTGAGGTCTTTCTTCCTATTCCAGGGAATGTGAGGTGGGAACTCAGCCTTGCAGATGGGCCAACTCCCTTTCCAGGGCCTGTGGGACCCATGCTGGGGAGGGGGTCACCCCTCTGGGTCCCTGCCTACTGCCTCTGACACCCTGGTGTCTCAAGTCAGTAAGATTCAGACTCTTTATTTTAATTAATTTAATATATTATTTTAATATGGAAACCCCAGTCCTCTTCCTTCTTCTTCTTCTTTTTTTTTTTTTTTTTTTGCAATTTTTACAATGGAAGTAGAATCAATATACAACAAAATAGATCTCAAATAAACAGCTTGATGAGTTTTGAAAATGCAGGCACCCATGTCCTTAGCCCACAAATCAAGACACAGAACGTGTCCGTCACCCTAGAAAGCCCACCCCATCTCCAGTCAATGCACCCCTCCCCTCTAGAGGCCGACGCTGCTCTGACTCAATCGCCATGGGTTGCCTTTGCCTGCCCTAGACCTTCACAAGAACAGAATCATTTTCTGTGTGTCTGACAGCTTTCACCAAGTAAGAGGTTTCTCCAAAGGGCTCCCTCCTTGGCTCGGCTTGTGGATGGCTGCCTTTCGCTGCATCCTCACAGCACTTGTCGGTGTGTGCACATACCCCTGCTGTCTCTTCCTCTTCCTGTAAGGTTTCCAGTCATATAGGATTAGGACTCCCCCATACAATCTCATTTAACCTTAATCACCTAACCTTAATCACCAAAGGTCCTATTTCCAAATACTGTCACATTCTAAGATACTGGGGATTGGGCTTTAACATGTGAGTTTTGGAGGGATGCAATTTAGTTCATAACAGAGTGATATGGTTTGGCTCTGTCTCCACCAAAATCTCATCTTGAATTGAAGCTCCCATAATCCCCACATGTCACGGGAGGGATGCAGAGGGAGGTAATTGAATTGTGAGGGTGGAGTTTTCCCATGCTGTTCTTGTGATAGTGAATAAGTCTCACGAGAGCTGATGGTTTTATAAAAGGGCATTCCCTGCACACACTTTCTTGCCTGCTGCCATGTAAGATGTGACTTTGCTCCTCTTCCACCTTCTGCTGTGATTGTGAGGTCTCCCCAGCCACGTGGAACTCTGAGTCCATTAAGCCTCTTTCCTTTATAAATTACCCAGTCGCAGGTGCGTCTTTATTAGCAGTGTGAGAACAGATAAATACACACAAACATTTAGAAACTGTTAATTTCTAAATGTCTTTCCTCATGGATAGTTTTTGATAATTTTCTAACTTCATCTTTCCTTCCATATTTATTAGTTTTAATTCTTCTGAAGGAAGAACTTTCCCTTCCCCACATTTATTTCTTTATTCATTTCAGCATACATGTGGATTTCTCTTATATTCAATGGGTTGAAACCCATTACTATCATTATTTATTTTTGTGCTCTAATTATCCTGAATTTGGCCAGTGGTAGCTCCTTTCATCTGGTTCCTGTTTTTTTGGCATGTGCTCATTTTTTTTTTCATAGATTTTATTTTTTAGAGCCGTTTTAGACTCATTGCAAAATTGAGTTGGAAGCTCTGAGTTCCCATATACCCCCGGCCCCCACACACATAATCTCCCTGCCCATTATCAACATTCTGCACCACATGGCCATGATTTCTGAGCACTTCCTCCAAATATTTGTGCTTGTTTTTATTCCCCAGTACCTTTAAAATTCTTTATTATGTCCAGGTTTTACAATTGTTTTCTGTAGGGTGAGTGTAGGGGTGGGAGTCTTTCAGTAGGGTATTGCCTCACCAGGCCTGAAAGCAGAAATCCTACACCTTTCTTTTAGTATCTGGATTGGAAATATTTCCTTTTAATTAGGGGGTTTAGTCTACTTGCAGTTAGTAAAATTATTGATACGGTTGGGTTCAAGTGTGCTATCTCACTGCTTGTTTTCTATTTACCTCCTTTTATTTATTCTTTCCTTTCTTCTTCCATACCTTCTTTTGAGTTAATTGGTTTTTTTTTGTATTCCATTTTATTTCCTTTTATGAGTTTTCAGCTATATTTCTTTGTATTAGTTTTACTTGTTTCTACAGGATTACAATATGCATTCTTAACACATAACAGTCCAATGGGAATGAATGTTATACCATCTCATGTATAAGCTAAGATGCAGCAGTATAATTCCATTTCTTCCCTCCCATCCTCTGAATTATTGCTGCCATAAATTTTACTTCAATAAGTTACAAGCCCTATTGTTCACCCATTGAACAATCAATGGTCTTTTAAGGAATTAGAAAAATACAATTTTCCATTGATGCACGTAGTAACGATTTCCAACGCTCTGCATTCCTCCCTGCACAGCACAACTTTCACTCATTATCATGTCCCTGCGGACTGAAGAAATTCCTTTAGCATTTCTTGTAGTGCAAGTCTGTTGGCAAAGAATCTTCTCGTGTTTCATTTCCCCAAGAATGTCATTATTTCTCTCTCATGTTTATTAGACTTTACTTTTTTTTTAGAGCAGTTTTAGTTTCACAGGAAAATTGAGCAGACGGTACAGAGATGGTACATACACCTCCTGAGCGCCCCTCACGTGCCCAGCCTCCCATATTATCAGCATCCCCCACTGGAGCGGTCCACTTGTTTCAGCTGATGAACCTACAGTGACACATCATTCCACCCGTAGTGTACATTATGGTACACTCATGATGCTGTACATTCTATGCATTTGGGCAAATTTATAATAACACTATAGTATATAATAACCACTATAGTATCATACTGAACATTCACTGCCCTAAAAATCCTCTGTGCCTCACCCACTCATCTCCCTCTCTCCTACCCCTGCTATTTATACTGTATCCATAGTTTGCCCTTACCAGGGTGTCATACAGTTAGAATCACACAGTATGTAGCCTTTTCAGTGGATTTACTTCTTTCACTTAGTAATATGCATTTAAGGTTCCTCCATGTCTTTTTATGATAGCTCATTTCTTTTTAGCACTAAATAATATTCCATTGTCTGAATATACCACAGTTTACTTATCCATTCACCTCCTGAAGGACATCTTAGCTGCTCTCGAGTTTTAGTAATATGAATAAACAGTCTATAAACATCCATGTGAAGGTTTGGCATAGACATAACTTTTCAACTTCTGTGAGTAAATTCAACGTGATTGCTGAATTGTATGGTAAGAGTGTGTTTAGCATTGTAAGAAAGTGCCAGACTGTCTTCCAGAATGACTGCAGCATTTTGCATTCCCGCAGCAATGAATGAGAGTTACTGTTGCTCCACATCCTCACCAGCACGTGCTGTTGTCAGTGTTCTGGATTTCGGCCATTTTAATAGACGTGTAGAAGTATCTGGTTGTGGTTTTAATCTGCACTCATCTGACAATGTATGATGTTGAGCATCAGTTCATTATGCTTATTTGCCAACTGTATATCTTCTTTGGTGAGGTGTCTATTAAGGTCTTTGGCCCATTTAAAAAATAAAGTTGTTCATTTTCTTATTATTGAGTTTTGAGAGTTCTTTGTATATTTTGAATAAAAGACATTTATCAGATATATCTTTTGAAAATATTTTCTCCCAGTCTGTGGCTTTTCTTTTTATTCTCTTGAGAATGCCTTTTGCAAAGCAGAAATTTTTTATTTTTATTTTTTTGAGACAGGGTCTCAGTCTGTCATCCAGGCTGCAGTGCAGTGCTGCATTCATAGCTCACTGCAGCCTTTAACCCCTGGGTTCAAGTGATCCTCCTGTCTTAGCCTCCTGGGACTTCACGCATACACCACCATGCCTGGCTAATTTAAAAAATTTTAAGAGATGTAGTCTCACTATGTTGCCCAAGCTGGGAATTTTTTTATTTTAGCGAAGTCCAACTTACGAATTTTTTCTCTCATGGGCCATGCTTTTGGGGTCATATCTAAAAAGTCATCACCAAACCTAAGGTTATTGAAGTTTTCTCCTGTGTCATTTCTAGTAGTTTTATAGTTTTGCATTTTACACTTAAGTCTGTGACCATTTTGAGTTAATTTTTGTGAAGGATGTAGATTTGTATCTCGATTCATTATTTTGCATGTGGAAATTCGGATGTTTCAGCACCATTTGTTGAAAGAATTATTTTTCTTCATTATATTGCTCTTGCTTATTTCAAAGATCAGTTGACTACATTTGTATGGGTCTGCTTCTGGGCTCTCTATTCTGTTTCACTAATTGACTTGTCTATTCTTTTACCAATGCCACACTGTCTTGATTACTATAGCTTTATAATAAATCTTGAAGTCAGGTAGTATCATTCCTCCAACTACATTATTCTCCTTTAACATCATGTTGGCTATCTTGATCTGTTGCTTTTCCACATAAACTTTAGATTCAATTTGTTGATACCGACAAAATAACCTGCTAGGATTTTTAATGGGATAACATTAAAACTACAGATCAGTTTGGGAAGAACTGACAATATTGAGTCTCCCTATCCATGAACATGGAATATCTCTCCATTATTGGGTTATTATTTTTTTATTTATTATTATTTTTTTGAGACAGATTCTCACTCTGTCACTCAGGCTGGAGTGCAGGGGTGCAATCTCAGCTCACTGCAACTTCTGCCTCCCAGGTTCAAGTGATTCTCCTGCTTCAGCCTCTCAAATTGCTGAGACTATAAGCATGTGCCAACAAGCCCAGCTAATTTTTGTATTTTTAGTAGAGATGGTATTTCACCATGTTGACCAGGCTGGTCTTGAACTCCTGACCTCATATGATCCACCTTCCTCAGCCTCTCAAATTGCTGGGATTATAGGTGTGAGCTACCATGCCTGGCCATTCTTTGATTTCTTTCATCTGAGTCTTGTAATTTTCTTCATATAGATCTTCTACATATTTTGTGAGATTTATACCTGAGTATTTCATGTTCAGGGTGTTAAATTTCAAATTTCACTTGTTTATTGCTGGTGTATTGGAAAGCAGCTGATTTGGGGTATTAACTTTGTATCCTGCAACCTTGCTATAATTGCTTATTATGCCTAGGAGGATTTTTTTCTATTCTTTTTGATTTTTCATAGAGACAATCATGTCTTTTGCAAACAAAAACAGTTTTATTTCTTCCTTCCCAAACTTTACACTTTTAATTTCATTTTCTTGTGTTGTATTAGCTAGAACTTCTAGCATGATGCTGAAAAGCAGTGGTGATAGGGACAACCTTGACTTATTCCCAATCTTAGCAGGAAAGCTTCAAATTTCTCACCATTAAATATGATAGCTGTAGGGTTTTTGCAGATATTCTTTATTAAGGAAGTTCCTCTCTATTTCTAGTTTACTGAGAGTTTTAAAAATCACTAATAGGTGTTAAATTTTGTCAAATGGTTTTTCTGCATCTATTGATATGATCACATAATTTTTTAACCTGTTAATATGATGGATTACATTTGATTGATTTTTTAATGTTGAATCAGCCTTGCATACCTGGGATAAATGCCACTTGGTTGTGGTATATACTTCTTTTTATACATTGTTGCATTTGATTTGCCAGTATGGTTTAGGGTTTTTGTATCTCTGTTCATGAGCAATATTGGTCTGTAGTTTTCTTTTCTTGCAATGTCTTTGAATTGGTAGTGCAGTAATGCTGGCCTCACGGAATGATTTAGGAGGTATTCTTACTGTTTCTATCTTCTGAAAGAGACTGTAGATAACTGTTAGAAGTTCTCCTTTGAATGACTGGTAGAATTCACAGGTGAACCCATCTGGACCTAGTGCTTTCCGTTTTAGAGGGTTATTATTTATTTATTCAATTTCCATAATAGATATAGGCCTATCAGGTTATCTATTTCTTGTTATGTGAGTTTTGGCAGAGTATTTTTCAAGGAATTGGTTCATTTCCTCTTGATTATTAAATTTATAGGTATAGAGTTGTTATAGCATTCCTTTTTTGTTCTTTTCATTTTCATGGGATCAGTAGTGATGACTTCTGTTTCATTTCTGATGTTAGTAATTTGTGTCTTCTTTCTTAGTTAACCAGGCTAGAGATTTACCAATTCTATTGATTTTTTTTTTTTTTTCTCAAAGAACCAGTTTTTGGACTTAGGTATTTCCCTTCCTCCATGTAGAAGGATAGAGCTGGATGAAAATAGGTATTTCCCTTTCCCCAGGTTAGTTAGGCTCTGATAAAACCCCAGCAAGTTAAGCTCTGGTCAAACAGTTTCTCCTGAGGGCAGACCTTGTTAAGAAAAATATAATGCTCTCGTATATATGTCAAAATGGTTCCCTTTCCCCTTTCCTTACCAGAAGCAGGAGGGAATTTTTCTCCAGTATTCACTATGAGGACCTGATAGAGGTTCTCGAGGTAAAACTCACAAAATAGTTCCCTCCTGCTCCCATAACTGGGTCTTTCTGGAATTTTTAACTCTCAGATTTGTCCAGACTAAGGCTCCAGCAATTTTTTTATTTTAGTTATTTTACTTTAGGTTTTTCTGTGCTGGCACTGGTTCATATGAGGTTTCAGTGAATGGGTTTCTGTTCCAGTAAGTTTTGAATATCTGAATTTGCCTATCAATCTTTCCAAATCAGGGGGCAAGAGGAGGGCCCTGTATCTCACTTCTTGTACAGATGTAAGAAGATTGTTGATTTTCAAACAAGTTGTTGGTTTTGAAAGCAGTTTTTCAGTTTTTTTACATGTTGGGATAGAGTGGCAACTTCTAAGCTTCTTACATGCCTGACTAGAAACTGAAAGTCTCCTTTATTTTTGAAAGATATTTTTGCTGGAGACAGAATTCTGGAAGGTCATATTTTTCTTTTAGCACTTTAAAGATGTTTTTCTATTGTTATGTGAAGGATTCTCCCCCGGGCTTGAAAGTTTGAAGGGATGAGTAACTCCCCCCTTTTCAGGCCCAGTCCCAAGGCGCAAGGCCGCTTGCTCCAGCAGCGAACGTCAGCAAGATAGCAGAAGCAGAAAGAGAGCTCACCTGAAGACGCCTACCCTGGCCGGAAGACAGGTACCCCTGAAGATCGAGAAAGAGGCCGTCTGGATACTACCTAGCAGTCACGTGAGACTGGGACACTTCCTGATTGCAGAGGTCTATAAAATCCCTGCCCCTTCCTCATTTGGGGCTGACGCTGTTTTAGGCCTCAGCCTCCCTGAACCCAGGGGCTCATTAAAACAGCATGTTGCTCCACACCACCTCGTATTGTCTGTTGGTACACTCTGGAGGTTGGAACCGATACAAGAACCTTTCATTATGACCTCTATTATTTCTAACAAGAAGTCCATTTTTATTATTATCATTGTCTACCTTGTATGTAATGCACCATTTTTCTTTGACTACTTTTAAGATTTTTCTTATCTTCAGTTTTCCCAATTTTACTGTGGTATATCTAGGTGTGGTTTTCTTTGTATGTGTCTTGTTTAGACCCACAGAGATTCTCAGATTTGTGTATTAGTGTTTTTACTTAAATTTAGATTTTGGGGAGGCTATTAATACTTCACATATTTTTCTGTTTCATTTTCTCTTTTTTTTCTTCTAGGAATCCAATCACATATATATTAGATTTCTTAACATTGTCTCACGTTGAGTTCTGTTTGAAGTTTTAACTTCTTTTCTAGGTTTCAATTTGATTAATTTCTATTGACCTATTTTCAAGTTCACTGATGCTTTCTTCTGGAGTCTCCAGTCTGCCATCTAATACGGTATTCATTTCAGATACTGGATTGCCCAGTTTCCAAAGTATTATTTGATTCGTTTTTTCTTTTTTATTTCTCTTCTGATATTTCTCATTACAGTGAGAATATACATAATATATCCATCTTTTTCCTGTAAAAAATTTACTTAAACTTCTTGTCAACTAACTCAAATATCTGGGTCATCTGTTAGTTTGCTTCTTTTGACTGGCTTTTTTCTTTTGATTATGAGTCACATTTTTCTGCTGCTTTGCATGCCTACTTTTGACCCCAAAAAAGCCAAACTCTGTAAAATATTTAAAGAGATTTCTTCTGAGTCTCATATTTGAGTGCCCATGTCCTGTGGCACAGCCTCAGGAAGTCCTAAGAACATGTGCCCAAGGTGGTTGGGTTACAGCTTGGTTTTATACATTTTGGGGAGACAGAAGTTATAGGCAAAGACACACATCAGTATATGTAAAGTATATATTGGTTCAGTCTGGAAAGGCAGGACTTCTTGAAGTGAAGAAGGGTAGGGGAGCTCACAGGTCATAGCTGGATTAAAAGATTTCCTGATTGGTGATTGGTTGAAAAAGTTAAACTTTCCCTGAAGAGTTGAAGTCAGAATAAAGAAATGCTTGAGTTAAGATAAGGGGGATTGCAGAAGCCAAGGTTCTTGTTATGTAGGTGAAGCCTCCAAGTAACAGGCTTCAGAGAGAATAGATGGTAAGTGTCTACAGGACCTTAAAAGGGGTCAGACTCTCTGGAAAAGACCTAGTAAGGAAAAGAGATTCTCTACAGAATGAACATTTCCCCTACAAAAGATGGCTTTGCAGGAGCATTTCAAAATATGTTAAAGAAAATATATTTTGGGGTAAAATACTTTGGTTTCCTTCAGGGTCTATTATCTGTCATGGGATGCTATACCAGAGTCAGGTTGGAGTGGGTACAAAGAGTCTGTTTTGTTTTTCTTATGATCTCCATTGTAATGTTAATGCTGATCCATTGTGCCTTAATTCCAAAGGGGGAAGGGTATAATGGGCCATGTCTGATCTCCACTTGCTGTCATGGCCTAAACTAGTTTTTCAGATTTCTTTGGGATCCCCTTGGCCAAGAGAGGAGTCCATTCAGTTGGTTGGAGAACACATAGAATTTTATGTTTGGTTTACACTATTAATTTTTGACCATACAGAGGTGTCTCGCTAACCCTGCGCCCGACTAGCGGGCCTCTGGGAACTTGGCAGATGCAGATTAGAAATACCAGCGAGCATCATTGTTGTCTTTCTGGGAACTCATTCCCATGAGATCAGAACCTCTTCGAAAGAAGAAGAAGGTAGATCCTAAAAAAGACCAAGCAGCAAAGGAGCGCTTGAAAAGAAGGATCCGAAAACTGGAAAAGGCTAGTCAAGAGCTAATTCCTATTGAAGATTTTATTACCCCTCTAAAGTTCTTGGATAAAGCAAGACAGCGGCCTCAGGTGGAGCTCACCTTTGAGGAGACTGAGAGGAGAGCTCTGCTTCTGAAGAAGTGGTCCTTGTACAAGCAGCAAGAGCATAAGATGGAGAGGGACACCATCAGGGCCATGCTAGAAGCCCAGCAGGAAGCTCTGGAGGAACTGCGACTCGAGTCCCCGAAGCTCCATGCTGAGGCCATCAAGCGGGATCCCAACCTGTTCCCCTTTGAGAGGGAAGGGCCATGTTACACACCACCGATCCCTAACTACCAGCCCCGTGAAGGCAAGTACAGTGACGTCACCAAGGTGTACACACAAGTGGAGTTTAAGAGATAGACTTGCAGGCTGCTATCCTTAACATGCTGCCCCTGAGAGTAGGAATGACCAGGGTTCAAGTCTGCTTTCCACAGAATCAGGCATGCTGTTAATAAATACTGGTTTAATTAAAAAGAAAAAAAATTTTTGACCATACAATAGACATTATAGGCGATACATCATAGAAGCTCTGGATTCTATTACTTTCCTTTAAAGAGTGTTTCCCTCTTTTCTGGCAGGCAAATAAATCAGTGGCAGTCATTACTTTGGTCTGGGAGAAGCTTGCTTTAAGATTTTCAAAGGGCAAGTTCCTTCCCATTTTTCCCTTAGTCCTAGAGTGTGGTCCTTAGTCCTGGAACACGGTCCCTATACACAAGGTGTGGCTCTTCTTTGGCTTCAGTTAAAGGGATAACGTTTCAAAAATGGAACTTCAAGTTCTATCTCTCCTGAACTGGGCAGCTGATTAAATCTCTGCTTGGATGTTTCAGACTTCTAGGTGCTGCTTTTCACTGAGATTTTTAGAGTTTTTACTTATACATAAGCAGTTTAGGAGTTAGCCAAGATTTTGTAAGAGGCATTTGTATGCAGATTTGGGGATACTTCCTTCCACCCCATGACTCTCTCCTTTCTTCCCTCACTTTCAGCTTCTGTGGTTTCTCTGAACTCAGGCGTCTGATTCAGCAGCCTCTTTAGACTGTCACTCTCTGCTTGAGCTTATTCCTGCATGTGATACACACTGGATAGTGTCTCTCGGGGAAACATCATTTAAACATACATCTCATCTAATGTTTCCTTGTTCTAGGTGTCACGTCCTCTTAAGTTTCAGCCTGTTTCAGGTTGTTCTTAAATGTTCATTCAAATGGCTGTTTTTATATTTTGTCCAGAGTGTAATTATTGTCAGGAGAAAACAGAGTCTGTTACAAGCTATTCTGCCATTATTGGAGTACTCAGACTTTTACTTTAACTTAAAAAATAATTATAGACTCACAGGAGTCTGTAGGAAATTGCAAAAATAGAACACAGACTCCAATATACCCTTTTCCCAATTGCCCTTAATGGTGCTAACTCTAGTACAGTATCAAAACAAGGGGATTGACATTGGTGCAATGCTGTTAACTAGACTACAGACCTTATTCAATTTTCACAGGCATTTATTTTTGTATATGTATGTGTATGCAGTTCTGTGCAATTTGATTCCATACACAAATTTGTGTAATCACCGATTATACAAAGAAGCTCTCTTGTGCTGCCCCTTTCATACAACCGACTCACGTAACTATTCACTATTCAAGCAGTTTGCACAACCCATTCCATTTCTGTCTGCTGGGAAGCACTAGCAAGTTCTCCATTTCTATATCTTTGTTATTGTTAAGTGTTACATAAAAGGAATCATATAGTATGAAGATTTTGAGATTGACTTTATACATAAAATACAATGCTCTGGACATCCATTCTGGTTGGTGTATGTACCAACAGTTCATTCCTTTCTTTCTTTCTCTTCTCTTTTTGAAATTTTTGAATTTCTAACAATAAACTTTTAATTTTAGAACAGTTTTAGATTTACAGAATTATTCTAAAGATAGTACAGAGAGTTGCCATATACCCACACCCAATTTCCCCGTGTTTTTGACATCTTATATTAGTATGATATTAATGAACCACTATTGATATGTTATTTTATTTATTTATTTATTTATTTGTTTGTTTGTTTGTTTGTTTATTTAAAGACAGAATTTCACTCTTGTTGCCCAGGCTGGAGTGCATTGGTGTGATCTCAGCTCACTGCTACCAGGTTCAAGTGTTTCTCCTGCCTCGGACTCCCGAGTAGCTGGGGTTACAGGTGTGCGCCAACACACCTGGCTAATTTTGTATTTTTAGTAGAGACAGGGTTTCACCATGTTGGCCAAGCTGGTCTCAAACTTCTGACTTCAGGTGATCCACCTGCCTCAGCCTCCTAAAGTGCTGGGATTCCAGGCGTGAGCCACCGCACCTGGCCTGATATGCTATTGTTGATTCGAGTCTGTAGTTTATTTGTATGCTTTCTATTTAAAAGTGAGCTTTCTTCACTTTCTCCCTGATATCCTTTTCCTGTCCCAGGATTCTGTTTCATGTAGTCATCATGTCTCCTTAGGCTCTTCTTGATTGTAACAGTTTCTCAGGCTCTGTTTTTATTTTTTGATAACCTGGAGGGTTTTGAGGAGTACACACGAGGTATTTTGTAGACTTTCCTTCAATTGAGATTGATCTGATGTTCTTGTCATGATAAGAATGAGGTAATGTGTTTGGGGGAGGAAGATCACAGAAGTAAAGTGCTATTCTCGTTATATCATGTCAAGGGTATGTATTACCAATGTAACTTCCACTGCTCATGTTGACCTTGATCACCTCATTTGAAGTAGGGCTTGTGAGGTTTCTCCACTGCAAAGTGACTATGTTCATCTCCCTTTCCATATTGTAATCTTTGGGAAAAAGTCACTATGTGCAGCCTACACTGAAGGAGTTGGTAGCGCTCTTCTACCTCCTTGAGGGCACGATACCCACATCATTATTTAGAATTCTGCACAGGAGATTGTAGTCATTTATTTATGTATTCAATCATTTATTTAGATCAGTATTTATTGTATATTTTTGGCTATAACCCAATACTACATTTATTTTATCACTCATTGTTTTAGCTTTGACTGTCAGAAGCTCTTTCAGTTGGTTCCTTTAACCCATTGACATATCTCATATCACTGTGAGTTCCCTATTTGAGGTTTTTTTTCATTTTGTTTTTGTTTTGCACTTTGTTTCTTCCTGGCACTACAAGATACTCCAGGCCCATCTTGCACTTTCCTGACCCAGTCCTAGAATCAATCATTGTTCCAAGAATTCCTGGTTCCTTTTATTGGAGAATGGTGTTAGAAACCAAGATCTGGGTGAAAGATGTGCTTATTGCTACTGTAGTGTCATTGCTTCTAGGCCTTCTTAGCTGATGGAGCAAGGTGATATGTTTGTTTATACTAAATCATGTATGTACACATCTTTACATATTTCTGTATGTAACTATATGTATTTACATTATTCTAAATATGAATTTATACTGATGTCAACTCTAATCCATTGCTACATGTATCATTTTAGACTCCTGGCTTATCTGTAATTTACTACTTAACAATAAAAAACTTGGCTCCCATCTCTGTCATCTGTTTACTTAATTGTTTCTTCCAGTGTACATCTATAGCAGTTTCATGTCAACCTCTACACTCTGTGGGAACAACTTTATCAACTAGAATGCAGTGTTTAGGTACAGTTCTTTTGCCTTTAGTGTTCAGACTCTACTATGTTCAAAGCTACTTAAGTGAGCACCTTATCCTCCCATTCCCTTCAGTTAGGCTGTTTTATACATCTGTAATGCATTTAGATGATTTTTTCACCAACTGCATTCCATTCTGGGCTGTCCCAACCTCCTAAATGATTTTTAAATTTGCATATATGGAAAAAAATTATGTGTTAATGTTGTGCTGTAAAACTTCATTGATTTTGACAAATGTATGTATCATGTAGCCAGCATTACAGTGTAACACAAGATAGTTTTCCCGCCCTGAAATATCTCTTGTGATTCACCTATTCAATTGTACCCCCAGTCCCCTGGAAATGATAGTTTTTTATTGTCTCAATAGTTTTGCTTTTCTCAGAATGCCATATAATTGGAAGCTCACAGAATGTAGCCTTTTCAAACTGGTTTCTTTCATTTAGCAATATGCTTAACAGTAGTCTTTCACTTAGAAATGAGTAATATTTATCCATGTCTTTTTGTGACTTGATAGGTCATTTTTTTAATTGCTGAATAATATTCCATTGTATGGATGAACCACAGTTTGTTTATCCGTTCTATGAAGGACATCTTGGTTATCTCCAGTTTTTGGCAATTATGAATAAAGCTGATATAAACATTTATATGCAGGTTTTTGTGTGGACATAAGTTTTCAACTCAGTTGGGTAAATACTGAGGAGCATGATTGATGGATCATATGGTAAGATTATATTTAGCTTTGTAAGAAACTGCCAAACTGTCTCCCAAAGTGGCTGTGCCATTTTGTATTCCAACCAGAAATGAGTGAGAGTTCCTGTTGCTCTGCATCCTCACCAGCAATTGGTATTGGATTTTAACCAACCTAATAGGTGTGTATTGGTATCTCATTATTGTTTTAATTTGCACATTGCTAATGACAAATGATTTTGAGCTCCTTCCATATACTTATTTGCTATGTATATATCTTCTTTGGATGAGGAGTCCATGAAGATCTTTTCCCTATTTTTAAATTAGGTTGTTTGTTTTCTTACTGCTAAATTTTAATAATTCTTTAAAAAATTTTTGGATACAAGTTCTTTAACAGGTATGCATTTTGCAAATATTTACCCCAAATATGTGGTTTTTATTTTTCTCCTCTTATTGTCTTTTACAGTACACAGGATTCTAATTTTTAATAACATCCAATTTATCATCATTTTCTTTCATGGATCATGCTGTTGATGTTGTATCTAAAAATTTATCAGCAAACCCAAAGTCAAGTAGAATTCCTTCTGTGTTTTCTTCTAGGAGTTTTATAGTTTTACGTTTTACATTTAGGTTTATGACCTGTTTTGAGTTAATTTTTGTGAAAGGTGTAAAGTATGTGTTCAGAATCATTTGTTTGCATATGGATGTCCAATGATTCCAGCACTATATTTTGAAAAGATTACTCTTTCTCCACTGGACTGCCATTGCTCTGTTGTCAAAGACCAATCAGGTAGAATTGTGTAGGTCCAATTCTGCATTCTGTATTCTGTTTCACTGACCTTTGTGTTTATTTTCTGCCAATACCACATTATCTTGATTATTATAGCCTGATTACTATACTTGAAATCAGGTAGTGTGAGTCCTTCAATTTTGTTCTTCTTCAGTATCGTGTTGGCTATTTTGTGCCTTTTCTCTTTACATATAAACTTTAAATAAGTTTGCTGATATCAACAAATAATTTTCTGGCAAATTGATTGGGATTGCATTAAATCTATAGATTAACAATATTGAATCTTCCAATCCACAAACATGGAATATCTATTTATTTAGGTCTTTAAAAGATTTCAGCCAGATGCAGAGGCTCATGCCGGTAGTCCCAGCACTTTGGGAGGCTGAGACGAGTGGATCACCTGAGATCAGGAGTTCGAGACCAGCCTGGCCAACCTGGTGAAAACCCGTCTCTACTAAAAATACAAAAATTAGCTGGGCATGGTGGTGGGTACCTACAGTCCCAGCTACTTGGGAGGCTGAGGCAGGAGAATCACTTGAACCCAGAAGGTGGAGGTTGCAGTGAGCCGAGATCACACTGTTGCACTCCAGCCTGGGTGACAGAGTGAGACTCTGTCTTGAAAAAAAAAAAGAAGAAAAAAAAAGATTTCATCAAAGTATATTTCCCCTTTATTACTGAAGAATTATTTTTTCAGGATATAGAATTTGAGAGTTAACAGTTCCATTTGTTCAGAACTTGGAAAATGTTGTGCCACTTCCTCCTGGCCCTCATGGTTTCAGATGCAAAATCGGCTGTCATTTGGATTGGTGTTCCCCTAAGCACAACACAGTCATGCATCAGTTAATGGTGAGGATACATTTTGATAAATTAGTCAGTAGGTAATTTTGTCATCATGCAAATATCCTAGAGTGTGCTTACACAAACCTAGCCTACTACACACATGGACTGTCTGGTATAGCACATACTACACAACTGTATAGCATGACACTGTACTGAATATTGTAGGCAACTGTAATACTTTGGTAAGGGTTTTTGTATCTAAATATATCTAAATGTAGAAAAGCTGCAGTAAAAATATGGTATTATAATCTTATGAGATCACCATCATGTATGCAGTTTGTTGATTAAAACATCATATGCAGCACATGACTATGTTATTTTTCTCTGGCTGCCTTCAGGAATTTTTCTTTGTCTTTGTCTTTAATTGTCAGAAATTTGATTATGATGTTTCTTGGCAAGGATTTCTTTGAGTTCATCCTGTTTGGGGTTCTCTTCATGTCTTGGATCTATAATCTTATGCTTTTGACAACTTATTAAGGCCAAGGTGGGAAGACCACTAGAGGCCAGGAGTTCGAGACCAGCCTGGGCAACATAGCAAGACTCCTTGTCTCTCAAAAAAAAAAAAAAATTGGCAAATTTTCAGCCTTTATTTACTCAGATCCTTTTAAAGTCTCACCTTACTTTCACTCTCCTTCTAGGACTACAGTGATATGAATGTCAGAACCTTTGTAATAGTCCCAGAGTCTCTGTTCATTTTCTTCAGTCTGTTTTCTCTCTGTGGCTCAGATTGGTCTGTCTTTGAATTCTATTGATCTATCTTTGAGTTCACCACTTCTTTCCTCTGCCATCTCTAATTTACTACTGAACCCATCTAGTGAGTTTTTTTTTTAAATTAATTACTATACTTTTTCAGCCCTGAAATTTCCCTGTGTTTTTTTTTAATATCTTCTATTTTTTTGCTGAGATTTTCTATTTTTCCATTTGTTTCAAGCATGTTCACAATTGCTGCTAAAGTATTCTTAAGATTGCTGCTTTATAATTCTTATCAGATAATTCCAACATCTGATTCATCTCTATGTTGGCATCTGTTGACTTCCTCATTCAAGCTGTGATTGCACCGGTTCTTGGTACAATATGGCTTTTTTTATTGTGTTCTGGATATTTTGAGTACTGTGTCAGGAGACTCTGTACCCTATTTAATCTTCCTCTTTAACAGGCAGTCATGCTGCTCAGGTGTAGTGTTCAGGCCTGGGTGAAGGTTTTACTCTGCACCTTGCTCTTTTAAAACCATTCCAGCTGGCCAGGTGCAGTGGCTCACGCCTGTTAATCCCAGCACTTTGGGAAACTGAGGTGGGCAGATCACGAGGTCAAGAGATCAAGACCATCCTGGCCAACATGGTGAAACCCCATCTCTACTAAAAATACAAAAATTAGCTGGGCGTGGTGGTGCGTGCCTGTAGTTCCAGCTACTTGGGAGGCTGAGGCAGGAGGATCCATTGAACCTGGGAGGCAGAGCTTGCAGTGAGCCGAGATCATGTCACTGCACTCCAGCCTGGCGACAGAGCGAGACTCCATCTAAAACAACAACAACAACAACAACAACAACCCAGCTACAGCAATTCCCTGACTCATCCCACCTCATTGCTGAAGGGCGAGGCTGAAAGTTGACCCTGCTCTTGAAAGCAGAGCACTAAACTTGCATTGCCTGTTTGCTGCTGAGTGGGAGTGGAAGTATGGCTCTCTGTTAAACCCCTTGACATCAGCAGGATCCCGGCAAAGCTTCAGCTAGCACTGCCTCATTCAGCCTTATGCTGCCTCACGGGTTCTGGGTAGGGAGGATATACTCAGCTCTCAGCCGGACCTCACCAACACCACTGGCTGATGGAACCAAAATGCACGTGCGTGGGCTGCTTGCTCCGCCTTGCTGCTGCTGGGTGGGTGGGGATGGAGGTTGAGCTTCCTGATTGGTCCGTCTGGCAGGGAGGCAATCGTTTCATTGGTTTGGCTGCAGCAGGATGGGTATTTTAAAAAAGGTTTTCTGTTCTGCTAAGCTGCCATTTTATCTTTGGCTACAGGAAAGTCTTCTCTTATGGCTTTTTATTTTGTTGTTTTTTTTGTTTTCGTTCTGTGCCTGTTGGTGTTTGGGGTGGCAGCTTCTCTAGCACCCAGTACAGGAGATATAGGAGGTAAAAAGAAAAGCTGGGCACTCACTGCCATGCTGTTCCTATAGTTTTGAGGTCCCTGGGCCATCCATCTCCTTCTTCCCGTCTTTCAGAACCTTACCAAGCTTGTTTGTTATGTCCGGAATTGTTGGGATATTTTTAATCAAAAAAGAAACTAGAGAAGAAGGGGGGCCACTTTATCTTGCCTGGAACCGGAAGTTTCTACCTTTAATTTTTTCCCCAACCCTTTAATAAGGAAACAAAATTCTCAAAGATCTCCCAAATTACATCAGTGAACGCTCTCAGGGACTACAGTCCTCAGCATGGAAGACACTGAATAAATCACCGCAAAGCGTTTTCCCTGTATAACTAGTAAAAATCTTTTCAGATTATTATTAAAAAGAAAACATACGTCAAAAATGTCCTCAGAGAATTTTCAAACTCCTGAAGCTCCATGCCCAGTCCCAGAGATCTCAGTTTTGGTTAAGGAGCAAAATGTGAGTCCTGGCCCATGTTCCAGTGCCCCTCACCTCCTCCCTCCAGTTGCTGGCGTTTTGAACCTGATGCTCCTTCTCCTTCTGGTTGCTGACCTCTAGCTCTTCTCAGTGGGGCCAAATGGGTGACAAAGAGCTGGGTTCAGTTCCTGGTCTTGCCACTCACTGGCTGAGTAATGCTGGGGCAGTTTCTTAACTGTTCTGTACCTGGGTTTGTTCCTCTGTGAAAATGGGATAAGAGCCGTACAAACCTTATGGGGTAGCTGTGATGATTCAGCTAAAAAATGTATGTAAAGATGAGAATGTAAGGGCAAATAGTGGGTTCTCAAGAAATGTTTTTCGAATGGATGAAAAAAGAGCCCAGCACAGTGGCAGGGCTATAGCCATCACTCAATAGTGCATGATGTCATTTCTGCCTGGATAGACCCTTCTCATGATTGTAGACTCTTCTCTAGCAGCCATTCCTTAGCTGCCCCTGGGGTCCCCTTGACTCTAGCTTTCTGGACTGCATCAGGGCTTTGAACAAATCCTTCAAGTTTTCCTTGACTGTGCCCACACTTCAACACATTTGGTAGACATTTATTGAGCATCTACTGCATACCTGATTGTCTTTGTCTATTTCAGGCTGAATACCATAACCTGGGTGGCTTATCCGCAGCAGAAATGGATTTCTCCCAGTTCTAGCAGCTGGGACATCTAAGATCAAGGTACCAGCAGATGCTGAATTTGCTGGGGTTCTGCTTTCTGGTGCATAGACAGCTGTCTTCTCTCTCTGTCTTCACATGGCAGAAGGGACAAGAGAGCTCTCTGGGGTCTCTTTATCAGGCTCTAATCTCATTCATGAGAGCTCTGCCCTCCTGACCTAATCACCTGCCAAAGGTTAACACCTAATACCATCACTCCGAGGATGAGATTTCAACCAGAATTTTGGAGGGACATGAACATTCAGTCTATCGCATCCTTTCCGTGCCCCGCACAAGTTCATGTCCTTCTCACATGCAAAATACATTCATTATATCCTAACAACCCTCAAAGCCTTAATTTGTTTCAGCACCAACTCTGAAGTCTAAAATCTAAAGTCTCATCTAAACAGCATCTAAATCTGATATGGGTGAAACTCAAGGTACAACTGCCCAGAGGCCAATCTCTCTCCACCTGTGAACTGACCAAGCCAAATGAGTTACGTGTTTCCAAGACCCAATGGTGGGACAGGCATAGGATAGGCATTCCCATTGCAAAAGGAAGAAATAGGAAAGAAGGAAGAGATGATAGATCCAAGCAAGCTCAACAGTCCATTCCCAGCAGCATCTGTTTTTCTAGCACCCACCTTCTGTCCTCTGTCCATGACCCAGTTCTACATTTTTAAGGATTTTGGTGCAGCAGCACCCTGTTTTTTGCTACCATTTTCTGTATTAGTCTATTCAGGCTGTGATAACAAAACTACCGTAGATTGGGAGGTTTCGATACAACAGAAATTTCTCTCCCAGTTCTGGAGGTTGCAGGTCCAAGATCTAGGCGCTGGTAGATTTGATGTCTGGTGAAGGTCCACTCCTGGTTCACAGATGTGCCTTCTTGCTGTGTTCACATATGGCAGAGGGGCCAATGTGTTCTCTGGGGCCCCTTTTATAAGGGCACTAATCAATCCCGTTTGTGAAATATCCATGACCTGATCACCTTTCCAAGGCCCCACCTCCTATTGCCTTCGCCGTGGGGATTAGGATTTCAGCCTATGACTCTTGTGTTAGGCCGTTCTTGTGTTTCTGTAAAGAAATGCTCGAAGGCTGGGCGAGGTGGCTCACGCCTGTAATCCTAGCACTTTGGGAAGCTGAGGTGGGTGGATCACCAGAAGCCAGGAGTTCAAGACCGGCCTGGCCAACATGGTGAAACCCCATCTCTAGTAAAAATACAAAAATTAGCCGGGCATGGTGGCAAGTGCCTGTAATCCCAGCTAGTCGGGAGGCTGAGGCAGGAGAATCACTTGAACCCAGGAGGTGGAGGTTGCAATGAGCCAAGATGATGCTACTGCTTTCCAGCCTGGGTCACAAGAGTAGAAAAAAAAGGAAAGAAAAAGGAAAGAAGAAAAGACAAGACAAGACTCGAGTCAGGTAATTTATAAAGAAAAGAAGTTTAATTAGCTCGTGGTTCTGCAGGCTATACAAGCAGGTGCTGACATCTGCTCCACTTCTGGAGGGGCCTCGGGGGGCTTTTACTGATCGTGGATGGTGAACTGAGAGCAGGAACATCAATTGGTGAGAGAGGAAGCAAGGGTGTGGGGTAGGTGCCACACACTTGTAAACAACCAGGTCCTGCAAGAACTCACGTATGATTGTGAGGACAGCACCAAGGAGATGGTGCTAAACCATTCATGAGAAACCCACCGCCAGGGTTCATTCCATCACCTCCCATCTGGTTTCACCTCCAACACTGGGGATTACAATCTAATAGATTTGCAGGGGACATAACTTCAAATCTGTATTAGTCCATTGTCATACTGCTATGAAGAAATAGCCGAGACTGGGTAATTTATAAAGAAAGAGGTTTAATGCACTCACAGTTTCACATGGCTGGGGAGGCCTCACAATCATGGGGGAAGGCGAAAAGGCATGTCTTACATAGCGGAAGGCAAGAGAGCTTGTGCAGGGGAATGCCCATTTATAAAACCATAGCTCTCATGAGACTTACTCATGACCATGAGAACAGTTTGGGGGAAACTGCCCCCATGATTCAAGTATCTCCCACTGATCCTGCCCTTGACACAAGGGGATTATTACAATTCAAGGTGAGATTTGGGAGGGGACATGGAGCCAAACCATATCAAAACCACATCAGCTAAGGTGGGTGATACATGCGTTTAGTCTATAGCACTGGTGGATTCTTTTCCTATTGCTCCCGTAATCAACTTCCATAAATGTAGCATCTGAAATAACACAAATTGGTCTTACAACGCTGGAGGCCAAAGGTCTGACACGGGGTTGAAACCAAGGTGTGGGCTGGGTTTCCTTCCACCTGGAGGCTGTTTCCTTGTCTTTTTCAACTCTAGAGGCTGCCCACATTCCTCGGCTTGTGGTCTCATCACTGCAACACCTGCTCCATGGTCACCTCTCCTCCTCTGACTCCAACCCTCTTGCTTTTCTCTTTCCTTTATAAGGACCCTTGCAATTACATTGGGCCCTGCAGATACTCCAGAGAGGCCTTTCCATTTCCAAATCCTTAATTAAATCTGCAAAGTCTTTGAGCCAGGTAGTGTCACACAGTCATAGGTTCTGGGTACTGGACACCTTTAGGGGTCATGATTCTGCTGCCCACACCCAACTGCTGCTCACCACCATGTGTGATGTGGCTCTTGCATGACCTCAGTCCTCCGAGAGAAAACTGAATTGGCCAGCCTGCCAGCAGACTCTTGGGGGTTCCTGGCACGGAGCCACCCTTCTGATGGGGCCTCAAGATGCCTGCAATGTCCATACCCCTGAGGGCCTGGGCATCGCCTGCCCTGCAGACAGGAGGTGGCAGGAGCTCTTCCCCTCACCAGATTCCCACGGGCAATGGAATTTTATGGGATGTGCTCACTGTAGGCCCCATGTAATTACTAAGTGAGGTTACAAGTTTCTTGTTGCTGTAAAATTTAATAAGTTGGAGTCCACTTATAAAAAAGGAGCACTTCCCCATGCAGATGTGCATGCCCCAAGCAGGGACCTCATCTTCTGAGCTGCAGCCTCCCCCATCCCCACCCTGGGCCTCCGTTCTAAGAGTTCCAAGAAGTCTGGCACAGGGTAGTTCGCAGACGAGGCCCAGAGAGGGCAAGGGGCTTTCCTGAGCTCCTGCCTGACTCAGGACATGGCTGGCACCCCACTTGGCCTGTGTCACCCCAGTCCAATGCTCAAGCTCCCCTCACCCCCCAGCCCACACCCCAGGACTCTCTCATGAAGAGGGAAAGAGAACATCTCCAATTTCACCTTTTTTCCAAAATGCCGGTCAGCCGCACGGAGGCGGCAGGAGGCCAGCGCCACTGGAGGCCACACGCTGGGCTGGCTTTGGAAAAGGCAAATGTAAAATACACACCGGGCAGCTGCCTTGCCAGCCTGCAGGTGGAGGCCGGCGATGGCTGATGCGTGGGCTGGCGCATGTCTGAGTGAGGGCTCACGGGGACATGAGAGGCCAGCGGAGAGCTCAAGCGCTTGCCATCACGGCCCACAGCTCCCCTCTGCCACCACAGGCTCTGGTTTCTGTGTTCCCCGCGGTGGTGAGGGTGGCAGGGCTGGCATTTCACAGTGACCCCTCGGGCTCTGTTTCCTGCACTTTCCCGCAGGTCTCTTCCAGGCCCTGGCACAGGAGGCTCATTGCCGCTCTGTTGTTTTAAAGAAAGAAGGCAATTTTTTTTTTTTTTTTTTTTTTTTTTTTTTACAAAACAGCACGAGCTTTGGGAGAGAGAGGAAAGGCAGATGTGGAGATGCTGGCTTCTGCTGAGTCTCCTCTGCTGGGCCCCAGCCGGTCCTTCCCTCGATTCCCCTGCCACCAGGACCACAGTCTCAGAGAGAGTCCCCTCCTGGCTGGCACTGTCTCCCCTGTACAGGTGAGGACGCTGGGCCCTGCCCAGTCCATCCACTTCCACTTCACTGCAGGGCCAGCGTGGGCGCAGAGAGGGTGAGTGATGTCCCTCATGTCACAAAGCAGGTGTAGTGGGGCAGATCCAAACAGAAGGCTCTGCCTGGCAGGTGTGGGCAGGAGGCCGGAGGTGTGGGCAGGATGCGTACCTCGCTAAAGACATGCCTCCAGGTCTGCACTCCACGTGGGCTCCTGGGTCAGAGTCAGGCAATATACGTGCAGGTGAGAGGTGAGGCTCACTCAGGGCTCTCCGCACCTCCCTCCCACAGAACCCAGCCCCTCCCCAGGGCTGCATGCCCCCGACAAGGCACCATCACTAGAGGAACCTCAGATGGCAGCAGGAAGCAATATTCATTCCATGGGTGACAAAACCAAGTGCCCATTCTAGTTGGTGTGAGCTAAGGCCAGCATCTTGGGACATTTTTTGGCCAAATGAATGAAGAATGGTGTGGCAGACAGACCCCAAGATGACGCCAGTCGTCCCTCCCTCCCCACACTATCCATGCCTGTGTAGTCCCTCAGTATACGAGACCCGAGGCTGCATTCTAAGCAACAGAACATGGCAAAGGAGATGAGTTATAGCAGATCTAGGCTGGTGGATTTTGAAGTGTTAATATCACACTTGGTGAGCTTGCGTTCTTCAGGCGGAAGCCCTTAAAGGAGGGTCTGGACCTCAGGGTCAGAGGCTCTCTTCTGCTGGTCTTGAAGAAGCAGGCCTCCATGAGATCTAGAGCCACAAGGAAGTGAGTTCTGCCAGCAACCTCAGTGAGCTTGGGAGCCAATTTCCCCCCAGTTAAGCCTCCAGATGAGAATGCGACCCAGCCAACACTGATTGCAGCCTCATGAGATGCTGAGCAGGGGCCCCAGGTCAGCCAGGCCTGGACTCCTGCCCCATAGGAACTGTGAGAACAGAAACGTGTGTTGCATGAAGCAATGCAGAGTCTAGCTGACAGCAAGGGAAAGGGCCAGGACATCTTCAGGAGTGAGGTCTGATGGGCCGCTCACCAGCAAGGCCACTTCGGCAGTGTCACCCGCAAAGCGGAGTTCTTGGGCCTGAATCTTCACAGTTGCTGTGCAGACCAAAGACCATAAGAGAAGGGCGGGTGTCTCCTGAGCCAGACTTAGGCCGTTAGGGAGGGAAGGGATGCTGCTGCCTCAGCATCGGTAACTGGGGCCACTGTACAGCAAGTGACATGGCCTGCGTTTCCCTCACCCACCTGGACCTCCCCTCAGGCCAGGTCCCTGGGCTGCACAGTGTGTGCCTAGGGTCATGAGCACCCGTAGGACTCTAGCCCATCAGCCAGTATGAGCTTTACAACATAGGCCAACCCCTTCCCACTCCAAGTCAGAGACCTTGCCTGGCCCCTGTGGCACATCAGAAGCCCCCGCTCCCATCTGCTTGGCCTGCTGTTGAAGGTCGCCAGCCTGGCCCTCCTGAATGCTCCTTATGCAGGGCATTGCTCCGCACCTTGGAACTCAGCACATGCTTCCTGAACACGTTCTCTGGGTGGTGTCCCTCTGAGCCCTGGAGGTGACACAGGGGAACCAGGGGCCTGCCTGTGTCAACGTCCTCTAGGCATTCCCAGGCCTGGTACAGAGCAGGCATTTAAGAAATCCAGGCGGGTAACAGTCATGTGCATGTATTCTCAGGACTCTGGTCCATTTCCCTGTCCATTAGGGGAGTCACTTGGCCATGATGTACTGCAGAGTTTTGAAGGACCAGACATGCACGTGGTGGTGGCATAGGCATGGATGGTAGGACATGTAAACATGATGGTAGCAGATGCACTGGGCCTGCTACATCCCCTTGGATTTAACATTTCAGAGCGTGCCAGCCGCCGTCCAGCTGCCAGTTGCTGCCTCTCTCTGCCTGAGGTGCTTTCTTTGAAGTTGCTAATGTCTACTCCATGCACGCATGGCTGGCCCAAAATACTAGGAAGCTGACATCTCTAGGAGCAGTGCTGTCATTCAAGGACCCCACTTCTGCATGGGGTAGCTCTGGGGCACATGCCCTACACTGACCCCTGGGGCTCCCCAGGAGGATTGTCTCAGTTTCTCCCAGTGGGAGCTTGCTTGGAAATGCATCTTGCCCCTTATTTGTGTTTACTGGGATCGCCGTCCAAAGAAACTGCTTGTACGAAAACCTTGTCTCAAGTTCTGCTTCTGGGGGAATCCAAACTAAGACAATAACTCAGAAACGGCCCCCGTCTTCAGAAAGTGTAACCAACAGTTACAACTGGATACAACAGGAGCTGATGCAAAGCACCAGAGTTGCGCGAGAAGCCTGGTGTCCACCCGGTGTCCGCTGCTGTGACCCACATCCCAGTCTGGCAATCTGGGGCCTCCAAATACACTGTGAGTCCGCGTGGAGATGGGAAAGAGTGGCCTTTCCTGGAAAACAGGTCCGCCTGCCAGAGCCCTAATCACAGAAAAAAATGACAACCATCCCGGCCAACCTTCGATTGCTGATTGAGGTAAACACAGTGGGATTAAAAGAAACCACCAGAATTCCAGCTCATTAGAGCTGAAACGTTACTAAGCTTGGAACGTCGTCTTGCTGGGTCCCTCCAGACTCAGGCAGCCGGTGGAAAATACGGCTAATTCAAAACGGAGTGTGGGAGTCTTCTCCCTCCCAGGCCCGAGGGTCACGGATCTGGCTGCAGAGATGATGGGCCCCCCAGCCGGGCCTGCTCAACTCTGTGACAGCAGTGATCTCATCCAGCCCTCCCACCTTCCTGTGAGAAACAGGCCATCACCCACTGAGGCCAGAGATGGGTAGGGGCTTGCCTTGCTCGTGCAGTAATGGGTGGTGGATCCACATTCATGGCTCTCTCCCCTACGTGCAAGTCAGCTCAAGCTCCCATCCTCAGCCCTCCCGGAGCTCCTAGGAGAGGGTCAGCCCCATGTACATCCTCCCCCCTGTGCAGAAAGGGCTCAAAAAACTTTTCTGTAAAGGCCCAGGGAGTAAACATTTCAGGCACTGGAGCTGCATATGGTCTCTGCTGCATATTCTTCTTTGCCTTTTTTATAAAACAAGCTTTCCCACATGTAAAGCCATTCTTAGCTCACAGGCCATGCAAACAGAGGTCTCAGGCAGAACGTGGACTCGGGGCTGTCATGTGCTGACCCTGGGTCCACAGGGACACAAATGTTCATTCTAGCACGAATTTCTCCACTTCTCCCGCTCATAGACTCCTACTCAGCCTTTACAACCCAGCTCCAATGTCCCCTTCTGCATGAGCTCTTCCCCAGCTTTTTCCCCTAGGCACCTACAAATCCAGAACTGCTCCCTGGCCCAGCAGGGCTCCGGGACCCTGGCACCCCTCTCAGCGTTATTCATCTCCAGACTCCTCGTTTTATTCAGTAGCTGGAGGGAGCCACTTCCAGGTACCAGGGGCTGTTCTAGGAAACAGGACTGTAAGGGCGGGTGTCATAGCAACAGTATTCAATGTCAGAGTCACCAATGTCCAAAATGACCCAGACATGCAAATTCCCAGCCATCCTCCAAGATGAAGAGCGATCACTGCCGCATCCAAGCTAGAGACCCAGGCTTCTGAGAACCCGGAACATCATGGGACAGACTAGATTGGGCAGCAGGAAGACATGGGTTCCTGAAAAGACTCAGATAAGATGAGCACATGGCAGTGAAGGCCAGCGGGGCTCTGGGGTGGAGCTGGAGGCAAGATGTTCTTGTGGGGAAGGAATGGCACAGACAAAGTCTCTGAGGTGAGAAACTTCGAGGATGATTCAAGAGCAAGGACCAGAGTGGGCACAGGAGGCAGAACAGGGTTTGAAAATCAGTCTAGGCCGGGCGCGGTGACTCACGCCTGTAATCCCAGCACTTTGGGAGGTCAAGGCAGGTGGATCACCTGAGGTCAGGAGTTTGAGACCTGTCTGGTCAACATGATGAAACCCTGTCTCTACTAAAAATACAAAAATTAGCCAGGCATAGTGACGGGCGCCTGTAGTCCCAGCTATTCAGGAGACTGAGGAAGGAGAAGCTCTTGAACTTGGGAGGCAGAGGTTGCAGTGAGCTGAGACTGTGCCACTGCACTCCAGCCTGGGACACAGAGTGAGACTCTGTCTCAAAAAATAAAAAATTAAAATAATAATAACAATGATAAAGAAAATCAGTCTAGATGGGGTGGGGGAAGCAGAACCTCTCCTCTAGACCACAGTGAGACCCCATGGTCAGCACGCTGGGGCTTGATGAGGGCCTCGATGAACTGTCTTCAGACTCAGAGAAACAGGGGCATCCTCAGGTTCCCCATGGAGTCCCCACAGAGACCCAACCCACTCTGATGAAAGGTGAAGGCCAAAATGAGGCAAAAGTAGAGGAGAGGAGGCAGAGGCCCGAACAGGCTGAGCCTCCCACTGTGCTGTGTCTGAGAAGGCCTCAGTCATGCCTCGCTGAGGACCTTACCTCAACCTTTCCAGCTAGCAGGGCTCGTGTGTGTGGGCTGCATTCCCCCAGCAGGGCCCCAAATGCCAGGCTCTGTGGAAAGCAGACCTTGCCTGCTGGGGCTGGGGCTGGGGACCGGGGGACTTCAGGCTCAGCCCCCTCCTCCCTCCCCACTGCCTCGTCAGCATCAAAGGCCTCGCTCTCCACAGGCAGAGCTCACAGCCTCGGAATTCTGCAGCAGCTGCTGAGCCCCGCCAGGACTGCATGCAGCGGGCGTCCCTGGTGTGCCAGGTTGGGATGGGAATCACACTCTCGCAGCCGTAATGTGAAGCACATGTTTTACACGCCTCGCCCATGAAGGCAAGCTGCCCACGCCCCCTCCCTGCCCTAGCTCTGCTGCTGCTGCTCATGGGGGTCTGTCCCAGCACACAGCCACCCACCTCCACTGGCCACACCAGGGTCACAGGGGGGTCGGGCTGCCCCTGACCCACACCGGCTTCCACCAGCAGGGCCTGAAATTGGCTCTACTCAGATTAGGTGCAGGGTTCTGGGGAGGGGGCCCAGCTTACAACCTGCCAGTGGCTCCCCAGGGCCTCAAGACAAGGACTGCATCCCTGAAGCTGGGCTCCAAGGCTGCCTCTGACTAGCACCTGCTGGGCTTGCCAGTTGCCCTTGTTGAGAAAATCACAGGATGCCCTTGAAGGATGCCCATGTCCCAGCCCTTGAGACCTGTGAATCTGTCACCCTGTGTAACGGAAGGACTTTACAGATGTGACTCAGAATTTTGAGGTGGGGGATGATCTGGAATGATGCTGGATTATGTAGGCGAGCCCAGTGAGATTGTGGGGTTCTTATAAGGTAAGAAGGAGGTCAGTGGGTGGAAAGGCTCCGGGTCAGAGAAGGAGATGGGACAATGGATAAGATATTAGAATGATGCCGCCATGAGCCAAGGAATGCAGGCTCCTCTAGCAGCTGGAAAAGCCTCAGGAGTGAATTCTCTCCTGGAGCCTCCAGAGGAGGCTCTAGAACCTAGCCTTGAGCACACCTCAATTTTAGCCCCATAAGCCCCATGTTGATTTTCTGATTCCAGAAAAGTTTGTGTTGTTTCTAGCTGCTAAGTTGGTTGTGATTTGTTACAGTAGCGATAGGAAACTCATCCAGCCTCTTGTCACCATCTCCCAGCCACACAACCTTCTCTGCACCTCCTCCAGCCCCTGCAGGGCCTGCTCCCTTGCCTGCACCTCCCTTACCTGCTCTCCTCTGGGTCATCTCCACTCAGCGCTCAAGATCTATTCCAAGGGCACCACTCCCAGGAGAGTCCTTGGTAACTTCTTTCTAGACCCATTGGTGAGCTGAATGGCTTATGCTCTCCTCTCTTCTCCTGCTATCGCATTCTCAGTCCTGACACACCTCCTGTGACGGGGAGCTCATTACCCTTCAAGATATCCCAATTCGGCTGGGCGTGGTGGCTCAAGCCTGTAATCCCAGCACTTTGGGAGGCTGAGACGGGCGGATCACGAAGTCAGGAGATCGAGACCATCCTGGCTAACACGGTGAAACCCCGTCTCTACTAAAAAAATACAAAAAACTAGCCGGGCGAGGTGGCGGGCGCCTGTAGTCCCAGCTACTCGGGAGGCTGAGGCAGGAGAATGCCATAAACCCGGGAGGCGGAGCTTGCAGTGAGCCGAGATCGTGCCACTGCACTCCAGCCTGGGCTACAGAGCGAGACTCCATCTCAAAAAAAAAAAAAAAAAAAAAAGATATCCCAATTCACCTTGCCCTCAAAGGGCTGTGTCACTGGTTGCCTGCTCAAGGCCCAGGGTGTGAAAAGGCGAGGGCTGAAATCCAGCCCAAGATGGCAAGGGGTGCTGGTGTTTAGTTATCAGCAAGGGGTGCTGGTGTTTAGTTATCAACAAGGGGTGCTGGTGTTTATTTATCAGACTTCTGGCTCTTCCCTGCTAAGTCCCCAACTCCCATACCCAAGAAAGGAATAGTGTGACCTGGCCCAAAGCCAGAGGCTCACAGCCATCTGTATGGAGCCTGCCTGCCCTTGTCATAGGATTGCCTGATTTTGCAAATGAGAAAAAGGATGCCTTATGAAGTCTGAATTTCAGATAAACAATAGATACTTTTTTAGTATAAGTATATCCCACATATTGCATGAATATACTTATATGTAAAAGTTATTCATTGGTTATCTGAGATTCCTACTTAATCAGGGATCCTGTGTCTTACCTGGTGAGCCTAAATGATTTTTCTTGAGTGGGATGCCCAGAGTGCTCACCATGGCTCAGAACTGAGGCCCAAAGAGGATGTGTGGGGAATTGGGGAGACCCATCAGTCTCAGACCTGAGGTGCAGATGTGGGCATGTCGGGCTCCCCACTTCCCTCTCCTTCTTGGCCAGCTCTGGTCTCCAGATGTAGTGAGGGTTTGTGGGGTAAGTGGGGAGCTGTTTCTAGGACTCCTGTGTTTGGAGGCTTCAGTGGCCCTGCTCACCACTGTGCAGAGCTTCTGCTGTGAGCTTGAGCCACTTCCTTCCCTCCCGGGCCCCAGCTCCTCACTTATAGTGGGAGGTGTGGGTGGGGAATTAAGCCTTCTAAGCCACCTGTGGGACCACCGTTTAGCCAAATCACAGAGAACAGTGCAAACACTTGCCCTGAGCCTGGCCCCACTCCGTCCAACCGTGCCTGCCCCAAATCACTTCCAATATGAGGAAGGGAGAGTGGGGGGCCAGGGGAGGTCGAAGGAAGCTGCCCTCCTGGTCACCACCTGCCCTGTGCCTGCCCTTGCCAGGGTCCAAGGACCTTTTCATGTGACTGCACCAGCAGGCTGCAGCACGTCTCCCCCAGCAGAGCCCTTGGGGACCTAGTGTCTCCAAGTCCCAAAGTCAGGCCTGCCAAGGAAGGTACTCCAGCCCCTGGCCAAAGCAGGAGAGACCTCAGGCAAATGCCACCTTGTTCCAGGCCTCAGTTTCCTCATCTAGAACTCCAAGGCTGGAACCAAGAGAGCTCCCAAGGCCAGAGAGTGTCCAGAGAGTGACCGGCCAGTGCCCACACTCCATCAGAGGCAGAGCCCTTTGTTCTCCCTGGGGGTCTCCTGTATTAGCTGTCTGTGGCTTTGTAACAACCCCAAAACTTACCAGCTGGGGATCACAAACATTCATTGTCTCACAGGTTCTGAGCACCAGGAATACCTGGATGGCTCAGCTGGGTGCCTTTGTCCCAGGGTCTGTCACAGACTGCGGTGAGCCTGTTGACTGAGGCTGTGGTCTCATCAGAGACTCGACTGGTGTGGGGATGCTCTACTCCCAAGCCCATGCATGTGCTATGGGCAGGCTCTGGTCCCTGGTCACAGGGGCTTCCCTGCAGGGCAGCCTCAGAACATGGCAGCTTCCTTCCCCAAGAGTGAGAGAGCTAATGGAGGGGGGACCCGAAGGTGAAAGCCACAGTGTTTAAAACCTCATCTTAGAAGTGATGTGCCATCATGTCTGCTTATGGTACTCATGAGAGGCCGTCACTAAGCTCCCACTGAAGGGGAGGGGATTACACTGGGTGTGAACACCAGGAGGCCAAACTCTTCAGAGACCATCTCAGAGGCTGCAACTGCATCTCCCCACAAGTTTAAGGGACTTGCAAGATGCAGTGGGGCAGGGAGGGGTCAGGTGTTCAAACTCATTCATAAACAAGAAAAACATTGCCTCCAGAGAGTGAGGCAGATTTGTGTCCAAATCAGTTGCAGGATGAATGGAAGAGTCGGGGATGGGGAACACTGTTGGCATCTTCCCCAGCTCCGTTTCTCGCTGCCTTTGTTCAGGGCTTCCCTCCCCCCTGCTTCTCCTCTTTCCCTCCCTCCCACTGCTCCTTCTTCCCTTCCCCTCTTCTGCTATCCTCTCCCTTCTCGATCTCTGGGTCTCTGTCCCTTTCCTTAACCCCACTCCCTTTCTTCCTTTTCCTTTCCCTCTCCCTCCTTCCTCTGCATCTCTGGTCCTGGGGTCCTCCTCACTCTTTCTCATTTCCATTCATTTCTAGGGGCATCTCCTCCCTGCACAACAGGCCCCAGGCGCCAGGCCCAGGCTGCAGGGACAGTAGAGCCAGGCTGCTCCCACCCACCCCAAAACCCTGCTCGTGCAGACGCCGCCAGCCCGGATCCCGCTAGGGGGCACCGTGAGCTGCGGCTGCGGATGAGGGGCTGCTTTTCCCCAGGCGCTGTGGGCTTGGAGAGAAACCCTGGGCAGGAAGGGTCTTCTCGAATTTCCAGTCCTGGAGCCAGGCCACCTGGTGGGCATCGCAACCTTCACATTAGGACTGTGGGGCGGGGATGCCCGGGACCTCTGGCCCAGCTCGCCCAGGCCACACACGTGGGTGGGGAGCACATTGGTCACCTGCAGGGAAAGCGAGGGCCTTTCCTAGGAGGTTGCCACCAGCTGGGAGGCCAACAGCAACCCCACCACAGGCCTGAAGTATCTGCCACCTTTGGCAGGCCCTGGGTGCCGTGGAAAGGCTGAAGGGCGCTCATCCCAGGTCCCCATCCCCAGAACCCGTGTGGCAGGCCCCACAGGCATACATGTGAGTCAGCTCATGCACAGGAGAGCCTCACAGTGCCTGCCCTGCCAAGGTCCCCAACCCCAGACCCAGCAGCTGCCACTGCGACCACCCTGAGAGCTGTGACTGCACCCAGGCCTGGACACACATGCACGGCCTGAGATCTGGGGGTGTCCTCCAGAATGAGGTGGACCCAGTGGGGGACGAGGCTTTGCAGGGAGTGGTCACAGCAGGAGTGCCCCCATGTGCACTGGCCCTGCCCTGGGCCCCACCTCTCTTCACACGGGTGATGGGGGGATGCCCCAGTTTTACGGGCTCTAAGGTGAGAGCATTAAAGATGAACAGGCATGAGTGGACAAGACGTGTCCTGCTGAGACACAGAGAAAGACACTGCAGCAAGTCATGCCAGATCCCTACAACCCATGGCTGCGTCCGGGGGTTGCTGCATTTTTCATCACGGAAGATTCTTCCTAAGCACACTCCTGAGACAGGCATGCACACAGCGTGGATGCACATGCTCGTGCCCGCTGCTCACACCCTTGTCAGCCCTGGCTACTGTCGAACAGGAACATTTGGGCCAATGTCAGCAGCATAAGCAACCCCACATCGCATTGTTTCATATTGTAATGTAAAATTCTGTGGTCAGGAAGCTGTTCAGATGTTTCTTGCTATTTTTACTCCTCTTCTGTGAATTGCCTCCTCGGAGCCTTTGTCCATTTTTCTATTGAGAGTTGTTTCAATTAATTTATAACTTTTTTGTTTTTTAAGGGTGTTCCTCCTTTGTCTATCAGAAACGTTCAACTACATTCCTTCGGTTTGTTATTTATCTTTTAATTTTAGTCTGTGCGTGTTTGTGTGTGTGGCGTGTGTGTGTGTATGTGTGTGTGCATCTGTGTGTGTGCATCTCTGTGTGCATGTGTGTGCGTGTCTGTGTGTGTGAGTGTATGTGTGTGTGCATTTGTGTGTGTGTGCATCTCTGTGTGCGTGTGTGTGCGTGTCTGTGTGTGTGAGTGTATGTGTGTATGTGTGTGTGTGCATTTGTGTGTGTGTGCGTGTGTGTGCGTGTCTGTGTGTGTGAGTGTATGTGTGTATGTGTGTGTGTGCATTTGTGTGTGTGTGCGTGTGTGTGCGTGTCTGTGTGTGTGAGTGTATGTGTGTATGTGTGTGTGTGCATTTGTGTGTGTGTGCGTGTCTGTGTGTGTTAGTGTGTGTGTGCATGTGTGTGTGCGTGTGTGTGCGTGTGTGTGTGCTTGTGTGTGCGTGCGCGTGCATGTGTGTGTCTTTCGACACTCAGTGGTCTTGTGATCTTACATTGGTTATTATATTCCTTCACGGCATCTGGATTTTGCATCTTGCTTGGAAAGCCTTCCCCATCTGAGGGTCCAGTATTTTTCTTCTCTTTTCTAATGCTCTAGCTATTTGTCCTTTATTACATCTTCAGTCCTTTTAGGGTATTTGTTGGGTATGAAATAGGAACTAACTTTCGCAGATTTCTGCCAAATGAAAGATGGAACTCTGGGGTCTTAGTCACTCACAGTGAAGGTGTGGTGGAGACGTTTCCTTCGAATCTGCACCCAAAGTCCCACCGACCCTGGCTTTCACCCCAGCTGAGCAGCAACCGGACCTCTGTGTCTTGTGCCACGCGGAGATATAAAGCTCTTGCCAGCTCTCAGGCAGTTCCAGTGTGTCCCCTCCTCTTGGAGACATGCAGACCTCAGGGAAGGGGTGCTGGGGGTGCATGGGGGTGCCACCACGGCCCAGTCCTCTCCACTGGGCCAGACCCTCACCTTGGACAAGATTGGAAGAAATGGAATGGCCCCTGCTTAGCTGCGGGGGCTTCCAGAGCTATTCAGCTGGATCACACTGGATCACACTTGTGGACCCAGCAGGGTCCACAAGAGGAGGAAAGAGGTGCTGAGATTTCCTCAGGGGAACCAGAGGCTGCTGGGGCTGCAGGCAGCTTTCCAGACACTTGCTCAGCTTCCTCCAGAGGTGGAAAGAGCTTCTCAGGCTTTCCTCCTCCCTCCAAGGTGATATGCAAAGACAGGACATCGAGATTGTGATCACAGCTGTGACTTGGTGGCCTCCCATTCCCCCAGCTCCAGGCCAGCTCTTGGCTTCTCCATCACCTGTCCTCACAGCAGCCTGCAAGGTGGTTCCATGATCCCCACTTTACAGAGGAGAAAACAGAGGCTCAGAGATGTCAAGTAAACGGTGCAGGGCCACACAGTTTGTAGGGAAATTGAACTCGTCTCAGGAGATGGTTGAGACGATGGAACCAGGCAATAGCAGCATAGTGACCACAAGGGTTTGCACATAGTAGGCCTTCAAACATTTAGCCACCCTCTTCTTTCCCTCCCTCTCTTTCCCGCTTCTTCCTCGGTTCCTCCCGCTCTTTCCTAGGAGACTTTACCATCATCTGAAATCCATGATGACAACAACAAGCAAACTCATGCGTTGGGTCAGGAAACACTACAATAGAGGAAGAAACGGGAACTCACAATGGAGTGGCAAGCACCATTGTTTATGGACAAACTTCCCCTGGGGAGGCAAGTCCTTAGACAGGTACCCCCAGGAGTCCTCATCCCTGAGCAGCTCCCTGTCTAACCAGAGATTCACAAGGGGGAAGTTTCTACCCATAGGAGGCAGCTCTCAGCCTGCAGGGGAATCCAAAGGGGCTTCCTGGAAGAGGAGGCTCCTGATTGGAAGGTCAAGAATTTGAGGCATGAGTGATGCCCAGGGGAGCAGGGTCGCATGGTGGGGCCTGTCTGGGAGGTGTGTACTATTTCCCGGCTGTGTGGGGTATGCAAAGCTGGAAGGAGACGCCACCTTTTTAAAACATATTGAACACAAAAGCATACACAATGTACTGTATAATTTCATGTATAAACATGTACAAACCACTTAAAAATAGTGTGGAAAGCAGGGTAATTGTCACCCCTGGGACAGAAGGCTGCCAACTGGAAGGGAGGTGTGGTGGGAGGTTTTCCGGGGCGCTGGCGTGGTTCTGTTTCTTGTTCTGGGGGATGGCTAGAGGCATGCGCTGCTACTCTGTGAAAATTCAATATGTGCCCCTCCAATCCATGTACTATTCCGCCTGTGTATTATACTCCAATAAAAAGTTGAAGTTTGTTGAAACAGGAGCTCAGGGGATGGGAGAATTTGAAGATTATTCTGGAGGCGGTGGGCAGACCCAGGTTTCTGAGCAGTTCGTGACCAGAGCTGTGTTTTCCGAGGATGAATCTGGCAGTGTGTCTTGGATGGATTAGCGGAGGAGGGGGGTGAGCTGGTGAGTGCTCAGAGACTGTCGCCAGTGCAGGTGAGAGGTAATTCACAGCCGCCCTGGGGAGGAGATGCCGTGCCACGGCTGTCTGGGGCTTCATTAAATACCAGAAAGAGAAATGAACCAATTTCACGGACCTGGTCTGTGACTTCTCTGAGGATGGGAAGTCAAAGGCTACCGACTCAAGGCCAGTAACAATCCGATTAATTCCCCAGGACAAAGCCTTTAATGTAACACATAACAGCAAATTCTTGTTTTTCCATTAAAAACAATACCTCAGCCCCCACATTGGCTGCCAGGGCCTTAATGAGACCCCTTCCCTGCCCGGGAGGCTGAATTGGTCCTTTGTTCTTCGCAGCATGGGGTTCGGAAGATTGCTAGTTTGGCGGTAGGGCCAGTTGGGGGCATTCGCACTGATGGGAGCGTAAGGATGGATGTGACAAAAGCTGCCGGGAGTTCTGGGTGACCTCAGCTGAACTGAAAGTCGGCCTCACTTCTTGGGAGGAGAGCATAGGGGGTCTGCTGGAGCCACGCTGGGGCATGGTGCGTGGTAGAAAAAACCCTGGGCTGGGAGGTCAGTGCCCTGGGGTCTGTCCAGATCCCCACAGTGTCACCAACTCACTGAGTGACAGTCGGCCAGTCTTGTCCCCTCTGGCCTTGGTCTCTTCCCAAGTGTGTTGAGGGCACTGGCCTCTTGGGAAGACCAGTTACTCATGGAATCAAGCCCCTGGGTGCCAGTCCCCTGGTGCTGAGGACTGAGAACGGCCCCAGACAGTAATGCGCTGGTGTGCCTAACTCTGATGGGGAGAAGAAGTGGAGAGAACATCCCTTGGCACTTGGAAGCAGCTGGGGAACACTTATGGTGTTACACAGGATGTGCCCTGGTGTCCACATTCCTGCAGCATGGTGGAGGAGAGATACGTTCCACTTGGGCACCCAACAGAAAATGACTTTTCACCAAAGGCACTGGCGTAAACACTGCTTATCTGCCTCCCTGGTGTGCCTGGAACTCTCTTGATTTTAACTCTGAAAGTCTTGCATCCCAGAAAACTCAGTCCCAGGCAAGCCAGGATGGTTGGTGGCCCTACTTCCAGTCCTTGATAAAAAACTGGGCCCCCAAAGTGCACTGAGAGCAATTGCACCTGTGATGCCTGCAATCCATGTGCAAAGCAGGAGACACAAACCCATCCCAGGACCAGCAGCACCTGGAGGCTGAAATCACAGCAGAGAGGGGTGCCCCTGGCCACAGCTTGCCTCCCAACTTGATCCTCAGAGAGGAGGGGCTGAGGGTGCTCTCAGAATCCAGCCAAAGCCCAATTGCTGAACAGAACCGGACTGGCCCACAGACTCTGACTAGTGTTAGGATGTTGGCGTTGGGGATCCGATGGACAGATGCCCTTTCTATGCTGTGGGCTCCACTGTTCTCATCAAACCCTGTTCTGCTCTCCAAAGATCTGAGTTAACAGAACGCCCTCCAGGAGGAGCCAGGGAGGAACTACCTGGTCCCATGACCCACCTGGCTTCTGTAGCCAGACTCCAGAAGCCAGAGGGGCCAAACCAGGTGAGCACTCCCACCCCCGCCACGCCCCACTACCTCAGCTCTCAGGAGTAATTCTCACTGGCTGTTTGCCAGTCACGACCTTGCCAGCTGTGGCCACAGGGCCTGGCCCACTTCACAGGGCAACTCGGGCTCCAGCCACCTCTGCTTCCAACATGGAGACAGGCCATCAGACGGCCACCAAGACAGGTCACAGGCCTTGGACCTGAGAAATCACTTTCGAGGTAGTTTTATGGCAGACATAATTTCTGGGACTGGAAGTCTCACCTCTGTTAATGAGGTGTCACTGGAGGGGTGTCCAGAACAGGTTTGGATGTCTGACAGGCACACACAACACCAAAACAGATGACACCCTGTATGGTGTAAAGCCAGCTCGGACACCTCCTGCCTAATTCCTGGTGGCTGAGGGGACGACCTGTGGGAAATAGCACAAAGCAGTGACCTGTGAAATTAGGAGCTACAGGACAAAAACACTTTGTCACTGAGAAGATATGTTTGTGCTTATTAGAACAACGTTTTTTGGGCTCATGTAAAATAAACATATCGGGTCGAATGTTGCTGCAAGGTCTACATTTACAAAGAGGCAAGGAAGGTATGAAATTGTGGTCAGGAGTTGGCAAGTCTGAAAAATTACAGTGGGATTAGCTTCTCGCACTGCAAATTGGAAAATTCAGAGATGTGTGGCACGGCCGCGGAGGCCCAAACTTCTAAATGAAATTTATTATTTCTGTAAAATCTGGGAACAACATCTTCAGGGATAACAAATATAGAGAAAACATGATTTCAGCCTCGATATTTGGTCTCCTTGCAGACGGTTTTCATTAAAAAGGGCTTTATAAAAATGATAAAAATGTTACAGTTTGCTAAATTAAGTCTGAAGCAGCTCTATTTAATAATCCGGTGCATTTTAATCATTTTTTGAAAAGCCTGACATATTGAAAAGAACTTCAGTCTTGAGCACCACTGAAAAAAAGAAAAGGAAAAGAAAAAAAGAAAAATACTCCCAACTCATCTTGGGTTGTTTGTGCATTTCTAACCCTAAACTTGTCCCTCTCAATGGCAGTTGGTGCCAAGCAAGCAAGCATCTATGACCCAGAACACCAGACCTCCAGAGCTTTTGTAGCTGTGACAGGGACCACATGACAATGGGTTATTTTTGTTCAATTGTCTCTCAGGAAACAAAGTAAAAAAGGTTGGGTAATTACTCTGTTTCTACTTCTTGGCCCCATAATGCAACATGCTTAGTAATGTGGGTATGTAAGGAGGGAGGGCCCGGGGGGAGGCAGGAAGAACAAACCATAGTTTGAAGAATAGCATGAAGTTCTCCATGGAAAGTCTTTTCGCCAAAGAACAGTGGAGAGGGCCTTCTGAGGGGGTTCTCAGAAAAGGTGTTGGTTTGGGAGGAGGAAGTTGAATTTGAGAGGCCCCTGTGAGGAACTGTAAGAGCAGTGAACTCATGCTACAGAAATTCAGAGCTGTGACATAATCTAGGGCTAAGGATTGGAAGGAAGGAAGGAAGCAAGGAAGCAAGGAAGGAAGGAAGGAAGGTTTGTTGAGAGAAGGGATAGGAGAATGGAGGGGTGGATGGGTGAGTGGATGGATCCTTGGATGGATAAATGAGAGAATAGGTAGGAAAATGGGTGGATGGATGGTTAGATGGAGGGAAGGAGTAAGGGAGGGAGGGAGGGAGAAGGGAAGGGAGTGAAGGTTGAGTGAATAGAGAAATGGTTGGATGGATGGAAGAATAGATGAGTGGATAGATGGATGGATGGATGCATGGATGGATAAATGAGAGAATAGGTAGGAAAATGGGTGAATGGATGGATGGATGGTTAGATGGAGGGAGGGAGGGAGAAGGGAAGGGAGTGAAGGTTGAGTGAGTAGAGAAATGGTTGGATGGGTGGAAGAATAGATGAGTGGATAGATGGATGGGTGGATGAGTGGAACAGATGCATGGATGGATGGAGAAATGGTTGAATGCATGGAGGAATGATTGGATGTGTGGAGGAATGGATGGATGGATGGATGGATGGATGGATGGATGGATGGATGGATGGATGGATGGATGACAGAATGGATAAGAGAATGGATGGGTGGACTCGTGAGTGGATGGATGGAAAGGTAGATGGATGAAAGTTTTGGGTCCTGGTTGCCTGTCATGAAGGAAGGGCAGGTGCTTGTATTGCCAATCCACCTGACACTGCCAAGCACTTAATTCAGTATTGCATTTCCTTGCTCAGTCTTCATCACAACCACATCAATTTTAGGTGAGAAGATAAAGACTCAGAGCAGCCATGTGATGCAAGCAGCATGACACAACCAGGTGAAGACTCACCTGGGCTTCCAAAGACTACATTCTGCTTTGGAATCCTGAAGCTTTCTCTGAAGCCATCCTCAAACCTGCAAATGTTTTTATTGTTAAAGATAATGCTTTTGGTTGATGGAAAGTTCTAGAACTCAGTTTTCTCAGTCTCTATTCCGGGATTTTTCTACAACCTTATGATGTCCAGATCAAGGGCTGGGAAGCATGAGAGAGATGAGCTTTGGTGAGGAGTCAGTGGAAACAGCACCAGGAAAAATTCCAGAAAATTGTGAATTGTGAGAGAGGAAGGTGAATGCAGCCAAGGTCCCTGGGACGGAGTTGGTGCTGGGCACAGGAGGATGGCCCCATACGGGTGGGGTCCAGGACACAGTGGATTAGAAGAGGGTGGTAGAGACTTGCTCCAAGAAGTGGAAATCCTTGCTTTTGGTTTTCTTCATGAGAAAGAAGATGGAAAGAGGTTCCCATGCTGCTGGATGGGAAGAGGTTCAGCCACAGGATATGTCCCACAAGACTTCCCGTAGAGTGGGAGCAGCAGGGATGAAGCTGGAAGGCCTGGGCCAGCCCTTACCACATCCCTCCATGGGGGATGCCCTTGGAAAGTCACCCAACTTTCCTGGACCTCAGTTTCCTGCTCCTAAAGTGGAGCCGACACTGTCTCCATGCTGGAGCCACTGCAAGGATGAAACGAGAGAGCGGATGTGATTTGTCAGTATCCATTTGTCACTGTCAAGAACTCATTATGCAGATGGGGCCCAGGATCCTCTCCAAGCCCCAGAGCCTGCCTTTGTGGATCCACCCGCTTCTCTAGCCTGAGTGCAACCCCGGCCCAGAATCCACCTTCCCCTCCCAACCCTTGTGTCTACTCACCCTCTCCAGGCTGACTCTCGGGACCCTGGCAGCATCTGTGGGGGGAAAGCAGACAAACCCCACCTTTGGCAAGTAGAGATGAACTGAGGCCGGAACAGTGTCAATCAGAGACCTTTCAGAAGCACCAGGGGCCATAGCTGGTGTTGAGGCCAAACCTGGAAGGGCTTCCCCTCCCTGGCAATAATGCTGCTGCGTGGTTACCTCATTTGCCCTTGTTTTTCCTCTTTTTCCTTTTTAATTACCTTATTAAAGATTACTTAACTGCAAAGTAAAACCATCCCTAAGCTACTAAGTAGGATGTGACTCAGTCCCCAAGAGCAGGGTGGCCTGTGGGTGGGTGGCTTCTGCAGGGATGTCACCCCTGGTCACCTGGAAATGGGGCTTCAGCTGAGGCGAACAGGAACATTTCTTCCAGTGCGGACCTTGCCTCCCCACTCCAGTGTCCAGGAGCCCCTCACTTCAGTTTACCCAGATGCAGATTCTGATCGACACAGATCGAGGACCAGCCAAGTCCACGACCACATCGTGCACTCGTAAACCATTGACAGGTCACCCGTGAGATGAGATTCTCCTCCTAGGTCTGGGCATTGCCAGGCTGGGAAACCTGTCTTCTGTCTTCCCCACCTGACTGAGGAAAGCGTGGGGCAGGAAAAGGCAGGGCGGGCCTGATGCTGAGACTCTGTTCAGGGTCCACGCTGTATCCTTGGGCACAGTCATGGATCTACAGTTCCTCTGTGATTTCACTGAAAGGCCTTACGGTTCCATCTCGTTCCCACGGCTGCCCAAGGAACCCTGTTAATTCGGTGCCTCTCTGGAAGCCAGAGATGATCTGTCTGCCTCCCTACTGGCTACCAGCTCAGCAGTCTCCACAAGGCAGGAAGCAGGCTTGAGTCCTGCTCCCAGGCCATCTGTTACCATGTTTCTCCTGGAATTTGGTGGGGAAGCACCAGAGAGCTTTGCCAGGGGACCTCCTGGGATGTGGATGATTCCTATGGAAACCTTCAACCTTAAATCTTGTCCTGTCCCAGAGGACTCCGTAGGGTGCACAGCATGGGTGGAACAAAGGCTGAGGAACAAGGGTGACCCATCTGAGAGAGGTCCAAAGAAGCCACGGAGGAGAAGGAATGGCCATTTCTGGCAGGGGCTGGGGAAGACAAGACGGTCTGGGGACAGTTTCTTGGAGGACATGGTCTTTGAGCTGGGTCTTCATGGGGTGAGAGAGGTGCCGTGCCATTCCATCCTCACCCAGCAAGCACATCCACTCGGCCATCCACTCCCACAGGGGGACCAGCCAGGGAACTCGAGCGGCTTCCGGCAGCTGTGGGGGGCAGTCCTCACACAGGCTCCCAGCTCCCTCGGCCCCGCGACACATGAGCTGCTGTAAGAACAGAAATTCTGCTCAATACCAAAGTTATCTGTGCCTTTCCCCATGAAGAAGGCTCCAGTGGGTCATTCAGACGAACCCAGCCCAGGGCTCTGGGACACAACTTTACTAGAATGTCGTTAAAAAACAACTTGTGTTAGTTTGTCATCTGTTATTACAAATCACTCAGCTTTCTACTGCTACAAGCATTCCCATGTCTAGATTTAATGAACTGCAGGGAGAAGTGGACGCCTCCTTCTCCCCGCAAGACGCCTTTTCCCATCTGCTAGGAAAGCTCCGTTTCGGGGCTGACACAGGCAGCTGTGTCACATGGCTTCCCCTGTGGCAGAGGTAGCTGGCTGCTGACACCCTGGGCCTTGGGTGAGACAGGTCTCATCGAAGCCTCGGCACCCCAGGGACCAGTGGCCATTGTTCCTATGCAGAACAGAAGTAGTGACCACCGTCCCCAGCTGGTTTCTGAGGCAGCAAGCCCCAGGTTCCAAAGGCAAAGGTCATGTTGCCTTGAAGAGCCCCTTGGCCTTCGGTCTCCCCCAACTATGGCAGCTGCAGGCAGGAGTGCCCTGGCTGGTCACAGCCCTCTCCCTTCAGCCTGGTCCACGGCCACGCTGGCCCTCATTTACCCATCTCCTGGAGGTGAGCAGACAAATGGTCTGGAAAGCCCTGTCTGCCCTGGGCCTAGGTGTACGAATCCTGCTGGAGCCCTGGCCCCTGGCACCTGGCCGGAGGAGAGCCGCTGCCAGCCTGCATGCACAGTGAGTGCTGCTGTTTATGAGGGCAAGACACCAGGAGGGCAGTGGGCTCAGTGCTGGGGGCCGGTGGGGTTTCAGAGTGCCCGCGGAGTCTCATCACGCCTGAACCAAGTCATGACTCCTGCTCCTGCACTCCCACTGCTAACGGGCTGGAGGAGCTGGGCGTGTGGATGGAGCCTTCTGCCAAGGGAGTTACCATGTCCTTCTGGGGCCACATGGGCACTTTCGACTCTGCAGGATGTTCGTGCCTCAGTTTCTTGTTTCATTCTCAGGACCGCATCGTCAGGCTGGGGCTCACTCAGTCCTCTGCAGAGGAGACAGGGCACGTCCTGAGAGGCCACAGTCAGCTTGTGGGCAGCAAAGGAGCATGTACTGCCCCGGCTTGTCTGCCCCAGGCCTGGATTTCTGCCGGCAGACCTTGCTCTCCCTAAGCGTTCCTGTTTGGGTTCAGGCACTTCTGACAACACCTTAGAAAGTCCAGCTCACGGAACGATTTGTCATCCCGCCCCAAACGCGCACCTATTTCTCTTATTCCATCTCCACTGAAGCACAGGAAAGCACTTTCCTTGCAGGAAGCAGTCCCGAGAGGCTCGTTAGGAGGGTGGAGCGCCTGCCTGGAGTAATGAGCGGTTATCAGCTGAGCCATGTGGCCTGGCAGGGGGCCGGGCACATAAACGCTGTCACCTTGGCATCCAGCTGCTGGCATTAGCATTCCCACCAGCTTCTCGGCCCCCTGCCGTGGGGCTGCCACGGTCAGTGTGGCACTGGCTGCCAGAAGGCCCTGGGTGCCCAAAGCAGGTGGGAAAGTGCACACCTGCCGGCGTGGGGGTGCCCGAGTGCTCTCAGCAGCCATGCAAGTAGCCTCTGCCCCGGAGGCCCGCGAGAGACACAGAAGGGGAGGAGAGAGAGGCTTTCCCGGGGTCAGAGCCCCTGTAGCCCTCACCTGCTGCTCTACCCAGAGCTGGGTTCCAGGCTGGGGGCTGTGCGCTTAGATACAGCCAGCACCACCCAGCCCCGCAGTGAGAGGCGGGAGCGCCTCTGATGCCCGTGAACGCTGGACTCTGGGTGGTCTCATCCCCGAGTCTGCCCCATAGGAAGGTGACGAAGAGGCAAGGCCAAGCCAGGTCTTCCAGACCTCCCAGCCCACTGCCGGCCGGAGCATTGCAAATATTTGAGTTGAGAGGATCTGAATTTTCCTACCCTCTCTTCCCACAGCCCTGCAAGATGGCAGCCTCCAGGGATGAGGCATTTGCTCCCAGCTCCGGTGCCCCTAAGCGCATGGACCATTTGAAGGTGAGGTGCGAGCTGGTCCATAGCCCCTGCCCATGTGCTCTGCTGCCTGGTGCCACGTAGTGGGTGGGTGCCCAGGCCTGTGGGAGGGTGGCTCTGTGGAGGTGTGGTTACATACAGGGACAGAGAAAACACCAGAGCCAGAAGATGGCTCCCTTAGGAAGGGGATGACCTCCAGCGCCCCCAGGAACCTGAGCCCACGGTTCACTCCCAAACCTGGGAGCTGCAGGAGCACAGGTGGAATCCTTCTGTTGTTTCTGGAGAAAGTGGCTTTTGGCCTGATCCCAGGAGAGGGCAATGTGCTAGGAAAACCTGCAGGAGCTCCCAGGAACTTGTTCCCAGAGGAAAGTGGGAGACAAGATGACCAGGTCAGAGGTGCTAACAGGATGCTGTCCTGGGTGCCTTGCTGAGTACAAGGAGATGCCCTCTAATTCCAGAACCTTCTCTGGCTCCTTCGGCCCTTGGGAGCTTTGCAGACCTGGGAGGGCAGTTCTCATGCCCGTCCTGAGCCCAACACCCCAGCCTTCCTGGCTCCAGGCTTTGACCCATCTCCAGTCCTGGGACCCATCTCCGTGTGACAGCGTGGCCACCTGCTCTGGCCAAGTTCCTCAGCCAGGTGCCCAGATGTGGACGGACGGTATCACCACCCATCTGGGGGCTCGTGGGAGCTCTCCTGCTCAGGTCCCTTCCCCTTGACAGGAGCCGCTGGCCTCATGCAGGCTGTTCCCGCCCCTCCTTAGTTTCCTCCAAGCCTCTCACTGGTTTCGGAGCCTGGATCGTCTGACATGTTTTCCCAACATTTGCTTCTCATTTCAAAGTGTAAACCTGGCAAGAGGCACACGGATCCCGTCAAAGAAGGTTCCGTGTTTTTCTCCTCCTTATGTTCCTCTCAGCTTTCTGCCTTCTCCTTGCAAGGAAAAGTGGCTCTAAAGTTGATCTTGGGTGGTTGTTCTTAAATAACTGGGCCCGATGAGCTCCAAAGAAGTGAGTGGTAGAAGCTTAAGTCTTTGGCAGGCTTTGGTTTCCCGTTGATTTTTCCAAAGAGATTTTTGCGCAGGGCGTTTTTGGGCTCGTTAGGTTTCTCTAGCCCATGTTGACGGCTGTCCACAAATCACCACATTTATCATGGGCAGACTGGGGGCCCCACCACCTTTCCACCCCTCCTCTGTTTACCGAGCCCAGCCACCCCAGAGGCTCTGAGGTCTGCTCCCCCCACCCCACTGCCCGCCCCCTGGCACGGCTGAGCCTGCATCTTCACCGTCTGCTCTATGCTGGGTTTCTTCTCCTGGCATCCGGTGTAGACAGGACTTTGGGCTGTGAGTCAGAACTCCTCCACTTCCCAGCCAAGGTGGCAGAAAAGGGGAGGGGTGAGAGGATGCGGTCCCCAGGTTCAAAGCCCAGCTCCATCAAATGTAAACTGTGAGATCACATGTAACCTCACAGAATCTCCGTTGTGTCATCTGTACAATGGGAATCATAACAGCACACATCACAGAACATTTCAGCACAGATAAATGAGTGTCTGGCACGGGGTGAGCCACCCATAAAGGCAGGCCCACTCGTTCTTTTCCTGTTTGTCATGCTATTCCAACAAACGGAGCTTCCCAGTGCTCTAATTTCTACTTATGTTGCTGGAGCCTCACACAAGGGGTGAGAATCTTGAGGGGTGAGTATTTCTGCAGGGAAAAGCGTTATTAAAACCAGGTGGACAAGTAAGTAAGAGACAAACTCGTCTTTAGCAAGCTACAGCTCTCCAAGCATGAGGGCTGTAAAAGAGTCCCCTCTTCTGCCAGCCTTCTAGGGGACCCAAGGCAGGAGCAGGTAGACATAAGGCTGGGGTGAGGGGAACAGACCCACGCCCACCCTTTCCCAAGAGGCTTCCCAAACAAACTGAGCGTTCATTCCCAGTTCCAAGGAAGCCAAAGAGCCCTCGCACTGCCCCTCCACTGAGTCCAACTTAACTCATGGCAGACATGGGGAAACTGAGGCTGGGATGGCCCAGAGGCAATTGGGGAGCCATAGGCACAACAGAAGGGCAGGGCCCCTCTCACCAGCCACTGGAGGCAGCAGCAGGCCTTTTTCACTAACTAAAGGTCAGACCAAATTGCCCAGGAAACAAAAGAGGTGCAGTTCCCTGACCTTTTGGGTTAATGACGAGGAATATTTGATGTCATAAAACATTTTATTATGAAAGCAACCAGGAAAACCTTTCCTGAGGCATGGCCAACAGGCTTACCCAATTAGCAGGAACATGGCCCACCCCCATCCTCACTGGCCCACCCACTCCTGCGCCAAGACGTCAAGTAGAGGCCTGGCCCAAACCGCAGCCTCTCAGCCGGGAAGGGTTGAGTGCAGGCCTCTGGCGCTCACTTGCTTTTTACCAGTGGCTCCACCTCCGCCTGTCTGCTTTTGTGCCTCACCTTGGGCTGGGCCCTGTGTCAGGGAGAGGAGTGGGATGCTGTTCCCTCCGTGGGGAAGCTCCCGGGCTGATGAGGAGCAGACTGGCATGGGTGGGCACAGATAAGTGCACAGAGGGATCTCCGGGGCCCACAGAGCCTGGCTGGGTCTCCAGGGTGGAATAGAGACAGTTGGGTGGGGGAGTTCGCTGGAACCTCCTGGAAGCCAGGCCATGGGCGGTGACCTGGGCTCCACCTAGCTGATGCCTTCCCACTCTGGGTGTCCCTACATGTCCTTTACCCCTGAGGCAGGAGGGGCTGTCTCTGCTGTTTGCAGCCAAGGACCTTGCTGGACCAGGGGGTCTTCTACCCTCTGGAGACCCGGGTGCAGCGCTTGCTCCTGCTTGGCCTCTGTCTTCTCCCTCAGCTGCCTCCTCCTCCATCCTGCTCTCTCCCCACCCACAGTGGAAGACCTGGTTTCCCCAGCACCCTCTCCCTTCCATGTAAGCCCCCAGGCCCTGGGCCACATCTTCACTGAGGCCAAGGAAAGAGAGGTGTCACCTTGGAGGGAGAGCGCAGTTCCCGGGCAGCAGAGGGGAGGAGAGGAGAGTGAGGGCAGGAAGGAATGAGGCCAGTGAGCAGAGGGCAGGTGGTCCTGAGCTCACCAGGCGCCATGAGGCTCGAGTCTTTGCTCTCGGAAGCCTTGAAGGACCTCAGGGAAGCTGCGTGAACCTGCGGCAGGAAGCGGCCTTCCTGTGGGTCCCTGGGGTGGCACTTCCTGTGTGCCCAGGTTGTACACCTGGGGTGTGGGCAGGTCCTGCTGGGTCTTGGCCTAAGCTGGGCAGGGATGCCCAGGCCTGTGCTGAAAGCAGCCCGGAGCAGCATGGCAACCCACCTCTGCAGCCTCTGGGCAGCCAGCCAGCCACCAAGGCCTCTCCGGCAGGGCTGAGGCAAGGACGCCTGGCTCCTCCATGAGGGTCTTCTCGGGTGGATACTGAGAGCACCACAACGGCCCCATAGCCGAGAGGCTCAGTCCTGGACTCAGCCCCAGCCTGGGTCCCGCAGCCTCAGTCTCCCACTTAGTTCTGTGTGAGCCCTGCTGTCAGGAGTCCCCTTCCTCCGGCCGCTCCTCTGTGCCCCCAGACAGATGGGTCGGTACAGTCGCTGCTGGGGGGACTGCAGGCACTGACTCAGCCAGCCCCTCGGAAGCCTCCTGGGGCCCACGAGAGCTTTTCCCTCCTGACCCCTGTGGCCCTCGCTCCCCACGGAGAGCCAGCTTGCGGCAGGAGCTCAGAGGACCCTAGAGGTGACCTGGCCACAGCTCCCAGTCATGGGAGAGACCTCAGGGCCCCACACTGCGTCTCCCTTCCTTCCAAGCCCACTGCTCATGGCATTTCCCGTAGGCCACCTCTGAGCTGAGCCCACCTGCACTCACTCGAAATTAGCTGTGCCCACCTGTGCCCGCCTGCACCCATCGTAAGTCAGAGCCACCCCCTTCTCAGGCACTGACCATACCCAGCTGTAAACAAAGAGTCTGTTATAAGCAAAGGAGGCTAGAAGGCCACATGGCTTTTGTATAGACTTACTTTCTTAGAAGGGGATTGAAAACACATCTGAAAATCTTTGTCCTGAATAAAAAATGCTCCGGCAGCTGTTTCTGGATGGGCCGTGTTGTTTGTGCCTTCCGACAATATCTGGACTAGACTTTATGTCACTCCACAGCCAACCCCAGTGCTGACCACAGGCCAGAGCAGGCCGTGGCCAGGCAGGGAGCAGGGGGCAGGGGGTGGGGGGCACAGAGTGAAGCGATGCCTGCCCTCCATATATGTCGGGACACACAGCTGCACTCTCAGCCTGGTAACCTGCACCCACCCTCATTTGGCCCCAACCAGAATCCACAGCTTGTGTCTCCTCTCTCCCCTTCAAGTCGCCCCAACAAACTGGAAAAGGAAACACAGCTGTGCTCTCCCATCGCTGTGCCTTCCCTGCCCTCCCTACTTCCCCTTTCCTGAGAAGCAGTTTGGGAGGGCTGTGGGCTGCTGAGAGCAGCCCCGGAAGTCCGGGTCCATGGTCTCTGTATCCAGGGACACTGCTTTGGGCCATCACCATGTGGACATCTGTTTAGTCCTCTGGGCAGTGAGACTGTGAGTTCCTTGGGAGGGGAGCCTGACTGTGTGCTTTGGGGTTGGTAAAACGTGTGACACCTCATCAGCATGAGAGTCGTGACAGGTTATTTTCTTCCTTTAAGAGATGGCAGACTCGGCCGGGCACGGTGGCTAACACCTGTAATCCCAGCATTTTTGGAGGCCAAGGTGGGCGGATCACTTGAGGTCAGGAGTTCGAGACCAGCCTGGCCATGTGGTGAAACCCCGTCTCTACTGAAAATACAAAAATTAGCCGGGCATGGTGCTGCCCGCCTGTAATCCCAGCTACTCAGAAGGCCGAGGCAGGAGAATCACTTGAACCAAGAAGGCAGAGGTCGCAGTGAGCCAAGATCGAGCCACTGCACTCCAGCCCGTGCAACAGAGTCAGACTCCATCTCAAAAAAAAAAAAAAAAAAAAAAGGTGGCAGACTCCAGAGCTCAGAGAGCTTACACATACACCTCTAGGTCACACAGCAGGTGGCAGGGCCAGAACTCAGACTCCATCCTCAAGGCCCCTGCTCTTCCCCTAACTCTGCCCCGGGTGGCCTCCTTTCCTAGTGTGAGACAGGCGAAGGAAGGTTCCATGTTTATGGTATGATTCTGGAGCCCAGATCTCCTCTCCCCGCTCCCAAACCTGGACCTGGGGTCCGAGCTCCAAGCCTGCAGCCGGCCTCCCAGGGCGAAGCGTGCTGCCCAGCAACCTGCGATTAATTTTCCTGTTCTCATTAATTCCTGGACTTCTCCCGCTCATTACAAGGCGGCAAGGCAGTGGGCGGCATGCTGGGGCCGCCTGCCTGTCTGGCTGTGCGAGCGGTTCGGAGAAGGCCTGGCGCTCCTCATTGCCTTGTCCAGGCTCAGATGGGCTCATTAGAGGGAATGGAATCGAGGAGCCCAGGGTAGGTGGAGGTGCGCTGTCCTCCAGGGAGCCATGCAGATGGGATTCTTCAGAAGCAAAACACCCCTGAGAAGCAAGGGGGTACAGAGAGCCCTGTTCGGGCTGGGGAGTGGGGGCTCCGTTCATGGGGCAGCAGGGAGAAGTGGGCCAGGGCCAGGCCTCCAGGACATGGGAACCGCCCTGGGGAGTGTTCCGGCTCCTTCCCTCAATGTTGCATTGTGAGTGACATTTTCTTGGAAGAGCAGCCCCAGTGCCCTGCCCCAGCTGCCCACCTCAGGTAGGGGTCTTGGCTGGCACCCGTTCTCCATCCCACTCCCCCTGTGGACTGAGCCCGTCCCCTCTTGGGTGAGTGAGACTCCAGCTTCCTCCCTGGCCTGTCTCCAGTCTCATCCCTGCCGGATCCTTGTCCATGTGGGGCTTCCAAAGACAGCCCTAGAGAACTGTCTTGGCTCCCCAGTGCCCCCGGGACAAGCCCAAGCTTCTGGGTTTCATGCTCAGCCCTCCAGGGATTTGCCTGGGGCCTCAGGACTCCCCACACAGCTCAGCCTCCAGTCAAGTGACTTCCCTCTGGCATCTTCCACTCTTGGCCTTTGTTCATGCCATCCCAGTTTCCTGGATCCGTCGCATGAAGGAAGCACTGGACCACCTCCTCCGGCAGCCAGCTCCCCTGGGCACTGCCAGGACCCTGCTTGCTGGGCCCTCACTTACCCTTGATCCAGGCATGCCTCATGTCTGTCCCAGCCTGGCCTTCGCTGTGGCTCTTTGGCCACTGGTATCTCCAGCCACCACTGAGAGTTTCTCTCTGGATTCCCAACAAAACCCAGCTGGCATGAGTTGGCAAGGTTTTCTCACTACTTATTCCCTGCACATGGTTCCTGCTCTTGCCTCTCTGCGCTTCAGAGATAGTCCCACCCAATGCACCTCTTTCCTGGAGGGCATGGGCCACCTGCACACCCTCCTGAGCCTGGAAGATGGCATGTGCTTTCAAAGAGCCCAAACTGAGAAGAGGCATGAGGAGGTGACCCTGGCATCCTGCTTCCCCACTGCATCCCAACACATATGACCTTGATTTGGAGAAGCGGTGAGCTGCACCAGGACTGCCTGTGGGCCTGGCTGCTGCCCTAGATGACGGCCACTTCCTCCAGGGCTTCAGGATCCTCATGCGAGCTGGGAGGGAGAGTCACCAACTTCTCGGGCCCCATCCTCAATGCCGTCCCAGTGTTCTGGACTCTGCCCTGCTCACACGGGATGGGGGCTCAGCCTTGGGTGGTGTACTGGTTTCCCTGTGCTGCGGTGACAAAAGACCACACACTTAGTGGCTTTACAACGCAAATGTCTTGCCTTACAGCGCGGAGGAGAGGTCTGAAATGGATGGCATGTGCTGGCGTCAAGACATCAGCTGAGCTTTCTGGAGGCTGGAAGGGGAAATTCACTTCTTGCTTGTTCCAGTTCCTAGAGGCCACCTACATCCCTCGGCCAGTGGCCCTTTCCCCATCTTCAAAGCTAGCACTGACTGGTCAAGCCTTTCCCACTACGTGGCTCTGACCTTGAAAGTCTTGCCTCACTCGTCATTTTAGGAGGACCCTGTGATGACATCAAACCCACCAGGTGATCCAGGCTCATCTCTCCAACTCAAAAGATCCTCAGCTTAATCACACCTGCAAAGTCCCTTCGCCCTGCAGGATCACATCTGTACAGGTGGGGGAAAGGGCATAAGTATCTTGGACATTATTCTGCGGGGCACAACCCGGCCCTGCTGGGGAGTTCTTTCAGAAAGCCTGGAGGCTTGAGCATGTGGCGAGGGCCTACGGGCGGGTGCTGGGGACGCAGAACCACGCCTCTGAGAAGGTGCTTCTGGAGAAAGCGCCAGCATGGGGAGGCTCAGCCGACGGGAGTGCCTCGTCAGTCAGAGCCAAGCGCATCTTCTCTGAACCAGGGAGCAACGCCGCTGGAGACCACAAGTGCAGGGAGAGGAGCCCGGATGACAGGGGCAGTTCTGGGGGCCTGGCATCTTCTGGGAGCCCTGTGCCGGCAGGGCCCATGCCGCTGTGCCAGAGACAGCCCAGTTGACCCCATGGCCACTGAGCAGTCATCGAAGTGGGGGCCTGCCAGGAACTCCCCTCCCTCCGTCTGTCCTGGTCCGCCTCGGCCACGCTGACAGCCTTTCCTCACAGAGGTCTGGGTTTTCTCGGAACCTCACGATCATTTCAAACAAACTGTATCTGTGACTTCTCAACCCAGGTACCTAAAAATCAACGTCCTCCACGGAGGCTTTATCTCTAATCTGGTATCTCATGTGTTGAAGGCATGATGTCCACCCAGGCCCATGGAGCCTCCCCATCAGCACCGCAGTTGGCCACAGGCAGGTTGTAGGCCAAGCTCGTGGGGCCTGGCATCCTCACTGTGCCTAGGGAACGTTCCCATCAGCTTGGGCACACACGTGTCTTTTCTGGGGTAAATTCTGTCTCTTCTGTCATTGACTGTTGAGATGAGGCCTGTAGAACATGGCTCTGCCTCACCTCCTCCAAGCTCCCGTGAGCTCCCCTCTACCTCCAACGGCCCCAGGTGTTTTTGCTCTGCCTCCTCCATTGGACCATGTGGTCCTGCAGGCAGGATGATCTGTCCCGCCATCATCCTCACTGTAGCACACGTCAGACGTTCTTCCTTTTTATGGCTGAATAATATTCCATCATAGAGATTTACTACATTTTGCTTATTCAATCATCTTTTGATGGACATTTGGGCGGTTTCCACTTTTTGGCTATTATGAACAATGCTACTATGAATCTTCGAGTACAGGTTTTTGTGTGAATATGTTTTTCAATTCCCTTAAGTATATACCTGGGAGTGAAATTGCTGGCTCATGTAGTGACTCCATGTTGAAATCTTTGAGGAGCTACCCAACCGTTTTCCAAAGAGGCGGCACCATTTTGCATTCCCAGCAGTGATAATGGTTTCCAAGGAAACCCAGACCCCTGTGAGGGTTCTGACATCTCCACACCCTCACCAAAATGAGATCTTTTATGTCCTTTTGCTTATAGTCATCCTAGGGCATGTGAAGTGGGATCCTTGGTGTTGATTTGCATTTCCCTGATAGTGAATGACATTGAGCATGTTTTCAGGTGCTCGTTGGTCATTTTGATGCCTTCTTTGAAGAAATGTCCATGCAAAACATGTTTAAATTGGGTTGTTGGTCTTCTTTTTAAAAACCACTTTACTGAGGTATGGTTTGCATACAAAGAACTGTATATATTTTGTGTCTATGACTTGATGAGTTTGGAAGTAAGTACACACCTTCGTAAGTATACACCCAAATCTATGCTGTAAACATATCCGTTACCTCCAAAAGTTTCCTCTTGTCTTCTTTATTTATTATGTGTGTGTGTGTATGTGTGTGTGTGTGAGATAAGAATACCTAACATAAAATTTACCCACTTAGCAAACTTTTAAATATACAATACAGTATTGTTAACTGTAGGTGCTATGCTCTAAAGTATGTCTTAGAACTTATTCATTCTGCATAACTGAAACTTTGTACTGTTTGACTCATATCTCCGTGTTTTCCTTTCCCCAGCCCCTGGCAACCACCATTCCACCTTTGCTTCTATGAACTTTACCTTTTATGCTCACCATATAAGTGATGTGATGGTAGATTTTGGGGTGTCAACTTGACTGGATTAAGGGATACCCAGATAGCTAGTAAAGCATTATTTAGCCTCGATTTTTGCATTAATTATTCCCAATGCTTTGGTAGACACTGAGCCCTTCCCTCTTCTGCTGAAAGGGAAATGCAGGTGGTTTTGCATTTGAGTAGAACAACTGGGCTGCCCCAGGTGGGTGTGTGAGGGTATTTCCAGAAGAGCTTGGCCGTGAGTTGCCAGGAGATTGGCAGTGAGTCAGTAGACTGAGTAGGAAAGACCAGCCTTCAGTGTGGGCATGTGCCATCCAATTGCTGGGACCCAGGTGGAACAAAAAGTTAGAAAAAGGGCAAATTCTTGACATACTGTTTTGATTACTGTAGCTTTGTAATGCATTTTGAAATAAGGAAGTGTGGTGTCTCTAGCTTTCATCTTCTTGCTCAAAATTACTTTGGCTATATGGGGTATTCTATGGCTTCATATGAATTTTAGGGGTTTTTTCTATTTCTGTAAAATATCCCATTGGGATTTTGATAAGAATTGCCTTGAATCTATAGACTACTTGGGTTTTATGGGCATTTTGACAATAATATTTTTTCCAGTCCATGAAAACAGGGTGACTTTATGTTTATTTGTGTCCACTTTAATTTCTTTCATCAATGTTTTCTAGTTTTTAGTGTACAAGTCTTTCACCTCCTTGGTTAACTTCATTCTTTTTTTTAAAATTTAAGTTCTGGGGTACATGTCTGGAACATGCAGTTTTGTTACATAGGTATAAACTTGCCATGGTGGTTTACTGCACCCATCAACCCGTCACCTACATTAGGTATTTCTCCTAATGCTATCCCTCCCCTAACCCTCCACCCCCCAGCAGGCCCTGGTGGTTGATGTTCCCCTTTCTGTGTCCATGTGTTCTCATCGTTCAGCTCCCACTTATGAGTGAGAACAGGCGGTGTTTGGTTTTCTGTTCTTGTGTTAGTTTGCTGAGAATGATGATTCCCAGCTTCATCCATGTCCCTGCAGAGGACATGAACTCATCCTTTTTTATGGCTGCATAGTATTCCATGGTGTATATGTGCCACATTTTCTTTTTCCAGTCTATCATTGATGGGCATTTGGGTTGGTTCCAAGTCTTTGCTATAGTGAATAGTGCTTCAGAACACATGCATGTTCATGTGTTTTTATAGTAGAATTATTTATAATCCCTTGGGTATATACTTAGTAATGGGATTGCTGGGTCAAATGGTATTTCTGGTTCTAGATCCTTGAGGAATAGCCACACTGTCTTCCACAATGGTTGAACTAATTTACACTCCCACCAACAGTGTAAAAGCATTCCTATTTCTCCCCATCCTCTCCAGCATCTGTTGGTTCCTGACTGTTTAATGATTGCCATTCTAACTGGCATGAGATAGTATCTCATTGTGGTTTTGATTTGCATTTCTCTAATGACCAATGATGATGACCTTTTTTTCATATGTTTGTTGGCTGCATAAATGTCTTCCTTTGAGAAGTGTCTGTTCATATCCTTCTCTCACTTTTTGACGAGGTTGTTTTTTTCTTGTCAATTTGTTTAAGTTCTTTGTAGATTGTGGATATTAGCCGTTTGTCAGCCCTTTCTTTTCTTCTTGCCCATTTTCTCTGGCTAGGATTCCCAGCACTACATTGAATAAAAGTGGCAAGAATAATTGCAAAATTTTTCTCCAATTCTGTAGGTTGCCTGTTCACTCTGTTGATAATTTTTTTTTGCCGTGCAGAAGCTCTTTAGTTTAATTAGATCCCCTTTGTCAATTTTGGCTTTTGGTGCCATTGCTTTTGGCATTTTAGTCATGAAGTCTTCCCATGCCTATGTCCTGAATTGTATTGCCTAGATTTTCTTCTAGAATTTTTATAGTTTTAGGTCTTACATTTAAGTCCTAATCCATCTTGAGTTAATTTTTGTATAAGATATAAGGAAGGGATCTGGATTCAGTTTTCTGCATATAGCTAGCCAGTTTTCCCAACACCATTTATAAAATAGGGTACCCTTTCCCCATTGCTTGTTTTTGTCAGATTTGTCAAAGATCAGATGGTTGTAGATGTATGGTATTATTTCTGAGGCTGCTGTTCTGTTCCATTGGTCTGTATATCTATTTTGGTACCAGTATCATGCTGTTTTGGTTACTATAGCCTTGTAGTATAGTTTGAAGTCAGGTAGCATGATGCCTCCAGCTTTGTTCTTTCTGTTTAGGATTGTCTTGGCTATGAGGGCTCTTTCTTGGTTCCACAGGAAATTTAAAGTAGTGTTTTTCCAATTCTGTGAAGAAAGTCAGTGGTAGCTTGATGGGGATAGTATTGAATCTATAAATTACTTTGGACCGTATGGCCATTTTCACAATATTGGTTCTTCCTATCTGTGATTCTTCCTATCCATTTATGGATCTATAAATCCATGAATAATAAGTATTTTATTCTTTTTGGATGCTTTTACAAATGGGATTGTTTCTTCATTTCCTTCTTAAATAGATCATTGTTAATGCATAAAAACAACTTATTTTCGTATACTGATTTTGCATCCTGAGTTTACTGAATTCATTTATTAGTTATTTTGTTGAGTCTTTAGGGCTTTCTGCATATAAGATTACGTCATCTGCAAAAAGACCATGATTTTACTTCTTCCTTTATGATTTGGATGACTTTCATTTCTTCTTGCCCAATTTCTCTGGCTAGGATTCCTAGCATTATGTTGAATAGAAGTGGCAAGAATAATCATTCTTGTCTTGTTCCAGATCTTGGAGGAAAAGCTTTCCGGTTTTTACCATTGAGTATGATGTTAGCAGTGGTATTTTCACATATGGACTTTATTGTGCTGAAATAAGTTCCTTCTTTACCTAATTTGTTGAGAGTTTTTATTACTAGAGGATTTGAATTTTGTCAAATGCTTTTTTGCATCTATTAAGAATATCATGTACTTTTTATCATGTGATTGTTCTGTTAAAGTGTTGTATTCCATTGATTGATTTGCATGGGTTGAAGTATACATTCATCCCAGGGTAAATATCACTTGATCATGGTATATGATCCTTTTAATGTGATGTTAAATTTGGCTTGCTAATGTTTTGTTGAGGATTTTTATATTCATTTTCATCAGGGCTATTGGCCAATAGTTTTCTAGTGTTCTCTTTGTCTGGTTTTTGTGTCAGGATGACTCTGGCCTCATAAAATGAGTTTGGAGTTGTTTGCTTTTTTTTTTTTTTTTTTTTTTTTAGAAGAGTTTAAGAAGGATTGGTATTAATTCTTCTTTAAATGTTTGGTAGATTTTACCTGTGAAGAAACCTGGCCCTGGGACTCTTTTTTCTTTGAAAGTTTTTGATTACTGATTTTATCTCCTTGTTTGCTATTGTCCTATTCAGGCTTCCTGTTTCTTGATTCAGCCTTGGTAGGTTGTATATTTATAGGAATTTATCCACTTCTAGGTTGTCCAATTTGTTGGCATATAATTGTTCATGATAGTCTCATAATTTCTTTATGTCTGTGACATCATTGTAATATCTTGCCTCTCATTTCTGATTTCATCTATTTGAGTCTTTTTCCTTTTCTCTTAGTCTGCCTAAGTGTTTGCTGATTTTGTTTATCTTTTCCAAAACTAACTCTTATTGTTGAATTTTTTCTATTTTTTCTATTCTCTATTTGATTTATTTCCTCTCTACTCTTTGGTATTTCCTTCTTTCTGCTAACTTTGGACTTAATTTGTTCATGTTTTTCTCATTCCTCGAAGTGTAAAGTTAGGTTGTTTATTTGAGATCTTTCTTTTGTTTTAATATAGGCATCTATTGTTATACCCTCCCTCTTAGTATTGCCTTTGCTGTATCCCATACATTTTGTTACGTTGTATTTTCATTTTTATTTGTTTTGGGATACTTTCTAATTTCTCTTTTGAATTCTTCTTTGGCCCAATGGTTGCTCAAGAGTGTTTTGTTTAATTTCTGTGTATTTGGGAATTTTTCCTTTTTCCTTGTGTTACTGACTTCTGGTCTCATTCCATTGTGGTTGGAAAAGGAACTTGGAATGATTTCAATCTTCTTAAATTTGTTAAGACTTCTTTTGTGACCTAGAATGTGATCTCTCCTGGAGAATTTCCTGTGTGTGCTTGAGAAGAATGTGTCTTCTACTTTTATTGGGTAGAATGTTCTGTGTGTGTTAGGTCCTCTTACCCTATAATGTTCGACACTGCTGTTTCTTTATTGATTCTCTGTTTGGATGATCTATCTGCTACCGAAATCAGGGTATTAAAGTCTCCTACTCTTATTTTATGCTCTCTATTTCTCCTCTCAAATTGTCAATGTTTGCTTTATATATTTAGGTGCTCTGATATTAGGTGCATACACATTTATAATGTATATGTATGTGCATATATATGTATATACACATGTATATATACTCCCTTTTATCATTTTGTAATTTCCTTCCTTGTTTCTTGTAGTGGTTTTTGACTTAAACTCTATTTTGTCTGATCTAAGTGTGGCCACCCCTGCTATGTTTTGGTTACTATTTGCATGAAATATCTTTTTGCAATACCTTCACTTTCAGCATTTGTGTGTCCTTAAATCTAAAGTAAATGTCTTATAGACAGTAATAGTTGGATTGGGTTTTTTTATTCATTCAGCCATGCTACATATTTTGACTAGTGAGCTTAATCCATTTATACGTAAGATAATTGTTGCTAGGTAAGGACCTAATATTGCCACTTGTTAATTTTTTTCTGTCTGTTTTGTAGTTCTTTCATTTCTCTTTTCTCATCTTGCTGTGTTGCTTTCTGATTTGATGGTTTGATGGTAATATACTTTGCTCTTTTTTTCTTTTTTTTTTTTTTGCATCTAAGCTTTTTTCTTTGTGTTTACCATGGGGCTTACATGAAGCTTCTTATAGTTGTAACAGTCTATTTTAAGCTGATAACAACTTGAATTCAATTACATGTAGAAAAACTCCTCCTCTACTGCATTCCAGCCAGGGGGACAGAGCGAGACTCCGTCTCAAAAAAAAAAAAAAAAACTCCTCCTCCAACGTGTGCATACACTTTAAGTTATTGATGTTGGAATTCACTTTTTTTTTTTTTTTTTTTTTGAGAAAGTGTCTGTCTCTGTTGCCCGGGCTGGAGTGCAGTGGCACAATCTCGGCTTACTGCAACCTCAGCCTCCTGGGTTCAAGTGATTCTTCTGCCTCAGCCTCACGAGTAGTTGGGATTACAGGCATGAACCACCATGCCCCACTAATTTTTTGTATTTTTACTAGAGATGGGGTTTCCCCATGTTAGCCAGGCTGGTTTTGAACTCCTGACCTTAAGTGATACACCCGCTTCAGCTTCCCAAAGTGCTAGGATTATAGGCGTGAGCCACTGCACCCGGCAGGAATTCACTTCTTTTTTTTTTTTTTTTTTTGAGACGGGGTCTCGCTCTGTCACCCAGGCTGGAGTGCAGTGGCCAGATCTCAGCTCACTGCAAGCTCTGCCTCCCAGGTTCACACCATTCTCCTGCCTCAGCCTCCCAAGTAGCTGGGAGTACAGGCGCCCGCCACCTCGCCCGTCTAGTTTTTTGTATTTTTTAGTAGAGACAGGGTTTCACCGGGTTCGCCAGGATGGTCTCGATCTCCTGACCTTGTGATCCGCCCGTCTCGGCCTCCCAAAGTGCTGGGATTACAGGCTTGAGCCACCGCACCCGGCCTCACTTCTTTTTATATTTTGTTTCCATTAACAAATATTTATGGTTATAGTTTTTCATAATACTTCATGTTTTAACTTTTGTACTAGAGTTAAAAGTGATTTTACATACCACCATTACAGTATCACATTATTCCGTATTTGTCTACATATTTACCTTTATCAGTGAGATCCACACTTTCATATGCTTTCATGTTGCTGTTTAACATCCTGTTATTTCAACCTGAACTCTCATCTTAGCACTGCTCATATAGCAGATCTAGTAGTGACAAAATTCCTTAATTTGTGTTTATCTGGGAAAGTCTTTATCTTCCTTAATTTTTAACAGACAGTTTTTGGGTATAGTATTCTTGATTGGCAGTTTTATTTCCTCAATACTTTGAATCATTTCACTCTTACGTGCTGCAAGGTTTCTGCTGAGAAATCTGCTGATAGCTTTATGAAGATTCCCTTATATGTAATAAGTCACTTTTCTTTTAAAATTCTCTGAGAAGGCTGGAGAAGTCAGACACTCACTTTGATCTCTCTTTTCCTCACAGGAGAACTTGTAGACCAACAAGCTGTCTCTTGGTGCTGCACTGTGTGAGCTTGCAAGAGAAGCGATGCAGGTCAAGTGAAACTACTTTTATCCTTTTCAATGCATTATTTCTCATTTCTGTGCTCCATCAAGATGGTACTCTCACCTGCATGCCGGAGCTCTTATAAAGGTATATCCAGTTCTGTAAGCACCATTTGTTGAAAAGACTAGTTTTTGTCCCATTGAATTTTTTTGGTCCCCTTTCCAAAAGTCATAAATGTAAAGGCTAATTTCTATATTCTCAAATCCATTCTATTGATCTATATGTCTATTTTTATACAGTGCCACGTTCTTGATTACTGTAGCTTTGTAGTAAATTTTGAAATCAGGAAGTGTAAGTCTTTCAACTTTTTTTTTTCTCTTTCAGAATTGCTTTGGCTAGTCTGGGCGCTTGCATTTCCATATGGATCGTAAGATCAGCCTGTCAGTGTCTGCAAAACCCAGCTGGGATTTTCGTAGATATTGCATTGAATCTGTATCTATTTGGGGAGTGTAGCCATTTTAACAATATTAGCACTTACAGTCTCTGAACTTGGGGTAGTTTTCCATTTATTTAAGACTTCATTCATTTCTTTCAATATTTTATAGTTTTCTGTGTATTGTCCTTATACTTCTTTTGTTAAATTCATTCCTATGCATTTTATCCTTTTTGCTACTATTGCAAGTGAATCATTTTCTTAATTTCATTTTTTGTTTGTTCAATGCTATTGTAAAGAAATAAAATTGATTTCTGCATATTCATTTTGTATCCTGCAACCTCGCCAAATGTATTTATTAGGTCTAATTGTGTGCGTGTGTATGTGTGTGTGTGTTCTGTAGGATTTTCCATATATAAGAGTTTATCATTTGTAAATAGAGATTTTATTCCTTGAAAATCTGAATGCCTTTATTTCTATTTCTTGCTTAATTTCTCTGGCTAAAACCTTTAGTGTAATGTTGAGTAGAAGTGAAGATAGTGGGCATCCTTGTCTTCTTCCTGACCCTAGAGAGAAAGTTTTTGGTTTTTCACTATTAAACATGACAGTTGTTGTGGGATTTTTCTAGATGCCATTTATTAGCTTGAGAAAGTTGTCTTGTATTCCAAGTTTATTAAGTGAAACAACATATAAAGGGGTTATGAAATGGTGTTAGAATTTTGTCATTCTTTTTTGTATCTCTCCAGATGATCATGTATTTTTTATTCTTTATTCTATGAATATGGTGTATTACATTGATCGACTCTTGGATGTTAAAGCAACCTGGTAGTCCTGGGATGAATCTTACTTTTTGATAATGTATATAAATTTTTCTATGTTTCTAGAATGGCTTTGCTAGTGTTTTGTAGAGAATGTTTGCATTTTTGTCATAAGAGATATTGATCTGTGGTTTTATTGGCTTGTGATGTTTTTGTCGGGCTATGGTATAAGGATAATTAATATAAAATAAGTTAGGAGATGTTTGTTCTTCTATTTTTAAAAGACTTTGTAAATGGTGTTAATGCTTCTTTAAGAAGCCACCTGATCCTGGGCCTTTCTTTGTGGCAAATATAATGTTGTTGTTATTATTATGAATTTAATCTCTTTATTTATTATATATTTATTCAACATTTTTATTGTTACTGAGTCGGTTTCAATAGCTCATGTCTTTTTTTTTTTTTTTCTGAGATGGCCTCTCACTGTGTCGCCCAAGCTGGAGTGTAATAGCGTGATCTCGGCTCACTGCAGCCTCTGCCTCCTGGGTTCAAGCGATTCTCCTGCCTCAGCCTGCCAAGTAGCTGGGATTACAGGTGCCCACTACTACGCCCGGCTAATTTTTGTATTTTTAGTAGAGACGGAGTTTCACTATGTTGGCCAGGCTGGTCTTGAACTGACGTCAGGTGATCTGCCGGCTTGGGACTTCCACAGTGCCAGGATTACAGGAGTGAGCCACCACTCCTGGCCAGTAGTTCACATCTTTATAGGAATTTGTACATTTTTTCTAGGTTACCAAATTTGCAGGCATATGACTATTGTATTTCCTTATCTTTCTTATTTTTGTAAAATTGATACTAATATCCCTTCTTCCGTTTCCAATTTTAGTAACTTAAGTCTTTTTTTTTCCTTGATGAGTCTAGCTAAAAGTTGGTCAGTGTTGTCAGTCTTTCAAAGAACCAATATTTGGCTTCACTGACTTTCTCTTACTTTTCTATTCTCTGTTTCATTAATTTCACCTCTAATCTAGATGATGTGCTTTCTTATTCTTGCTCTGGGTTTCATTTACCTAGTTTCTTAAAATTGAAGTTTAGGTTATTGACATAAGACCCTCCTTCTTTTTTAACATCAACATTTATAACCGTAAGTTTGCCTCTAAGTGCTGAACTGCATCCCATGAGTTTCAGAGTGCCTCAACACACACACACACGCACACATGCACACACACGGACACATACACACATACACACAGCACACACACACACACACACACACACACAGAGCTCCTTGGCAAAGACTGAGAGAGCACATTCTAGTATTAAAATGTCCAGCCAGGCAGTTCTGCCTTAGTCTTTACTTCTTTTTTTTGAGACAGACTGTCGCTCTGTCTCCCAGGCTGGAGTGCATTGGTGTGATCTTGGCTCACTACAACCTCCGCCTCCCAGGTTCAAGCAATTCTCCTGCCTCAGCCTCCCCAGTAGCTGGGATTACTGCTACCACGCCCAGAGAATCTTTTATGTTTAGTAGAGATGAGTTTTCACCATGTTGGCCAAGCTGGTCTCGAACTGTTGACCTCAGGTGATCCCCCGGCCTTGGCCTCTCAAAGTGCTGAGCCTTTACTTCTTACTTCTTTAGAGCCTCAAGACCAGCCAGAGGTAGAAGTGAGAGCTCAGGCCTTTCCTGAACATGCACGTGGCCATCTAGATTCCCGGAAAGATGTTGGTTCGCAGCTCCTGTAGACATATCATTCCCCAGCTTTTTAATTTGAAACTTGTTGGCTACCTTATTGTTTCTCAAACTCTTGTCCTCTGCTTTGGTTACCATGAAGCTAAACATTTGCCTATAAATATTTCCAATAAATGCCCCCACTGAAAATGCTTTTTGTACCAGGAGAGCTCCAAGTCAGGTCCAATAAAGACAACCTCTCAAGTGGGTTTAGTGAGCCGTCAGACTTCAAGTAATGACAATTCTGTTAATGAGGCTTTGAAGTTGCTCCTGCCCATTTTTCCTTTCTGATGGCTGCCAGGCTATTAGTCTTCAGCCTGAGAGTGGGTTATTGGTTTTCAAGGCTACCAGAGGGCTGGCGAGTGTGGCATGGGGATAGAGTAAGTTAAAGGGCTGCAAGGCTTGTTCTTTGTAAGATTCTGCCAGTTTGCTTGAATAAATCCTCCTAGAATTGTTTCAGGAGGAAAAAATTGTGGTCAATTTCCAGAATTCTGAAATCGTTGATGCTGCCAATTTTTGCTGGTATTCTCGTTGTTTTCAAGGAGACACTTTTTGGAGGTCCTGACTCTACCATTTTTACTGACTTTACCCTGTCCCTTACTATATTCCTAGGAGGAACCCCGGGGAGGCCTGAGGCAGAAACCCATGGATGGTCTGAGGCAACTTTCTGGATTCCTCTTGGCCTCTTTTTCCATAGCTGTAAAAACAGATGTTCAGCAAAGATGATCCCAGAGGGCTTTCTTGCCTCAAATATCCTTCTCTGTGCCTTGCCTAGAGGCATCTTGAAAACACAATGTGAATCTTTTTATTCTTAGCATCCCCTAAAGCAGCAGCTTTCCAACTTCTCTACAACCCACTTAGAACTAAGGACCTAGCCCATGCGTCTAAGCAGACACATTGATTCTCATGCATTATAAATGGGACAAAAAATCCATCAGGCTCCTGCTCCTGCTGTAGGTACTACAACTACAGCTATGGCTTTAGGAACACACTCTGATTTTTCTATTCTTACTTCTTTAAACAACACGTTGGCCATGGGCCACTCCAATGACTCCCTGGACCCACTAATGTTTTTGGTGGTGGTTGTTTTATTTTTTTGAGACGGAGTCTTGCTCTGTCGCCCAGGCTGGAGTGCAGTGGTGTGATCTCAGCATGCTGCAAGCTCCACCTCCCAGGTTCACGCCATTCTCCTGCCTCAGTCTCCCAAGTAGCTGGGACTACAGGCGCCCGCCACCACGCCTGGCTAATTTTTTTTTTTTTTTGTATTTTTAGTAGAGATGGGGTTTCACCGTGTTAGCCAGGATGGTCTCGATCTCCTGACCTTGTGATCTTCCCACCTCAGCATCCCAAAGTGCTGGGATTACAGGCATGAGCCACTGCGCCTGGCCAGGACCCACTAATGTGTTCTCATCCACAAGTTGAAAATCCCAGGCCTAGAGGCAGCCAGTTCACATACTGGGTGACCCTGAGCTGAAGGGAGAATGAGTGCCCTAAAGGTGAGCAGGTAGGTACACGGAAGCCTGAATTCAAGTTGTGGCTTGAAAGGTTTGGTCCTTGGGACAGTGCTGATTTGGGGGTCCAGTGGGAGATGAAGGTGGGGCATCAGAGCATTTGCCCTCCTGGTGTTCCTGGAGCTCTGGGCTGGTAAATCTTACATGGGAACTGCCTCACCCCTTGTCCCCTGTATTAGGTAATTTATAAAGAAATTTATATTTTTTTCTATGTTTCTAGAATTGTTTTGCTTAATTTCTCTGGCTAAAACCTGGGTAATTTATAAAGAAAAAGAAGTTTAATGGACCCGCAGTTCCACGTGGCTAGAGAGGCCTCACAATCATGGCGGAAGGCAAAAGACATGTCTTACATGGTGGCAGGCAAGAGAGAAAAAGAGAACCATGCCAAAGGGGAAACCCCTTATAAAACCATCAGACTTCATGAGACTTATTCACCACCGCAGAACAGTATGGGGGAAACCACCTCCATGATTCAATTATCTGCTTCTGGGTCCCTCTCACAACACATGGGAATCATGGGAGCCACACTGCAAGATGAGACTTGAGTGGGGACACAGCCAAACCACATTACCCCCACTGCTATGGACTGTGTCAGGCCATCCCCAAGTTTATATGTTGAAATTCTAACTCCCAATATGAAAGTATATGCAGATGGGGCCTTTGGGAGGTAACTAGGTCATTGAGGGTGGAGTCCTTATCATGGGATTAGTGCCCTTATAAGAAGAGCTATGACCTCTCTCTCTCTCTCTCTCTCTCTCTCTCTCTCTGTCTGTCTCTCTCTGTGTCTCTCCACCATGTGAGAACACAGCAAGAAGATGGTCATCTGCAACCCAGGAATAGAGCCCTTACCAGGAACTGAATCACTGGCACCTTGATCTTAGATTTTCAAGGTTCCAGAACTGTGAGAAATCAACTTCCACTGTTTAAGCTCCCCAGTCTCTGGTGTTCTGTTACAGCAGCTCAAATTGACTCATACACTCACATAATATGAAGTCTCCAGACACTCCATGGAGATATCTGGGCCTGGACACTGTAGAGTTCTTTGGATCATTCAGTAAAGCCTCCGCAATGTGCCAAGCCACTGGGGGATACGTGATGAAGACGACTTTCCTGCTGCTAAGATGGGTGTGCATGAAAACAGCCCTTTCCACTTTGTAAAAAGCCCTTGCGTGTTATATCACATGAGTAGCAAGTGTCAAGACATCTGTAAAGCAAGGTGTTGGGGGGTGAGGGGGTTATTCTGGAAGGACCTGGTCCTCCCTATCCCTCCCTGAGCAAAGGTGGGAAGCCAGCAATGACATCTGAGCTCCCCTGAGTATCACTCAGGGAGGACGTGAGCTCAGTTACTGGTCTCAGAGTAACATCACTTGGATCAAAAAGACAACCCCAGTGAAATCAAAACTCCACAAAAAACATCCCCAACAACTGTTTGTTGCGGCTACTTGACACTTGAGAATGATGGCATCGCTTCTTCAAAAAGAAAAAAGAAAGAAAAATATTTCTTAATTGACGACAGCAGAACTCTTAGTAGAAGGTTCCATGATCTCTGTGGGAGCTTAGCTTTCCAAGAGAAAAGCTAAATCTGTGAAATCTCGATCTGCGGCAACCACAGCTGGCTCCATTGCATGGGCTGGGAGGCCGTGCTCACCCTGAGACATTTGGAAGACGTCATATTTACCTAACACACAGTCCTTCTAATTGAAGGGCAGCGGGTCCCGGGGCTGCATGTGAGATGCAGACCAGATGTGGATCAGGCCGGGACATCAGCAGCACGGGGTTAGTGAGAGGCAGTGGTGGGGATGCGGGGTGATTCTGGGCTGTGCAACCTCTACCCCCAGGCATCTATATGTGGGGGAGAAGCACATGGGGGAGAGGCGGAGTGGCGGAGGACCCGCTCTCTGCAGACCTGTGGTTAACCCCTCAGCAGGCACGACACTGCACACGAAGCACAACATGATTTTGCAGCTGAGGAAATGGAAGCTTAGTTAAGTCAATGTAAGGATAAGATGATGGAGCTTTTTTGTTAATAAACAGGAAGGAGGCCGCTTCCTCTCCACCCTCTCCTCCTTAGGGTATCTTCTTGGAAAAAAATAATCGGTCAGATAAGAGGCCCAATCTTTTAGTTTTACTGTGTAAGATATCAGGCCTCCTGACCCTTGGAACTGTAAACACAACCCCCAAGAGGACCTCGGAAATCTTTCACAGATAGACAAGTGGGTCCTCTTATCTGTGTAGGAGATAGGAGAATGCTTCGTTCTTCTCTTTTCTGCATTTCTGTGCATATCTGTTGAAATTCTCAAGTCCAGTCTCTGGAGACACTTTTGTGCTATCTTCCATGCATGTGAATAGTATAGTGCTTACTTAAGGTTAAAATGCATTCTCTGTCTTCTATTTTGGTACAGAAGGGTCTTTTGACAGCAGGATTGTCTTATTTCCCCAACGGTCATTTGCCTGGGGCCACACAACAGCACTGTGGACTCTGACCGTGAACTCTTGCAACACCCCCGTCTCAGCACTGCAGTCAAGTCAGAGGGTCGTGGGAATCTCAAGGGAGAAGATTCCCTGGCATCGAAGGTCATATCCCTTTCTTTTCACAGAGACTTTACAAAATGCTTTTACATGTTACCTTGTTCTCAGAAGGACATAGAATGGCCCAAGGGTCCTGGACACTCAACAATGAATACCTCCCAGACAAGCTGAGGACGGGGGACACCACTGCACACGTTACCTTGTCTCTGCCACTGCATGGCTATGGTGACGAGTTCCTTCCATACTCCACAGCCACCGCCGTGTCTCTGACAGAGTAGTGCCTCTCACCCAGCACAATGCTCAGGAGATCTCTTCCAGCTGTGGGGTGTCTCAATAGTTGGTTCCTTTCTGCTGCGGAGCAGTGGCCTGGGTTTACCTTGCTATGCTCATAGGTAGTGCTTGCCATTGATCAACCCTCACCAGGCCAAGAGCCACAGATTCGGCATCTCCTAGGTTGCTGCTCTTTTTTCTTCCTTACTGAAAGATGGCGTTGAGTCAGGCTTTACACACCACAGCCGGGCAACGGGAACACAATTATTGTGCAGCTCATCCAGCTTCTTCCCTCTGGTTTCATGATGTGCAGATGGATACCATGGAGAAAAGCTAATGGAATGTGGGTCTGCTATTTTAGGTTGCTCAAATAAACAAGCGGGACACATCTTAAAACCATCAATCACTTTATTTTTAAAAGGACACACATACACACACACACACGCATTACTGTACACACACACTACTGTAGCCTCTGGGTGTATGGGGCTTGCTGTATTAATCTTGAAGAAATGTTTCTTTGTATTGATGAGTATTTCCCAAGTGCAATCATGGTTCCACCTCCACTTTGCAAATCTCTCTGCACGTCCATTTCACCAGAGATGGAATTAACGAGGGTGTGAAAGGCAGGAACGTCAAATACCAAGTGTGGCCAGGCACCACCCAGATAGTTATCAGGGATATGAACTGTAGGCCTAAATGCACAGTTTTAATAAAGTCCACGCTGAATGGAACTGCTCCAAACCACACAAAAGAAGAGAGATGAGATGACTGCACACAAGTGCCTCATGACTCTGCTTCATGATGGCGGTAGATGCCACAAGATGATCCTCCAGGCAGAAGCGTCTTCTAGAAGCAGGTATGCCATTAGCTGTCTGTGCTGCTGTAGCAAGAGGTGGACCTCCGTGCTGGGCAAAGTGCTTTGCGGATGACAGCTGTTTTTAGCAGTGCCTGGGAACTGGTTTTCATGAGCCCTGCTGAGGTCGTCTCTTCACTGTCAGATCATCATCTGCATACTGGCTTGTGGACATGCTCAGAAAAGGTTCCGAACATACCCCAGACAAAGAAACGCAACGACCTGCATCATTAAACACTTCCATCCTTGGCATTCACCTTCCTGGTTGGTCTGGCAGTGCATTTCGTTCAGGACCTTCAATGCAGGGCCCTCAGCTGCTGAAGGTTGTCAGTGCCCCGATCCACGTCCCTGGGCCCTGAAGGTGACTTCAGCACCAAGTGGCTCGTAATTATATTTTAAAAAGCTATTTTGAATAATGGGAAAAATGTATATCCACGTAGTCACCATTCCCAGTGCTCTTATTTCTGCTGCATAGATCCCTGCATCTATTTGTAATTCATTTCCTTCTGCTGGAAGGACTTCCTTTAATAGTTCTTGTAGTGCAGGCCTGCTGATCACAAATTCACAAATTCTTTTCAGCTTTTGCATGCTAAATAAGTCTATTTTGCCTTCCTTTTTTTTTTTTTTTTTTTTTTTTGACAGAGTCTCGCTCTGTCGCCCAGGCTGGAGTGTAGTGGCACGATCTCAGCTCACTACAACCTCTACCTGCCGGGTTCAAACAATTCTCCTGCCTCAGCCTCCTGAGTAGCCTGGATTAAAGTCACCTGCCACCATGCCCAGCTATTTTTTTTGCATTTTTAGTAGAGATGGGGATTCATCAGGTTGGCCAGGCTGGTCTCGAACTCCAGACCTCAAGTGATCCACCCGCCTCGGCCTCCCAAACTGCTGGGATTACAGACGTGAGCCACCGTGCCTGGCCTTGCCTTCATTTTGGAAATATGTCTTTACTAGGGATAGAATGGAAAGCTAATCATTTGGTTTTTTCAACACTTAAAGACGTTACCCATTGTCTTCTCATGTGCATTGTTACCGACGAGACATCTGTTCTCCTCATTCCCTTTGTCCCTCTGTACGTAATGTGTGCTGTTTATTTTCTACGACTTTCCCTGATGTGCTTGGGTGTGCTTTTCCTCGTGTTTCATGGACTTGGGATTCATTAAACTTCCTGGATCTTGGTATTTATAGTTTTCATCAAATTTGTAAAATTTTCTGCTTTATTTTTTTCCAATGTATATTTTTCCTTTCTCCTCCTCCTCTGTTCCAGAAACTCTGGTTTACATATTCCTTGGGCCTTTGGAAGTTACCCACAGCTTCCTTCTTCTCTGTTTATTTTTTTTTTTCAATTTTTGTTTTTCTCCCTATGTTTTATTTTGGATAATTTACATGATTATGTCTTCAAGTTAACTGACCTTTTTTTCTTCTATGGTATTTAATCTTGTGTTAATCCCATTCAGTATATTTTTCATCTAAGACATTGTACTTTCAGCCCTTGAAGTTTGACTCAAATCTCTTTTCCTTGCATGTCTCTATTTAACATGCTCAATCTTTCCTGAAGCTTCTTGAACATGGAGAATTAGAGTTATAATAATTGTTTTCTTATCTAGTAGACTAATTCCATCATCTCTCGTATTTCTGAATCAGTTTTGCTTGATTGGGTTTCCTCCTGATTATAGGCCGTATTTTCCTGTTTCTTTGCATGCCTGGGTAATCTTTTCTTAAATCTCAGACATCGTAAATGTTACCTTGTTAGGTGCTTGATGTTTATATTCCTATAAATACCTTTTTCAGACACAGTTAAGTTACTTAGAAACAGTTTGATCCTCTTGAGGCTTGGTTTTAAGTTCTGTTAGGTGGGACCAGAGCATCATTTAGTCTAGGGTGAGTTTCACCCCACTACTGGGCTGGTACCCTACTGAGTGCTCTCCTGGGTGCCCAGAAGCTGTGAGATTGTCCTGTCTGGCTGATGGGAACAGGCACTACGACCAGCCCTTCGTGAGCATGGGCACTGTCGCTGCAAATCCTTCTGGGTGGGTCTTTCCTCCCATGCAGTTTGCCCACCCCTGTGCTGATCAGCCCTCTACTGAATGCTTGGGGTTGGGAGAACCTTCTGCACATCTCAGAAACTCCCTTTCTGTGCCTCTCCCTCTTCTGTCCTGTGGACTCCAGCTGCCTGGGCCTCATCAGACTCCCAGTTCCATCTCAATTCAGAAAGACCCTGGGCTGTGTCTCAGTCCTCCCTACACCGTGGCCTGGAAACTTTCTCCAGACAGCAAGCTGGCGCAATCGCAGGGCTCACATTGTTTGTCTCAGGGATTACCGTCTTGAACTGTCTGATGTCTCATGTCTGAAAATTGTTGATTTCACATGCCTTGTCCAGATTTCTGGATGTTTCAGGAGGGAGGGGAATTCTAGTCCCTGTGAGTCCTTTCTAATGAGAGGTAAAAGTTCATCACATATTTGCTGACTGTCAAATATTTATTCCATATCAATGATTATCGAAAGCCAGGTGACTTCTATGCATTTGAGCTGCACTGGAGAGCAAGCTCTGACAGCTCAGCCCTTGGGGCGGACACGAGGACCACGGGGTGGTCTAAACCAGAAAATAAAAAATAAACAAAATAGAACAATGAATTATGTACAGAATGTGGGAAGTGTTCACTGCTGCGGAAAACAAGAAAGCAGCAGAGCTGATTACGGGGTACATTAGGGTCATGGTGACCAGAGGGGGCATAGGGCAGTCAGGGTGGGTCTAACCAGGAAGGTGACATTTCTGCTTCCTCCCTCCTTCTCACGTGCCCCACCAAAACCCTAGTGCAATTAGAAAGGCCACCAGGAAACCAACACGACCTCCTTGGAGACGCCTCATTCCACGTCTTGGATTCCTGAAAGCCACTCCACCCCCTAATTTGATCCCCAAAGCTGGGCGGAGCACAGAGAGGAAAACGTGATCATGAGCAGGCCTCCTCAGATGGCACGCGCCTCTGAGCCTGTCCAAGTGGTAATTAATTGGTATACGTGCTCCCAGAGCTCACAAATGTTTATCCTACAAAAACAAGAAGGAAGGCCCCATGAGAAAATGCATTTTCCCTAGTGAGTGTCTGGGTCTGATCAGGCCTGTTGTGACGGAGGATAGCTGAACCGCACAGCTCCCGCCGGCCATCATCTGTGTATTCCTAGAAGCACGCAGTTGAGCATTGTTTCCACAGTTGAGTCCATGGCGGGAGGTCCTAGCCCGTGTTCGGACGTCAGTGGTGCCAGCAGTGTGGCCACATGCCCCACCCCAGATGACAGCCATGCCTCGAGTTACCCTTGAGTGGTGCTTCTGCCCAAATGCTGTGGCCTCTTCTTTCCAGGGGTGATCATGCCCTGCCAGTGCTGCCTCTGTTGCTGGGCAGGCCCCACCACATGAAGTGTGGGGATTTCCTTGCAGCCTCCCTGGTCACAGCTCACCTCCCATGACATGTGAATTATCTGCTCTTCTGGGCTTCCTGGAGCATAGTTTCCAACTCACACTCGCAGCCCCCTACCCCATTGCCATGGACAGACCCATTCCCTACGCAGTGTGTTTCCCTCTTTGTTACGGAGTGCATGGGTGTGTCCCCCAGATGCAATGTTGAAATCCTAACCCCCTAATAGGAAGTGGGGCCTTTGGGTGGTGACTAGGTCATGAGGATGGAGCCCTCACAAATGAGATTAGTGCCCTTTAAAAGGGGCCCCAGAGAGAGCTCTCTCACCCTCTTTCTACCATGCGAGGACACAATGAGATGACAGCTGTCTGCAGCCCAGAAGAGGGCCTTCCCCAGAACCTGACCATGCTGGCACCCTGACTTCCAGCTTCCTGGACTCGTAGAAGTAAAGCTGGGCTGTCTGTAGGCCGCCCAGGCTTTGGAAATTTGTCATGGCAGCTGCAGCTCACTAAGACACTGCGTGCTCTCAGCTGGTGACACTGCTTAGACCCCTCAGCACCTGCCCCATCCTCATGTCCTGCCACTGCCCCTGTCTGGGGCCTAGAACCCTTTGTCCCCAACCTGTGCTCTCTCCTGGGCTGTGGCCCTGAGGTCTCTAAAGGACACATGAGGGGACGGTAGACAAGAATATGGTTGGTGCGGAGTAAAGGAAGGTGTTCTTGATTTGGGTACTTTGACCCGAGCCCATAGATTTCTTTCAAATCTTTCAACTTTTCAGTTGCACCAGAACAATTTACTAAAATTTTTTTAAAACTTAAAAAAAAAAAAAACCCTTTGGCTTCCTTTTTTCCCCAACCCATAAACCCTGAAGGAGGCAAAACAAAACAAAACAAACAAAAACACAACTAAACCAAAACAAAGAACAACACATCAGTGAAACTCAGGCAGTTAGGGACCTCAAAAAGCAGGCCTGGTGTCAGGAGAGGACACCAGTTCCCACAGCCGGCTGCACCTGTACCCAAGGCCTGCATCAATCCAGTGTCCCCGGCTGCCTCGGTAGAGAGCTGCCTTCAGCCTCTGCTTCCCCAGAGCTCTGCCTGTCTGGGCATCCTCTAAGGGTGTGCGGGAGCCAGAATCACTTCCAGATCTACACTCTTCAAGGCATTGAGGTCGAACTTTTCTAAATAGTTCAGCTCGCCAACATTAGGAACAAAACAGTATATGTGGTGCTTGCAGGGAATTGTATATAATCCGCTTGAGAGAACGCACTGAGACCCTGGAAATTTCCTCGTCACATCCCTGAATATGTGCCTCCAGTCAACAATACTTGGCTGCATTTGAGGCTGTCCAAGCCACCAGGTCTGGTCCAGCTTTCGTTCTGGGATGTATGGATGGAACCCAGGATAGGGAATAGTGTGGGATTTTAAAACAGCAGGCTGTGTGGACCTCCTGGGGATGGTCCTCCTGCACATGGCAGCCTTCTCTGAGTTACCGCCTGCCCCCCCTGCCACTCTCCTCCCTGCCAACACACACCTCAGTTTCCTTATTTGTAGAATTGTTCGCGGAGCAATTGTGTGGGGTGAAAAAGCAATTTGTAAGAAGGTTTCACTGCTCCATGATGGGAATATGATTTATTAACATGTGAATGGCCCCATCCTCTGTGGAATAAAGAGAATTTTGACCTCCCTGGCTCGGCTTCACCCTTTCTGTTCCCCCAGCCCCAAGGAGAGCCCTCTATTTGCCAGCTGAGTTGCAAGGGTTTTTATGATGCAGATTTGGGAGAGAGGGCACAAAGAGAGAGGTCTCCAGAGGGCAAGAGACGGGGGAGGGCTCCTCCTGGCTGGGTGAGTTCCAGGGCTCCCCTTTGTTGCACAGAAATATGGAGAATGGGCAAAGCAGAAAGGAAACAAAAAAAAAGAAGCCAGGAGGCCAAGTCTAGCTGCATCAGAAAGAGCCAGGGGAGAGGGCGCTGTCGGAGAGAGAAAGAGCCCTGCAACAGGGCCAAGACAAGTGTTTGCAAGTGTTGGGATGAGAGAAAGATGACAGGGGCATCAGAGAGGGGCGAACTGGGGAGAGAAGACAGCAGGGGCTTCACAGAGGCCTTACTGGAACTACGAAAGGCATCTCTGAAAACGTTTTTCTCCAAAGCTGGCAACAAGGATGGGGGCTCCTTCTCCACTCTCTGGTTGCTGGACTGCTGTTTCTTTGCATGTGACTCAGTGCTGTGCCTGGACACGTGGGCTCTGCGGTTTATCTGGGTTACAGAGCCGTCATTCCACCTGCTCCCTGGTCTCCTCATCAAACCCTGAGCCCCTGTTGTTTCTCTAGCATGGTGACTGCTCATGCTCCAGGAATGGTGGCTACAGAGACCTGGCAGACACACGCCTGGGAGAACAATTCCACTCAGTGCATGGTGAGCGTCCTGTCAGGGAAAAACACGGGGGCTGTTCTCAGAAGAGGGGACCTGACAGCGGGTCCTGAAGACAACGATATACTGTCAGTCGACCGAGGAACAGAGGCAGGAAGGAGATGCACCAGGATTCCTGGCTGAGGGAACCGCATGTGCAAATGCCCAGGGGCAAGAACATGGGTGGTGAGTTTGTGAAAACCCCAGCATGACTGAAGCTCTGAGTTCAAAGTCCTATGCAGTGAGAGCAGCGAGCCTGGGGTTTTGTTTTGTTTTGTTTTGTTTTGTTTGAGACAAAGTTTTGCTCTTGTCGCCCAGGCTGGAGTGCAGTGGCATGATCTCAGCTCACTGCAACCTCCACCTCCCAGGTTCAAGCGATTCTCCTGCCTCAGCCTCCCGAGTAGCTGGGATTACAGGTCTGAGCCACCACGCCCAGCTAATCTTTTGCATTTTTAGTAGAGATGGGGGTTTCACCATGTTGGCCAGGCTGGTCTCGAACTCCTGACCTCAGGTGATGGGTAGGGAGCTCACCCTGCTCAGATGTGAGGCTTCATTCCTGCAGGTGCCCATGTCAAGCCCAGACACAGGTGTGCATGTGTGTGTGCGGACGTGCGTGCGTGTGTTCCAGCTCTGGGACCTCAGGGCCAGGGAAGGGACACTGAGGCAGGCTTCCTCGCAAGTACACTGACGCCTTCCCCACCTCTTTCCCCCACTGCATGTTCCTGGAGAAGCAGAGATGCCAGGAGCAGGCCCGTGAAGAGCAGGCTGCCTGTGGCTGAGTGAGGACCGAAGCTGCAGGAACAGCTGGAGGGAAATCAATTTGTTCTTTGCTACAGTCAGACATAAACCAATTAGAGCAGACCCAACGGGGGCCCTCGGTGTTCGGAGAAGTGAACATGAGTCTGGCCAATCAGGGCCTGTTAATCCCTGCTTGTACCTTCCAGCTGCCTTCAAGATAAAGGCCAGCTTTGCGGGAAGGTGGCCAAAGCCTCCTCCAGCTGCTCGCTGTCTCCCCTCCAGAGTCAGAGTTCACCGCGGCCCCTCCTCACCCGAATCCAGACGCAGGAGTGACTTTAGGGGGCCTTGGGGCCCATCGTCATGTGACTCCTCTCCATGTGAGCCCTCCCATGGCCCTGAGGGCCCGGACCTGGCCATCCTCACAGCATACCTGCCCCCAGGTCTCTCCTGCACCCCTGCAGGGGTAGAAGCCGTGCCGCCTTCCTTTAGCCGGGGGGCTCGAGTGAACGGCAGGCAGCCGCCTGTGTAGGCCAACCCCTCTGCGCTTCATTTTCACATCTCACCGGCCCGCAGGAGTGCCAGGGGTCAAAAAGACAGCGCTCAGGAGAGGCGCCTACAGCAGGACGCTGGGCAGGGGCTCAGGAGCTGGGGCTGTCCTGGTGAGAGGCTCGCTGGGCACAGGCTGCCTGGGGCCACGTCGACCCCATCGACACAGACAGCAGTACCCCAGGACCCTAGCCTGGCAGCCAGTGGGGGTCCCCTGCCTTAAGGTGGTGCTGGGGGCTGATGGTGACACTGCTACCCCCTCTGACCGCAGAGTTCCCTTCTGCCCCTCTGGCCCCACCCACACCAGCTGTATCCTGGCCAGGGAGCCTGCAGAATCCGCCCAACCCTGCTGACTCCTGGCAGCTGCCCAGAGCCTGCGCCTTCCCCACAAGGGCCCCCCGGGGGCCGTGGGACCCTGTTTTCCAGGAAACAGCATCTCAGCATCTCCAGGCTGAGACGGGCCCCAGGTCGTGACTGAGAGCTGAATTCCTGGAACTGGCCTTCCAAGGAGTGGGGGTGGGGGATGTCAGTTAGGGGTGGGCGGCTGGGGAGGGGCCCCTTTGCTTCCTCTGGCTGCCTGGCCAGGTAGGCCTTGGCAAGCGACCTCAGAGCTCGCCTGTGTCCATGTGTGGACGCCTCCGCCTCTGACCCCCGAGCTGCACCTTCAGTACCACACACGCCTGCCCCTGGTTTCTGGGGTGCCAAGTGGGTGCTCCTGATCCAGGGCTGCGCAGCTGCTGCCCCCGCACATCCTGAGCGCCCCCCGCCGGCCCTCGTGGGGCTGACACCTGGGCTGGGTCTCACTTTCTCAGTTCAGCCGGTGACAGGATTCTGTATGTAGGGTTCAAGGTGCCGCGGCGTTGCTAAGGGGAACGTGAGCTTCCGGCAGAGGTGACTGCTTAGTGGAGGGTGACAGGGCTGGCCTTGAAGGGAGGGGGAGGAAAGGGCACAGCAGCGGCAGGGGTGAGGGACAGAGTGTGGCACTGCCTGGCCTGGGGTGGCCAGGACCTGGGGTCAGCAAGGCCCTGAAAGGAGAGCCCTGCATGCCAAGTTAAGGGGGCATGGATTTCCTTGTGAAGGTCACGGGACCTACTGAGAAGGCTGGGTGGGGATGACACATCAGCTTTCAGCCTAGAAAACCTAGGGAGGAGGGGCACAGGGGGGTGCAGGGAGGCCAAGGGGAAGCTGCCTAGGGGGTCCAGGACAAACAGCTGGGCCCAGCCTGACCCGGAAGCATGACCTGGAAACCTGATGCAGCCAGGAGCATGGTCCCCTACCAGGCCTGTCTGTAGTCCTGGAAAGGGGCAGCTGGACCACAAGCACCCCTTGCTCCCATTTTGTGCTGAGTGAGCTCTGCCCCTTTATGCCAAGGACGACGAGGTGCCCCTCCTCTCGTATGCCACACACCCTGGTGGGCAGAGGGGTCCCAGGCTGGATTCCAACCCAACCCACTCTCCTGTTCCGGGGACCAGCTGCAGGCCACAAAGTACACAGTGCGTGTGGTGGCCCTGGCCTGGCACAGACTCAGAGCCCACAGGCCAGAGTCACAGGGAAGTCAGTTTCATCTCCGCACGGGGCGTAACTTTCTAGTAATCTCTGTTGACCAAGAAGAGACAGTGGCAGAGTCAGGGTTGGGACAAAGCTCGGGGGGACCCGTCACAGACAGACTCACAGACAGAGGCACCCAGAGAAAGGCAGACCCACAGACAGGGGCACCCAGGGACAGTCAGACCCAACAAACAGGCACACCCAGGGGTAGGCTGACCCACAGGCAGACACACCCAAGGACAGGCGGATGCACAGATAGGCACTCCCAGGAACAGGTGGGCCCACAGACATGTGCATCTAGAGACAGGCGGACCCACAGACAGGAACACCCAGGGACAGGCAGAGCCACAGACAGGCGCACCCAGGGACAGGCAGAGCCACAGACAGGCGCACCCAGGGACAGGCAGAGCCACAGACAGGCGCACCCAGGGACAGGCAGAGCCACAGACAGGCGCACCCAGGGACAGGTAGACCCACAGACAGGCGCACCCAGGGACAGGCAGAGCCACAGACAGGCGCACCCAGGGACAGGCAGAGCCACAGACAGGCGCACCCAGGGACAGGTAGACCCACAGACAGGCGCATCTAGGGGTGGGAGGCACATAGGGAGGGACACCTACAAGGGGGGGCCAACCCTCCCGGGGATAGGCGTGCACACGCAGACCTGAGCAGAAAGACAGAAGGATGTGCACCTGAAGTCAGACAGCACGCGCCCACATACGCACGCATACGAATGCACTCAGAGGATGTCCAGTCACACGGCCCCGTGCCGCTCACAGGCCCCAGACAATCTGGGCAGGTTTGTATTGGGGAGAGATGTGGAAGGTGGAGAAGGACAGGGTAAGGTTTTTTGCTCTCCAGTCCACAAACCGTCAGCCCCGGAGAGCGTTCTGCACGCCTGCAAAGGGCAGCGGGAAGAAATAATAGATGAGAACAATGAAGGAAGAGCCCTGAAGGCATGGAAACACTAGCTTTGAGGAGCTGCTTGAGAGAGAGCAGCCCACGGGAAGCCTCCCCCACCATGTCGCGTGTTGTTGGGGATGAAACCAACTTGGGGGCAGATGGAAGGGGCTCCATGGGAGGGAGAGCCCAGGGAGAAGCACGTTGGAGCAGGCGTCTCGACCTGGTACCCATCAGCCCTCCCTGGACCCCACAGGCCAGGGACGCAGTGCAGACCACCCTGTAGGGGCGTCGGACACAGAGCCACTTATGCAGAGGCCTCTCTCAGAATGGCCGCAGCAGGTCACACAGCGAGTGTCTCAAGACCCTGCAGAGCTCTGAATGCAGGTCTGGGGGCTGGAGATGACCTTCAAGGCTGGCCCCTGAGTGAGGGGAACAGCAGTGCTGGATTCAGGAAAATCTCCCCAGGAGCCCAAGTGGGGAGCACAGACTCAAGAGCCTCGGCCATTGATCCACGGTGGTGTGAGGGGAAAGGGAGGGGAACCAGATGGGGCCACATGGGCCATCTTGTGGGGTAATATTTCAAAGACAAATCTCCATTGCTGACCGCAGTGTTTCTCAAATTCAAGCACGGGAGGACCCCGGATCACAGAGCTGCAGAACCGTGGGGTGCGAACCGTGGGGTCTGTGCGCCTGGTGGGGAGCACTGAGCACTGAGTCGTGTTTGGGAGGATGTCTCTCAGATAGGATTCAGCCTTGCAGAAGGGAAGATTGATGTCTGGGCAAAGGATTTAGCACAGGTGCTAACCCAAATATGCATTGCCTGTGGCCCAGTCTCCGCCTGAGGAGTCCTCAAGGAAACAGTCAATCCAATGAACAAGGTGACAAAGTCATTCCCTTCTGCTGGTGTCCCTGGAGGAGCTCCCAGGGGCTCTGGCTCCCAGCCCCACAACTTCCTTTTCTTGCCAGGAATTTCACATTTCTCAACCACTCTGGGGCCTCACAGACCCCACCCCATCTCGCAAGTTTTCCCCCCATCCCCGCCCCGCCCTCTGGGAACCCACGTCCTCCTGGCCTTAGGTCAGGGTCTCTCTCCATCCTGGCTTCCCTCCAGGAGAGGGGGGCCCGGGGTCCAGGCCCCACCCACCGATAGTCCTGGCCACTCATTTCCTGGGCCTTCCTTGCTCTCTGCAGAAAGACACGGAGGGCCCAGGAACTGCCTTTCACTCTCTTTCTCTCTCTAAAAAAATGAAAAATAAAAATAAAAAACTTAAAATTAATGGAGAACTTCAGGCAAATAAAATAACCAGCGTCATTCTAGTGAGTGTGTGCGGCATCTGCCGGTGTGCTCACGTCGAGATGATGCTTCTACGGTGCAGACTCACGTCTGTGCAGCCCCAGGCTTCAGGAGCAGAGTCTGGGAAGCCTCCTAGGCTGACTCCCAAGGCCCCTGTGCTCTGCAGCTCTTCCTTCTGTCCACTGGGAGTTCCCCAGGACTGCCCAGCAGCTCACATTGGCCTCTGTGTGAGTCTTCTCTGTCTAGAATGCTCCCTGCTCCCTGATGCCTACTTGCCTGGCAAGTGCTTTCCACTGTCCGGGAGCCCTCCCTGCCCTTTCCTGGAGACCTTGGCCCTGGTCTCCCTCTGGGCAGCTCCTCCCTTCCTTGCGTGCTCTTGGGTAGCTATCCCCTCGCTCCTCTCCCAGGTGTAACATCTTCACGGCTGTCCCTCTCTAAACACGAGCCTGCAGACTGACCGATACGTCTGGGTTCTCGTCCCAGCGGAGCCATTGTTACCTTCCTGTGAAACCGAAAAGGTTCCCTCGTCCCGGACAGAGGGCTTTGTGTATCCACGGTTCTTGCCTTGGTTTACTGGAAGAATCGAATCACACCTGGGCTTGGAGAATCAGTGTAAGATTTTATTGAGTTTTATTAAGGTTTTATTGAGTTTTATTTATAGCTCTCAGCCGATGGGGGAGCCAGAAGGGGACAGTTTTCCCCTGTTGTTGGGCTGCTGGCGGCCCCGGCTCTCCTCTGACTGCTCCAGACAAACTCCGCCTCGACCCTCTGGTTCAAGTCCCTCTGGTTCAAGGGCCTGCGGGTGTGCCGGTGCCTGTCACTGTGTGCTTCTGCCAACGTGCTCCCTCCACTGCCTCGCTCCCTCTACATTTTCTTGAGGACCAGTCATTTGGTGTCCCCTTCCTCCGATGTGCTCTTCTCGTCCTCTGGCCCGCTAGTGTCTCGAGGGTTTTTATAGGCCCAGGATGGAGGCGTGGCAGTCCAGGGTGGTTCTGGCAAATGCCACATTTGGGCAGGAAATACCTGTCCTCACCTAGGTCCGTGGGGATGGAACCCCAGCCAGAGACCCGCCTTTCTCTACCCAGTACTTCCCTTCCCTGCTTCCTTATCATTTAAAGGGACCACGCTCTTCCCTTCCCAGCAGTCTTGTATCATTTGTGCCTTCTTCCAAGTCTGTGAAATGGGAATAGAGGTGTGATTGTGGATAAGATGGGGTCACCCTCAGGAAGGGCTCAGCGAGGACAAGGGCACAGGGAGGGTTTGAGGACCTCATCCCATGCAGGGACTTGCAGGTGCATGAGCCTTGGCCCTTTCTGAGGCTGAGCTGACCAGCGGCGCCCTGTCTCCCCGAGATCCGCTGCTAGAAAGTCACCCACAACAGTTACCATGCTTTGCTCCCACGGCCTGTCCCCCTGCTCAGCCCCGTCTCCCTCTCCTGGAAGCCAGGCCTAGGCCTGTGCTGTGCAGGTGCCCACCCTAACCTGTGCAGGTGCCTCACCCTGCTGTCTCCAACGAGCTGAAAAGCCTCAGAAGCACAGCCTGAGCAGTGCCCCCCGGGTGACCACTAGGTCCACGGACCAGGCCGGGAGAGAGGACAGAGCCGCTGCAGGGCCACAGAGACCTGGTGTGAGGCCGGGTCACGGATGAGATTTGGGCCCTCATCTGTAGAGGGGGCCGCTGGAAACGCTGTGCTCAGTGTGGGAGGATCGAACAGGACCTTGAATATAAATCTCCGATCAGGACTGGGCACAGAGGAGGTGCTGAAGGAAGGCACGAGTACCCCCCTCACCCTGCAGGTGGGCACAGTGCCTCGCCGGGTTGACAAGGTTGTCTGCCTGTAACTCACTCTCCCCTTGCGGCCTCTACCGTTTGGACGCGTGCCCTCAGCTCTCACTGGGGCAGTTACAAGAAGCAGTTTTATGAGACTCGTCACCGCATTTGCTGTCCAGATGCTGTTGGGGACATTATCCATTTTTCATTTCAGGGCCACCTAGATGGAGCCTCATGGGAAAAGCATCTTTCAGAGCCAAGGCTGGAAAAAGCTTTGCACCTTCCAGAGGACTGACTGACTGCTGCCTTTGACGAGCCTTTCCTCACACAAGTGCGCAAAGACGCTGCTCTGCTCAGCTCATAGGACAGTCTCCAGGATAATGACAGTGGCCCCATACAATTTCCCCGGGGGTCTCACATATTCCCTGTGTGCCCTGATGGATAGAGAGGTGGGAAATCCTATTCTAAGGGATTGTGAAGACAATGGAACTAATCTTATTTCCCTTTTCATTTTGGCTTCCAGGAATCTCAGAGACAAATTCGAAACTTCAGACAAATCCACTGTACAGGACCTATTGGCCTGTATATTTGTGTTTTCGTTTTCTCTTTGCTGTTCAGTTCTTCTCATGTACATTTTACTCTTACCCGGGACCTTTCGTGTGTCTGTATTTCACTTACTTTTGCTATATCGTGCCTGTAGGCTGAGGTGTTCCTTCATGAAGTAAGATGGGGTTTGAGTAAATGTTTACACGTGTCAAGCATGAAACAGACCCCAAACCCCACACAGCCCACAAGTTCCAGGAGCCAACCCTATGCCTTCCCCTCCTCCTGTAATCCTCCTCCTCTGAGCCTCTGCATGTTCAGAACCTACCTTGGATGCCAACCCTATGCCTTCCCTCCTCCTGTATTCCTCCTCCCTGAGCCTCTGCATGTTCAGAACCTACCTTGGATGCCAACCCTATGCCTTCCCCTCCTCCTGGATTCCTCCTCCCTGAGCCTCTGCATGTTCAGAACCTGCCTTGGATGCCATGGTCTTTGGACAGCAAATCCTCCTGGTGAGAGCCCACAGACCCATTCTCAGGGTCACATTTCTGACTCGGGATTTCAAAGCCCCAAGAGACACCTGGCCCCGGTCCTTCCTTCTAGGGAACGTCGAGGCCAAAAGAGGGTGGATGGCAGGTCCCAGGTCACAGAGTGTGGTGGTGGCCTGACCTTGAAGTTGGCTCTCCTCACTTTCACCCACATGGGCCACGCACCAGCTAATCTGCCCCCAGCTTCCAAACAAGGCGATTGTCTCTGGGGTGGAAGATTCCATGTAAACATGAGATTAATTTATTATTATTGACTGAGCGTCTGTTGCCTTGGCTAGAGGTTTTGGGGCCAGGATGAAAACTGGATGCTTTTTCCCACCAAACCTTTCAACAATGTGGGGAACACCACCCCACAACCAGACCACCAGACCTCCCCGTGGAGCCGGTAAACACCGCCGCCAGGGCCAAGGGAAATGGCAAAGTCGGAGAGGCATGGCTTGGCGTGTGAGGAGGAGAGGAAAAGGGCCTTTCAAAACAAAGCTTGGGACAGCCCACCAGGCCTCCTTCTCCTTGCCCATTTGAGGCAGCACAGAATTCTTGGTGACATGTTGCCAGTGTTTAAGCACACTGCACACACATGCATACACAAGCCCACATATGCCCACACATGTGCCCACCCCTCCCCACAGGGAGGTGCACACGCAGTCACACATGCACAGACGTGAGCATACGCGCTCACTCGCACACACAGTCATGTGCACACACCCGTACACACATTCTTGTAAGTGCACACACGCACACTCACATGTAAGCGCACACACACATACGCACACACAAACGCCCCCCCACACAAAGCGCTGTCTAGTGCTACCTCAGCTCCTCTCTGTGCCATTGCCTGTGATTAATGTGGGTGCTTTCATGAACGTTTTCTCTCGGCTCCAGGCCTGTGCTCAGCCCGCGTCAAGCAGTGCTCTCAGGCCCGGGAGCTGGGGTCTGGTTAAAGCTGTGCCTCGCTGTCAAAAAATGTTGGCAGCTGGAGATCAGTGTTTGCAAAGCCCAAGAGGAGAAGTGTGGCACCACGAGAGTGCGCAGTGCACCCTGGGCCTCAGGGGCTTTCTGAAAACCTGCCCTTCCTCAGGCCCCAAAGGCCCACAGCACAGACAGACCACCCCACCCCACACCACCCCTCCCTACCCTGCTCCTGCCGGTGCATTCTTGCTTCTGCCCGGGGGCTGTTTGCGAAGGGTGCTGGCAGGCGTTTCCCCAGGAAGGCCCGGGCCTCCTGCATGCGCCTCTGCGGCCCCCTCCACGTGCCAAGCCACCAGGCCTCCCGCCTCCCTGAGCCCACCCAGACGGGGGTGAGTCTTGGTGAGCAAGATTGATGGCACAGGATCAGAGCCAGGCAGAGGCTCCTGCCAGGCGGAGGCCTAGGGAACTCAAAACATCGCCTCAACAGCATCTCGGGACCGAGGAGCTCAGAGGAGCGTCGGGAAAGAAAACCTCAGTTTTGGTTACTCTCTTAATAATTCAGGGCCCTTGGAGACGGGGGGGAAGATGAGGCCTCTTATGATAGCTGATGGTAACGGGAATGCCTCAGGATTTCACTCCCCATTCCGGGGCCCCGTTGAAAGCGGCCCCTTGCAGGGTGCTTTATATAAACGGATCCTCACAGCAACCCCAAGGGTTGGGCCCCATGTCCTCATTTTACAGAAGAGGAGGAGTGGAGACTGAGGGGTAGCGACTCCCCAAGACCACACAGCGGAGGGTCGGAAGGAAGGCCCGCCTTCTGCCCTTACCTGCACAGACCCCAGCCTCAAATGAAGGCCCATGAAGGCACACTCTGTATGTAGAGACCCTCACCGATTTTGCCTGTGCACAAAGCTAAACAAACGTCCCTAGAACAGGATATGGGATTGTGGCAGTCTTGTCTGGCAACTGGGAGAATTGGACTTAGCCAGAGAATTTCTTCCATGAAAAAAGGCTGTGGGCTGGAACCTGTTCACAGCAAGTGGTGAGGACAGACCACGGCCCACAGCCACAGCCCACAGCCCCACAGCCTTACAGCCCCATGGCCCCACAGCCCCACAGCCCCAAGGCCCCACAGCCTTACAGCCCCACAGCCCCACAGCCCCACAGCCCCACGGCCCCACAGCCTTATAGCCCCACGGCCCCACGGCCCCACAGCCCCACAGCCTTACAGCCCCACGGCCCCAGGGTCCCACAGCCCCAGGGCCCCACTACACACCCTACCTGCTGCAGATGTGCCCTCTGCTGGGGCCTCCCACGTCCGCCTCTTTGAGGTGAGGGAATTGGGTAGCCCTCCTTCACCGCACCAGCAGAAAACCCCACGAGGAAAGCGCAGCCAAGGGCTCTGTGTCCGGGGGTAGAAGAGACGGCCCCCTGGGGAAGCAGGGTAGGGAGGTCTCGGGGAGCTGTGACCGTTCGGGCAGATATGGCACTTAGGGGTGAGGAAATGCTTGTTTGCAGAGAGAGGAAGGGAGTGGGAGCTGGGGGCTGCGTTGTTTTCATATTCATAGAGCCAGATGAAAATGGGGTGGTCTAGAGGCAGTGGAGGAGGGAATTCAGGGCATTGGTTCCCATCGCCCACCCGACAGGGGTGGGCTCGCCAAGGTCCCTGAGGGGAGCAGCTCCCTCTGCATTCAGACAGCTGTGAAAAGAGGCTCCTGACTTGCGTGTGACCCTGCGCAAGCCACTCCCTGTGCTGGGGGCCCAGGTTTCCCTTTGTAAGACGGAGGATGGCAGCTGCAGGAAGACAGCCAAGGACAATGGTGGAAGAGAGAGGGAAGGGGGAGAGCAGTGGGGGTGGGGGGCTTTCTCAGACTCCAGCCTAGCGAGGAGTCCCCGCGCAGAGGAGGACATGACCACCCAGTGCGATCACGCAGCAGCGTCTGCGTCCAGGCCCAGCTGGGCTGCCAGGAAGGGAGAAACAAATGGAAAATTCACAGTCCCTGCATTCCCAAGAGGGCATTTGGTGCCTCTGCCACCCTCCTGGGCCTGTGTGTGTGCTGTGTGTGCAAAATAGGGTGCATGTGTGTGTGAACATGTCTGTGTGTGTTGTGTGTGACTTACAAACGTGTGTGAGTGCATGTCTGCGTACATGTGTATGAATGCCTCTGTGTGTACATGTACATGTGTTTGCGTGTGTGCACTTGAGTGTGGATGTTTATGAGCGTGTACGTGTGTTCATGTGTGTGCTTGTGTGTGTGTGTGCGCATGTGTGATTGTATATGGCCAGGGCTGTGATCATGGACATCAGGGAAAAGCTTAGTACCCAAGCAGGGCCTTGGCCCCCAAACCACCTCAGACAGGAGAGCTGGGGGTGCCTGCCAGGGCCCCTCACCACCCTGGGCCGCTTCCTTCTGGGCAGGGCCCGCTGGGCAGGGAGCTCCAGTGGATCCCTGCCAGGTCTCCTGGCTCGCACTGCCCCCCAGTGGCCATCCTCAGTGCCCAAGGGCCTGGGGCTGGAGTGGACAGTGAACCACAGATACGGCCCCAGAAGGACTGAGGCCACGGGCCCCCTCTATGCAGGGGCTCTCTCCTCCAGCCCCCCGCCAAGAAAACGGCAGCTTTTCTGACCTCAGACCTACAGACCCACCAAGATGGTGCCTGTCCCTTCCAGGTGGGCCACCTCCCCCAGGCATCTGGAGGGAAGAAGCAGCTCCCTTTGACTAAACCAACTGCCAGGGATCTTAAAGAGGAAGGACCAGCCCATCTGATGTGCCCGCCCGGAGATGCCTCCTGCCTGCTACCAGCTCCTGTTGGCCTCTTCCGGGTCACCCCTTGGTTCCAGGCCTCAGTGGCAGCATCTGGGTTAGCAAGGCCGAGGACCCCCACAATCAGACATATCATGAGTTTCGGACTTTAAGTCCTGATCAGGAGGGTCTGGGAGCTGCCCTGAATGTACCCTCAGAACCCCCGATGGAGGGGATCCTCAAAACTTCTGCAGGATTGAGCTACCCGTCCTGCTGCGGCAGCCAGTCACCCGGGCTTTCCTGTTCTGGGGAGGAAAGAAAGAGAAGAGCGAGTGCTTTCTGGGCCCATGAAGACTCAGGCTGGGAAAGCGAGGGGCTGGGCCAATACCCATCCCCCTGTCCCTGCCAGATGCATTTTCAAGAGTTTCTATTTTGGTCAAGAGAGTGGGCCTGGGAGAGAAAAGCGCTTGTGAGCGGAAGTCACAGAGGTCCTCTCGGGGCCACGGGGATGGGTGGGGGGCCCTCAGGAGGTGGGGCAGGGCTGTCCTCCCACCACAGAATCCCCCCAAATGGCAGCCTCATGGCATTGTCAGAACTCGTCTTCCTTATACAATTTCCAGATGAAATATCTGGAAAAAGCAAAAAGTGCCCAGTTACATTGGAATGTCTGACGAAGATGCAACATTTGAGATATGCTTCTATGAAAACATTATTTATTGTTGATCTGAAATTCCAATGTAACAGGGTGTTCTGTATTTTTATTTGCTGAGTCTGACAACATCAGTACTGTCTCTTCTCCAGGTTCCTGGTGGATTTTCTCTTTCCCTGGCACAGGGCTGTGCCTTGCTCCCCTGAGGGAAGCCCATCTCAGGTGACCGGGTCTGTCCATCTCGGGCCGCCTCTGCCCAGCCCCCAACTTCAGATGGACTCTAGCAGCTGGACTTGCAAAGCCCACTGCCTGGGGTCCTGGGGTTGTTAACGCAAAAGAATGTGCCTGTCGGTTCAGTCGCATTCATGGTCTCCGTCTACTGCACGGCCTCCCAGGGACCTGGCACGCATGCCAGGCCCACCTTCCCTCATTCAGGAGCCTCTGAGGGCCCATTACCAGCAGGGCAGGAGGCAGATGTGGAGTGTGCCGGATCCTCGCCTGCCTGCATGGCTGACTGTGGACCTTATCTTTTGCCTTTGTCCTCAGGCCCTCCCAGGGTGGATCCCACAGACGCTGGTCTCAGTTTAGGAAGGTAAGCAGTGGATGTGTGTCCTGTCACTGAATTCTGTGGCTCCTTCCCACTGCTGGTGCCAGGTCCTGAGGACTTGATACTGGTCTTGGGGGCTGTGGACTCAGCATGGGGTCCCCGAGAAGGGGTCTGAGGCCCCCTGTGATGGGCAGAGTCTATCCTGCTTAGAGTCTGATTTAAAACAGGCTCCCTGTTGTACAGAAACACTCGCCGCGGGGTTGGCTGAGCAGAACCTTTGTGTGGCCTCCCTCCCACCCATTCTGGCCCAGTGTGTCCCCTGTGGGACCTCGTGGGTGCTGTGGCCTGCTCCAGATGCCCTTTCTACCTGCCAGCCCCAACCATGCCCACAGGTACACAGCACCTAGTCTCACAAAGCAGCTGGCAGGTAAGGGGACCCTGCCTCCCCTGACTCCCTTCCCGGTTGGTATCCGAAGGAGAGGCAAGTCCTACTTTCCACACTCCTCGGTTTCTTTTTAGGCAAACTTGGCTGATTTCAGAGCCCTGGCCACCCTTGCCTGGACCCCTCAGCTCCGTGTCCCTAGGCCTCTGCCAGGCGGGAACATGCGTCCAGCCCTGCTGCCTCCTGCAAGTACTAAGGCCCCAGCCTGAGCACTCAGCATCCATCCTCTACAGGACGAAGCTCCAGCTTCCTGCAGGGCCTTCCAGGGCTCCCAAACCACTGCGGCTCCGCCCGCCCTCCAGGCCCGCCCTTCATGCTGCCTCACTCCACCCTCTACACCTTCAGTGGCTCTTTAGGACTGCTCACCCAGGTCCGCCAGCATCCTGAGGGCAGGGTCCCCATTCGCCTCCACTACACGTCTCCAGCGCTGAGCACAGGCCTGACACTGAGTAGGCGCTCAGTAAACACTGCATCCAAGAGTACATGTCAGCCCTGCTTGGGAAACCTCCATCCCTGACAGCCCCCTCTCCAGTGCACGCTGGAAGGCAGCTCAGATGTCACCTCCCCTCGAAAGCCTTCCTTGATACCTCAAGGCAGGGCCACAATTTGCTCCCCTGGGTGTCCACCACCTGGGTACAAACGCCTCCTGTGGCAGTGCTTGGGAATAAAATAGATTTCTGTGTTTTCATAGAACATATAAAAGTACATTTATATAGTATAATAATGTCATATCATATTGTACTACATTTATGATATAATTAATTACAATGTGTAACTTTATAATCCTATTATGTAATAATAGAATTAATATAGTATTTTATATTGTTAATATTGTACAATATATTTTTTATTTTAAATTAAATTTATAATATACACTACATAATAATATATTACATACAATATTTATAAATATATTTATATGTAAAATATAGGTATAAATAAGAATAAAGGATACTCTAGGGTAAATGGGTAAATTTGGACATGGTCTGTATTATTAAGTAGAATTACTGCATCAAAGTTAGATCATAAGATTGTGATTATGGGCTGGCTCCAGTGGCTCATGCTTATAATCCTGGAAGAGTTTTACTTTGGGAGGCCAAGACAGGTGGATTGACTGAGCTCGGGAGCTCCAGACCAGCCTAGCCAACATATTGAGATCTCGTCTCTACAAAAGTTTTTTTTTTTTTTTTTTTTTTTTCTAAATAGCTGGATATGGGGCGAGCACCTGTGGTCCCAGCTAATTGGGAGGCTGAGGTAGGAGGATTGCCTGGTCCAGGAGGTTGAGGCTGCAGTGAGCTATGATTGTACCACTGCACTCCAGCCTGGGTGATGGAGCAAGACCTTGTATCAAAAATAAAAATTTAAATTAAAAAATAAATAAAATTGCATGGTCTTATTGACAGGTGATACGTGCTGAAATATGGGCAACTGTCTTTGCCTCCCTGAGGACACCAGTCCCTAGGGACGGGGACCCTGTGGCACCCTCCTCTGGCTGCATCAGCACAGACTCTTGGGAAGGACTCCTGGGCTGTGAGGTCCTCAGTCCCCCAGGGCTCCAGACTGTCCCTCCCACACAAAGCCCCTTTGCCCTGGGTTGCTCAGGAGGGCAGCTGCCTAGTTGGGCTGCCAGTTGTCTTCACAGGAAAGTAGGTAAGAGGCGCACTTCTGGAAACAAGTGGGTGTCATTTGGCCTCTGTCCGGAGTAGAAGGTAAGCTCCCGGGCTGAGACCCTGGTCTCCGGCAAAGGTTGGTTGGACTCGTTGAGAGAAGAGCGGGGGGGCATCTGCAACCAAAGTCAGGGGTGGGGGGAAGGAAGGGACAACTATGCCTGGGCATGGGCAGGTGAGCCGGGGAGGAGGAGGCAGAGGCCAGGCGCAGTGAGGAGGGGAGTTTCTGAGCGGGAACCAGCGCACTTGCAAGCAACTTACTCCCACTCTTTGGCAAACTGATGGAAAAGAGCAGGGAAAGGCACAGTGAGTGCTAGCAAGCTTGGTTCTAAACTAGGGTTGCCTGATCCCTTGGGAAGCCCTGTCCCTAGAAGCAGGAGGAATGGGGACGAATGACCAACAGAGACCAGCTCTGGTTTTGGAAAGAGCGTCTGGGGTCTGTCACTGCCAGATCCCAGGGCCTGGACAGGCAGAGGATTTTCTGTGTGTGCAGAGGGGAAGGGGCACTTCTTACCCCCAAACACAAGTGTGGTCAGGAAGGTCATGCAGGGTCCAGGTGCAACACAGGTTGCACCCCAAAGCCTGCCAGGGCCCAGGTGCAATGCAGCATGCACCCCAAAAGTCACACAGGGCCGAAGTGCCACGTAGGATGCACCCAAAGGGTGCACAGGTCCCAGGTGTAAGGAAGGATGCACCCCAAAAATCACACAGGCCCAAGTGCAACATAGGATGCTCCCCAAACGCTGCACAGGGCCCATGTGCAATGCGGGACACTCTCCGAAGGCCAAGCAGAGCCCTTGTGTAATGCAGGACACTCCCTGAAGGCCACACAGGGCCCAGATGTAATGCAGGATGCTCCCCAAAGGCCACAGAGGGCCCCAGCGGAACATAGGATACACCTGGAAGGTCACACAGGGCCCAGGTGTCATGCAGGGTGCACCCCAAAAGCTACCAGGGCCCAGGGACAGTGCAGGATGCGCTCCAAAGGCTGCACAGGGCATAGGTGCAACATAGGATGCATCCAAAGGCTGCCAGGTGCCCAGTGTCGATGGTCAGAGTCCCCTCTGTATGAGCTTCCTGTGCCATAGACTGGGTGGTTTAGAACTGCAAAATGTATCATCTCACAGTCCTTGAGGTCAGAAGCCCACGATCACAGTGTCTGCAGGCCCTGTCCTGTCTGAAACCTGGAGGGACATCCTTCCTTGCCCCTTCCAATTTCGGGAAGTGGCTACAGTGCTCCATTGTTGGCGATTTCTGACTGTCAGCCACATCACTCCAGCCTTTGGCTCCGTCACCACGTGGCACTCTACCTGTTGGACTCTTCCTCAAGGACCCCAGACACACTGGCTCTCATAAGGGCCCACCCTACTCCCGAATCTTCGCTCATCTTAAGTATAATAATTATATTTCAGCCATGGTCAGTGGCTCACTCCTGTAATCCCAGCACTTTGGGAAGCTGAGGCGGGCAGATCACCTGAGGTCAGGAGTTCGATAACAGCCTGAGCAGCATGGAGAAACCCCGTCTCTACTAAAACTACAAAAAATTAGCCAGGTGTGGTGGCTCATGTCTGTAATCCCAGCTACTTGGGAGGCTGAGGCAGGGAAATTGCTTGAACCTGGGAGGCAGAGGTTTCGGTGAGCCAAGATCACGCCATTGCACTCCAGCATGGACAAAAAGAGCAAAACTCCATCTCAAAACAAAAAAAAATTATATTTGCACCAACCCTTTTCCCAAAGAAAGCCACATTCTGAGGTCCTGGGGGTTAGTACTTCAACAGATCTTTTTTTAGGGGGTCACAGTTCAACCCATAACACCCTCCTTATCTACCCTCCTCTGCCTCCACATTTTTTTTTTCCAGGCTGGAGTGCAGTGGTGTGACCTCAGTTCACTGCAAGCTCTGCCTCCAGGGTTCACGCCATTCTCCTGCCTCAGCCTCCCAAGTAGCTGGGACTACAGGCACCCGCCACCACGCCTGGCTAATTTTTTTGTCTTTTTTTTAGTAGAGATGGGGTTTCACCATGTTAGCCAGGGTGGTCTCGAGCTCCTGACCTCGTGATCTGCCCACCTCGGCCTCGCAAAGTGCTGGGATTACGTGCCTCCACATTTTTTTTCACTGAGAAGGTCTGTTTTGAAATCTTTAAAACGAATGAATAAATTAACGATACGTTCCAGCTTCCAAAAGGACCCAGTTTCTCAATGGAGAAAATGGTGCCTTTGCCGCAAGAACCAACCCCCAGGACCAAGCGCCCTCAAATGAATCTGCTGATCTTCAACGAGCAGAAATGGGCTGGTCCCAAGGAGCATGCACCCCAGTGAAAGTGGGTCTCCAAGCGTGCCTCCTGCCACTCAGGTCTCAGAGGAGGCTGGCCAGTCCTTCAGGGTGACCATTCCTCAGAGGGTCTCGGTGCTCTCATCTGTAGAAAGAAACCACCTCCAGCTCTCAGAAGCACTGTGAGGCAGTGGGACAGGGGAGGCTACCAGGAGTCACTCAATTATCACGCAAATGGGGTGGTCCCTGAAGAGGCAGAGAACTCCAGGCAGAGCCCGGAAGTCCCAGAAGAGGTCCAGGCACTCGCCATGTGCTGATCGGGTGGGTGAGCAATGGGTCTTACGCTGGGCTCTGACCTTTCTTCTTCCCAAACCACCACGAGCTATTGGAAGTTGGGGGCTGTGTCTCCCTCACACCTGCACTCCTCTGGCGCCTACTGGGTGCCCAGTGAGTGGTCAACGGATGCAAGAAGCAGCAAATAGCGTCTATTGTTGGCTGCACCTGACGCGTGGCTATCAAACGTAAAGTTTCAAAGGACCCTTTTAGGCCTAAGAGTCTTTTCTCAACAAATGATTCTCAATGAGCCATTTTCACATTGTTCAAAAGGTTTATGTCTACTCACCACTCAACAGGTGACGTTTGACATTTTAACTGCTTCTTGTGGGCTCATCCCTGGTGAGCACCCAGGTACCTACCACATAAACAGCCTGCAAGAGGTACTTGATGAATGAATGAATCCAGCAACAAACAAAGGGGCTACATCGTAACAGGCGGCCTGCCAGTATGTCTCTTTCCTTAGACTGGGAGCTCCAGGAGGGCAGGAAGCATTTTGCATTTATTTTTATTCCCTGGAGCAGGCAGGAAGCTTCCAGCATATTTCTTGAATGAACAAAGGGATGAATGAAGACACGCATGTAGAAATAGACACATTGCATCCTTTCTGTGGATCAGACTACCAAGATCTCAACAAGCAGCACCTACAAAGCTCCTCTGACAGTGGGAGCGGGACAGCTCCATCCTGTTGGCTGTACCAGGACGCCCAACCTGCTGCGGACTCATCCAATCACATACCTGTGGTTCTCAGGAGCTTATCAGGAGGAAGGCAGTGCCTGTGACCTCAGCCCTTCTGCCAGGTGCTGCTGGCCTGGGTTCAGGGTCAGCTGCAATTCTCCCTCGGTGGGTGCCGACCTGCAGAGCTCTTGCTGCGGGTGTTATGCAAACAACTAGGGCTGCCACAGTGTGTGCATGGCCCTGCCTCGTACTCTGAGAGCTCGGCCCCTTGAAAGATACCCTTTGAACTGTTGACAGGGCACATTTCCAAGCAAAAGGTAGTGTTTGCGCTGACCATCCTCCCCCAGCAGTGTTAAGTCTTTCGGGGCAAGATGGTAAGATCCACAGAGGAGCCTAAGAGGAAGGAGGGACATGGTAAAGATGAAAGCTTTGGGGCACTTGCTGTTGGGAGCTTGTTCATCTCCCTGGGAGAATATTTCGGTCGCATCTTGGATTTTGAGAAGCCACACGCCGCGGGTCTTCTCGGCTGCTCGCTGGCATCTGCGGAGCCAGCTTCAGAAAGAACAGGTGGATGTAGGGGCCGGGGGCCGGCCAGCGCAGATACAGATGTTTCACCTCTAGAATCTCCAGATGTTGCACATCACTCTGCAGTTTCTGCAGCTCGCTCCTCCTGAGAAAAAGATGTAAAGAAGGCAAATAGCTGAACCGTTAGTCACGTCAGTGGATGCTCTCCACACCACTCCTCACATTTTTGCTGAGAAAGTCCATTTCAGAAACCTTTTACATTAATGACTAAATCGAGTATATATTCCAGTTTCCTAAAAGGACCAATTTCAAACATGCAAAATTCATAGGTTTTTCTTTTTAATGCTCTAAAGTGGGAGCATTTTACACAAATCACCTGTGCAAACAGCAGAGCACTCCATCTGCTTCTGAGTCCGACACACAGGAGGGCTCTAGGTCCCCATGCCGCCCGGAGACTGCCACTCAGCCTCCCTGACGCTTGTGTCTCTCACCTCAACAGAGGAGGACAGCTCTCAGAGGCCACCATGAGGAGTCAGAAAAAACATTGGTGGAAAGGCCAAATCAAGCATTTGGCCAGACAGGGCCTTGCTCCAGGGCACCTGCTTCAGTGATGAGCCACTGATATGTCAGAGCCCTTGTTTCTTCCTTTTCCAGTGACCTGACACCAGGACCTGGGAAGGACCTTGGAAATTATCTGGCCTGCCTTCTCATATGGGGAAAATAAGTCTCAGATACGCCAAGGGGCTTCTGTGGTTGACAGAATAATGTCCCCCCCACACACCATGGCATCCATGTCCCAATCCCAAGAATCTGTGAATATGTCAGCTTGCATGGCAAAAGGGACTTTCCAGAGGTGACTACATTCAGGATTTTGAGCTGCGAGAGTATCCTGGGTTAGCCAAGCAGTCTCAACCATCTAATCACTGAGTCCGTGTAAGTGGAGAACCTTTCCCGGCTGCGTCAGGAACAGACGTGATGATGGGTTAGAAGAGGATGGGAGGTCCTGCTGCATGGTTGGTTTTGAAGAGGGAGGATGGGGCTATAAGCCAAGGAATTCAAATGGGTCTAGAAACTGGAAAAGTCAAGGAAACAGATGCTGCTCCTAGAACCCTAGAAGGAACACAGCACTTTGGGTACCTTCATTTTATTCCCTGGGACTTGGATCAGACTTCTGACCTCCAGAACGGCAAGGTGATGCACGTGTGTTTTGGTGAGCCACTGGGTATGTGGTAATTTGTTATGGCAGTGACTGGAAACTCATTCAGCTTTCTAGGCAAGAGAGCCCAGGTGCAGTGGAGCCACGACCCTGTGGCCAGTTTCCTGACTTCCCATCTAGTGATTGGCACTCAGAGCCCTAGAAAAAGCCCTGTCCCAGACTGGCTTTTTCTCCCAAAAGTTGGCTACAGATGGTGTAGTAGCAGCTGGGATCCCTCTCTTCCCTCTAGAAGGTCAGAGCACAAATGCCGTCACTGTCACTCCTGGTAACCATACCCAAGTATTCATTCATTTGTTCATTATTCAGCAAATATTTCCTGAGCACCTACTCTGTGTCAGGTGCTGTTCTAGGCACTGGGGATGCAGCTGTGAATGTCACGCAAAGTATCTGCTTCCTGCAGGTCCCACTCAGAGACACCTCTGGAGATGAACTGACCCCTCGAGGCACCCAGATGCTCCACCTCCTCTACAGATTAATGGATAAACAAAGCATGCTCGGTGCACACGATGGAATATTACTCAGCCATAAAAAAGGAATGATGCAATACAGGTTCCAACATGGAGGAACCTTGACAACATTATGCAAAGTGAAAGAAACCAGACACAACAGACCACATATTGTGTGATTCCATTTATATGAAATGTCCAGAATAGGCAGACCCATAGAGACAGAAGGCAGCTTAGTAGTTACCAGGGGCTGGGTGGAGCAGGGAGACGGAGAGTGACTGCTCATGGGTTCAGGGTTTTCATTCGGGGTGATGAAAAAGTTTCGGAACCAGATGGTGGTGATGGTGAGTCAACAATGTTAATATATTTAATGCCACTGATGTGTACACTTTAAAATGGCAAATTTTAGGTGATGTGTTGTTACCACAATACACACACAAAAAGAGGCAGTGAAGCTATGTGCACCTCTTGCCGGAGGCATTTGGCGAGTCCTGTCCTAACTGCAAGGAGGGGCCTGGGAGTCTTTGGGGCTCAGCAGAATGTGCACATGCCAGCACGTCCAACAGCTCTGCTGAGGTCAGACCCTCTGCCTCGCATCACACCTGCAAAGCGGGGAAACGTGGCCTCCGCTCGGAGGGTTGTAGAGCTCAGTAGGTGGCCTGCCAAGAGCCAGCCCTGCCACCTTCTCAGGGGCTGCATCTTTCCAGGGCCACCTTCTACAGGAGGCTGACCAAGCCCCTCACTCCCTGGCTTCCTGTGGCCTGCCCACTTGCACATCGTTGGGTCATTACTCACATTTATTTATCATTTAAATCCAGCCTCTATGTGAATGTATCTCACAGCAGATCCTGACCATGGAAGAATCAGAGGGGCAGCCGACATGCACAGTCACCCTGTAGGGAGAAGGAGAGAAGGAGAGATAGAGGGGAGGGGAGGGGAGGGGAGGCAGTGTTCCAGATACCTGTCCAGATGCGTGGCTGCCCAGTCATGGGAGAAACAGGGGGAGAAGCATCTGAGATGATTCAGTGAACACAGGGCACAGGCAGCTCTTCTCCTTTAGGGTCAAGCCTCAGAGATATGAAGACACCATTAAGACAATATGCTTCACAATTGATCCAGCACTGGGCAGTGTTGGGTACAAACGCTTCCAGACTTTTTATTAACCAATTTAATCATTTGCCTGGAAGAAGGACCAAAATGGTAAAATGAAGTATAGCTTTAGTGACCAGCGGGGGGAAAATCTCCACCGACCATCTGCACGAAATCCTCTCGCTGGAGTTCGGGCGTTACCTTCACAAAGCATGAGTCCCTCCTTAGCCCGGGTCAGAGCAGACGGCTCCACCATTTGAAGAAGGGCAGGGTCACCCAACGGCGGCGGCCCAGACGGGCACCCTGGGACCACCCCGTCCAGGGTATCTGTGCAAGCTGATTGCTTTAAATAAAGTCAGCCGCTTTTCCAGCTAATGTAAGGATGGTGGGATCAATTGGGTACACAGAAACAGATTACCAAGCAGGTGGCTTCGGGCTAAAGATAAATTGTGTCCTCATGTAACTTGGGAAGAGTGGGTGCAGCAGCTCCTAATGTGCAAAGCAAGATCGTTTAGTTACTTCTTTCTGCTGGGAAGCCCAGGCTGTGACTGTGGCTCCCAGAAGCCCCAGAAGACCCTCGCCTGATGGAAAAGGTTATTGCTGAAAAGTGCCGCCCAGAGCTCCAAATGGAATCAAGTGTTGGCTCCTGCAGAGCTGGTTTTCCCCAGCGGTGGAGTGGGGGACACAAGTCCCCGTCTGCCCCCTGCTTGCCTCGGCACACACCTCTGCGGGCAGAGGGCTCTCTCTGCTGGGGCTGAGAGGTCACATCCTGTTCCCGGCAGGCACCATTCCTGGGGGCCCACCCTTTCCTCCTCACCTGAGTTAACCTCCGCAGACGTCTGGCCTGGCAGGTCTGCCTGGGATGTTGGAAGCAACCGGCCCTCCGCATATTTCTGCTGCTTCCCATGTGTCTGCTATGCATGGCCCTCGCCCACGCTGTGCGCCCTCCAGGCATCCGTACTCTCCCTTACTTCTCTCTCCTTCTTTTTTTTGGGGCTTTGGGGTGGGGGAAATAATTATAAATTCACAGGAAGTTGCAAAAATAGTACACAGAAGTCCCATGCACTCTTCACCCAGTTTCCCCCAGAAGGAGCATCTTGCATAACTATAGTTCAATATTAAAATCAGGAAACTGACCTCAGTGGAATCCAGGGACCTCATTCAGATTTCACCAGTTTTACAAGCCATCCTAGTCAGTGGGGGTTTCTGTAACAAATACTACAGACTGGGTGATTTAGACCATAGACATTTATTTCTCATAGATCCGGCAGCTGGGGAATCCGAGATCTCGGTGCCGGCTGACTCAGTCCCTGCCCTCTCGCTGTGTTCCCGCACCACGGAGAGAGACCATCTCTTCTTGAGTCTCTTCTCACTAATTTCATTATGAGGGCTCCACCCGCAAGACCTCATCACCGCCCAAAGGCCCCATCTCCTAATACCATGCCCTGGGGGGTTAGGGCTTCAACAGGAATTTTGGAAGAATGCAAACATTCGGTCCACAGTACATGCATTCATCATGCGCACGTGTGTGCGTGTGTGTGTGTATTTAGTTCTATGCAATTTTATCACATGAGTAGATTTAGGAAAGCACAATCAGTTCCATCACCACAAGGATCCCTCTTGCAACTCCTTTATGTCACATCCATGCCCTTCTTCTCCCCGCCCCCATTCCTACCCCCTGGTAACCAACAGTCTGTCTCCATCTCTGTAATTTTGTCATTTTGAGACTGCGACACACCACTTCTGGAGACGGGCCCCGAGGTCCGTCCACACTGGGCTTGTCCCCAGGTGGTTCCTTGTGGGTGCTGACCAGTGTTCCCCGGTGCAGATGCACCACGGTTTAACTGTGCACCTGCCAAAGGGCCTTTGGGCTTCTGGCTTTCGGCTGTCGCAAATGAAGCCACTGTGAACATTGTGCACAGGTTTTTGTGTGAAGAAAAGTTTTTGTTTCTCTGGGAATAATTCCCAGGAATGTAATTGCTGGGTCACAAGGTAAGGCTATGCCTCGTTTCTAAAGAAACTGCCAAATTTTCCCAGAGTGGCTCTGCCATCTGACACTCCCACTGGCCATGTATGAGAGACCTAGTTTCTCACCATCCTCACCAGCATTTGGTGTTATGACTGTGTTTATTGTTGTGTTTTGTTTTTTGAGGAATACTAGTCAGGTATTCTGTAGAACGTCTCTCAAATTGGGGACATTTGATGATTTTTCTCACGGTTGTCGCTAGTTTTTATTTTCTTTTAGCCATTCTAATAGGCATATATTGATAACTCATCATGATTTTAATTTGCATTTCCCTAATGGCTAATGATGTCACCTATTTTTTGTGAGCCTATTTGCCATCTGTATGTTCTCTTTACAGAAATGTCTATGCATGCTTTTTGCCCATTTTCTAAATGGATTGTTTGTTTTATAGATTTGAGTTTTGAGAATTTGTTATTTTTCTAGATATGAGTCCTTTCTCAGATATGTGCTTTATTTCCTCCAAGTCTGATTTGCTTTTTCATCCTCTGAACAGGGGACTTCACAATGCAAGTATTCTTAATGTCGATGGAGTCCAATGTCTGATTTTTTATTTTATGGATTGTGCTTTTGGTATCATGTCTAAGAACTCTCCACCAAGCTCTCATGTCGCAAAGCTTTTCTCCATTTTAAACAAAGTTGTGTAGTTTTATATCGAAATCTCTGATATATCTTGAGTGAATTTTTAGATAGATGTGAGGTTTACATAGGATGTGAAGTTTAGACAGGATGTGAGGTTTTGATAGGGTGTGAGGTTTAGATAGGACGTGAGGTTTAGATAGGACGTGAAGTTTAGATAGGACGTGAGGTTTAACAGGACGTGAGGTTTAATAGGATGTGAGGTTTAGATAGGATGCGTGGTTTAGATAGGATACGTGGTTTAGATAGGATGTGTGGTTTAGATAGGATGTGAGGTTTAGATAGGATGCGAGGTTTAGATAGGATGCGAGGTTTAGATAACGATGTGAGGTTTAGATACGATGTGAGGTTTAGATAGGACGTGAGGTTTAGATAGGACGTGTGGTTTAGATAGGACGTGTGGTTTAGATAGGATGTGTGGTTTAGATAGGATGTGAGGTTTAGATAGGATGTGAGGTTTAGATAGGATGTGAGGTTTAGATAGGATGTGAGGTTTAGATAACGATGTGAGGTTTAGATACGATGTGAGGTTTAGATACGATGTGAGGTTTAGATAGGATGTGAGGTTTAGATAGGACGTGAGGTTTAGATAGGACGTGAGGTTTAGATAGGACGTGAGGTTTAGATAGGATACGTGGTTTAGATAGGACGTGAGGTTTAGATAGGATGTGAGGTTTAGATAGGATGTGAGGTTTAGATAGGACGTGAGGTTTAGATAGGATGTGCGGTTTAGATAGGACGTGAGGTTTGTTTTATGTCTGTGAGTGTCCATACCCCCAGCACCACCTGTAGCAATCCTCCTGTAGTTTTCATTGTCTGCGAGTGTCCATACCCCCAGCACCACTTGTAACAATCCTCCTGTAGTTTTCATGCCTTCATCTTCTGCACTCCCACTCTAGGCTCAGAGACCTGTATCTGTTCCCCAGAGCCCGCAACTTTTCGCTCAGCCTGCCTCGCCCACTCCCACACGTCTCAGGAAGACAGGCCCACCACTGCCCCACAGATCGCCCTCCATTTCTGGAGGCACCGTCCGCCCTTCCCAAGTCGCTCCTCATCCATTTGGTGCACCTCGAGGAGAGGACAAGGTTGTGTCTAGGATTGCCCCCAGACGCCCTGCCCCTCATCCTCTGAGCCCACATCCTCAGACACCATCTCCAACCCCAGCTTCCCATCCTCCCAGCTCTCTCACTGCAAACCTCCAGCCTCTGCAGCACCCTCCTTGGTGAGCCCCTCTCCCCCATCCCCGGCTCCCCAAGGCCCTTCCTCTCCACTTCTTCCTGTGGATCCAATCATCCCAGTGGAAGAACGATGGCAAAATCCACCTCCTGAGGTCTCGGACTTCCAGATCTAAGTTCCAACTGCCAAAAGGGCACAACACAGGGTTCTCAGAGCCGCTACGCCCTAATTTCATCTCCCTACCCCACAAGCCCCTGGGAACCCCATATGGTGAACAGCATGTCGGGGACGCTGCCTCCCAAACAGCACCCTCCGGATATCTCTGCTCCTGCCCTCTGGAAGACGAGTCCATCCAAGGCGCGCTTCAAGTCCTCCACCCTCCCCCCTGACTCTACCTACTGCCTCCCATCACTCTGTGCCCCTCCCCCAGCCTCAGCCTCTCCTGGACCTTCTGGTTCTGATGACCCTCGGGCTGCTGCCTTCCAGCCCATGCCCTGCACTGCAGCCAGAGCACACTTCAGGTCTCCTCTCCTGCGATGAGGGTCCACCCTGGCGCCAAGGCCTAGACTCCTCTTCCCACCACACGATGCCCTGGGGAACTCGGCCTCCACCCACCTCCCCAGCCGCCCCTCCCTCCGGCATGTGTGCTCGCTGGCACCTGTGCCTCTCCTTTCTGGCACTCCACCCATTCCCCCACCCCTTCCACTGGTCAAACCTTACGCCGTCTCCAGATCTCTGCTTTGAATCATGTTTTCTGTGAAGCTTCTGCTCAGTGTCCAGGGAGACCCTGTGTCCCCACCAGGAACCGTCTATTAATGTCTGTCTCAGGAGAAGGCGGTCAGATCCATGAGGACTGGTCTCCTCCCTCTCCAGACCTCAGTTTCCCCATCTGCCCCTCGAGGTCAGGGTCTGAGTTCTATCACACTCTGTTTCTTCGTGGGTCTCAGAACCTGGCGCAGAACGGGGGCTTGGGTAAACGTGTGTTAAATGAAAGAAGATGGATAGAGAGAAAAACTCGAGACCAAGAATAATGGGAGATGGTGCAAACACAAGACAATTCCTCTCAAACAAAGCCCAGCTGGAATCCTGGAGGATCCCTGGGGTCACAGGGAGGGGATAAACTAGACAGGAGCCACAGCACACCCCGGGCACCCCAGATGAGCGCAAACAGGCCTCTCAGGGCCTGGAGGGATGATTCCTCTGGAGGCTTCCAAGCTGTGGCCCTCCCCTTCTCCCCAGGGCCAGGCGCTGCTTGGGTAGATGGCAAGGAGGTTCACCTGTGCTCCCAAAACCTGACTCAGGTCTGGCCCATGGGGAATGGTCGGGTGTGAGGAAGGGGCACTGACCGATTGTAGAGGACAAGGGACAGGAGCAAGGCCTGCACAGAGCTGCAGGCCGCCTGGAAAGATGGGAGGCCCAGGATTAGCAGGGGCGGCCTATGCGGGCATTGTCATGGCCTGTCTGGTGGTCCCTGGTTGGAGAAACTGGGAAACAGCAGCCCCTCCAGAAGGGCTTCTTTGACCTCAGGTGACATCACTCGGCACCCTACAGATACCCCCACCACTGTCCTTCCCACCTCCAGCAACCAACAGCCAGCAGAAAGCCTCTGCCCAGACTTCTTAAGAGGGATGAAGAGCAGCCATCTGTGGTAGATCACCACTCTCTGACCTGGTCATGTTCTCAAAACCACCCTCCTCTAATGTTTGCCAGAGACGGTTGTGGGGCCAGCTGCCCTTGGGTGGCTGTGAGTGAGAAGGGCTGGGGCCTAAAACCCAGTAGCAGGAGCCCCGAGACCAGGCCGCAGCAGCCAGGTGCCTGGGCAGGTGAGAGAGCAACCCCGCCTGCCACGCCCTCCCCATGGGCCGCAGGGGGAACCCATGCTCTGCCTCTTCTGGCTCAGGGGGGTGGTTCCTGGTGAATTTCAGGGTTAGCATGGGCATAAAATGCCACATGCATCTACCTGGGTTTGGAGGTGAGGAGGGGGATGCCACACTAGGGAACCACTGACCATCCATCTCTGTCCCGGTCGACAGGAAGGAGGCCATTTGGGAGAGCTTCCCTGGGGGCTGTGGCCCTCACTTCCAGAACCATGCCATGGCTGGGCTCTCCCAGGATGCAGGTGCCAAGAGGGTCTCAGCCCTCCTTTTAGAGAGGGGAAGGTGGGTGAGGCCAAGATCAGGAGAACGTTGTTAGAACTGTGTGGCGTTGGGCGGGGGGTGGTAAGCATGGGCCCTTCCCTGTCCTCTGCTCTGTGATCTGCTTTGGGGGGCAGGACCAGCTATGTGATTCACGGGGCTCTGTGCAAAATGGGAATGTGGGCTCCTTCTCACGAACTTCAAGACAGAGACAGCAGAATATCCAACCCCAAGAGCCGGGCCCTGTTGCACACCCAGGAAGCCGGCCCAGCTTGGGGGCCCCAAATATAAACTTGCCTCCCTGCCCAAAGAGATGGATGCCAGTTTACAAAAGTGGCCTCCTTTTGCTGTTGTATAAATTCACACATCACCCAAATGTTCTTCATCTAGAACCACCTCCTCTTGCCGACTTCAACTTGTGGGGTGCATTGAGCAGTGGATCTCCACTCAGGGGCAATGTCAAGGGTTCTAGCCTCGGCTCTCTCCTTTGTAAAGTGGGGGTGCTGCACTCCACCAGGGCTGCTCTGCTCTGTGTGGACCGGGGCGGGGGGTCTGAGTCAGCATCACCCTGCCCAGTTCTGAGGGCAGGGCCTGGGGAGGCCACGAGAGCCCACCCCGCCCTGACGCTGTCCTCCCATCCTTCTGGCCCTAACATCGAGTTCTGTTTCTCTTCCCTGGCATGGTGTTTTTAACAAGAATCCCACATCTTTGGACCAAACCCGGCTGTTACCCTGAAGGCCACCAATAAATTTCTTAGGCAAATAAAATTGACTGAAAATTAGCATAAGAAGTCTTAAATTAACAGGATGTAATTTTATGAGTATTTCACAAACTAGTCAAAGATGTATGTCAGCCTGGGGTGAGTCAACACTTTCAAGTGTCTTTCATTATATAATGCTGCTAATTTTTTTCAAATGTAAGCAATGTGCTTTCTTCCTAAACATCATGTTCTTTGTTCTGCAATTTGGAAAAATAAATTCCCTTTAAAGCACTGCTTTGCTCAACCACAAAACAAGGTAGGGAGGCCAGATCAGAGGTGCCCTGGCCCCCCTCTGTCTAGGTAGCCCCCAGCCACACAGTGGGGGCATTTGTTCCCTGAAGAGGAGACTCCACACTCAGGGTCATGGGAGCTGGCACTGGGAAGCTTCCAGATGGAGGCTGCGTACAAGGTGCTGACTCCTACGGCGATGGGCGTTAGCTGGGAAAAGGCGAGCACTCCAGCCTTCTGTCTGCGATGCAAGGCCGCACGCAGGATTCCTGTGCCACAGGGTCTCGGTCACAGGCGCAGGGCTGTGAATGTTCCACATCTGCTGAGCTCCTGCAGGCACCAAGCTCTGTGCTAGGTGCTGGGGGTGCAGAGGCAGGTAAACCCTGGCCCCACCCCCAAGAACTCACAGTCTAGTTTCGGAGACGAGCAGCAGGTAGCTGCCACACATGTGATCAGGGTGGACAAGGGGGCCTGCCTGGACCACCTTGGAGCACACGAAGCAGGCCACTTCCCAGCCCACCGCCTGAGAAGGCTGCAGATGGGGCAAACTTGAAGGAAGTCTTAGAGAATGAGCCAGCACTCGCTGGGGATGGGGGAGGCATGATGGAGTTGAGGGGACAAGGATCCTGCGAACAGAGCTGACCCTGGTTCACACCAATGCTCACCCTGAGTGTCCCCCATGTACCAGGAAGACATGCGTTGGCAGCTTCCTTGGGCAGTGACTGTCCTAGATGCCCGGGTTACTGAGTGACACTCACAAAAGTGTGCTGGAAGGTTCTGACTCAGCCTGCAATGCCATATTTAGTTGGCCAAGGAGGCGGGCTGATGTGTGAAGTCTAGAGGTCAAATGTGGCCCAAGGGGGAGATCCTCAGCGTTCAGACGGTGGTGGGGGCTGCGACCAGGTGAAGCTCCCCAGGGTGATGCAGGTTGTAGGAAGAGTGCCCAGAACAAAGCGCCTGGAAATCCAACCTCAGGGCCCAGGGGGACGGCAGGCAGCAAAGAAGCTGGAAAGGTGTGGCCAGTCTCAGGCAGGGAAGGACCAGGACAAGAAGAAGGCAGGAGCTCAAGGAGGGAAGGAACAAGAAGCTGGGATCTGACAGCATGGAGACCATCAGGACCATGGCCATAGGACTCTGGAGTGTGGTGGGCAGGAGCCCCATGGGTGTGGGCCAAGGAGGCGCTAGGGAACAAGGGAGTGGGCTCTTCATTGGCTCATGTCTCCCCCCCTCTCCAACCATGATCTTGAGCCCTCATCTGTGCCCTGGGCCAAGTGCTGGGAACAGAGCAGTGAGTTCAGTCCCCTCAGTCCATGACCCTTGGAGGTCCCAGGGCAGAGCACCTGAGCCCTGTTGAATCCTAGTGTGATTGAATAGCCATGACCAGGAGTATGTGGCCACCTTGGAACCCACCCCACTGGCCTTGGGCCAGCCTGGGTCTGCATGTGCCTTCCACCATCTCAGCTGTCTTCCACCAGCAGAAAGCATGAAGCCCCCACCAAAAGTGGCCAAGCTGAACAAGGGGGTCCCCTGGGCTGTGGGTTTTAGATTCTCAGAGGCCAAGCAAAAGGGCAGAACTGGGCCTCTTCCTGCCTCACCATCCACAGCTTGCCCATTCATCCCCCTGATCCGGTGCCCGTGGCACCGAGTGGAGCCTTGTGGCCCACCGTGAGCAGAGCTGCAGAGGACCCACAGGGCTCCGGTCACACCACAAAGCCTCTCTGTGCCTGCCTGCATGGTGTGGACAAAGTACCCATCCGTTCCAGCCCACCGTCAGGCACATCTGCACCCATCAGGTAAAGGAGCATGAGAGACGGCGCCTCAGTACTGCAAAGGTCTGGGGTGACATACACTCCAATGAGAGAGCAGAGAAGTGCATCAGAAGTATCAGAGCCTTCTATGCAGTGGAAATGGACCCCCCTTCTTGTACGAATGTCCCCTTAAAGGAGGAAAGTCCCTTCCCTGACAACAGGCAGCTTCCGGGGGTCGGGCGGGAAGTGGATTGGGAGCCACAGGCCCTGCATGCTGGCCGCACCTCTGCTTTGATCACACTGTGTGCTAAACACTCTTTTCCTCTGGCCTCCCTGCCTCGGTTTCCCCTTCCATGCAAAGCCAGGGGCATGACCTCTATGGGATCTGCCTGCTCTGACCATTCCAGAGCTCCCTGAAATCCACACAGGTGAGGACCGGTAAATAGCCATGCCTTTACTCCCGCCACTGAAATCTCAGCTGAACCTCTCTACAGGACGTTCAGGTCCCATCACCTTCATCCTAGTGGCCACTGTCACCCTCCATGAGGCCCTTTGCAGGGTGGCAGACAGAGTGGAAGATCTTGTTCTGAAGTTCAGCAGTCAAGGAGGTGAGAACAGATGGGGGGACCCAAAATCCGATTCACCCCAAACCTTGCCAGCTGCAATGTCTCGTGCACCTGGCTGTGTGCACTCAGGTGGCTTCCATGTGCTGCCCAATGCCAGGGCCCTCCTGTGACAAAGGCACCACCATCCACACCCAACAGAAGAGAAAGACAGGCCTTGCAAGAGCCAGCTGACCTGCTGTGGGACAGGGAAGCCTCCATCCAGACCCACTGCTCATCTCACTCTTCAATTCTCCCTCTTAGCCCATGAGCTCAGGTCCCCGGGGAGACCTCTCAAATATGGAAATAAGGGGAACAAAACCTCCTTCTGAGAGTGTAGCATCCACCTAGCAAAGGGAGGCTTGGAGAGCAGAGATGCAGGTCACTGCATGGGTACAGTTGGTGCCCCTGGGGTTCAATGTTGACTCAAATCAAAGTAGAGCAAGACTGTGTCATCGAAGCAAGCCCTGGTCACCTGGGGAGGTCCCACAGAGGCAGATGGGGGGCCAGGCTGACAGCATTGGCCACCCCCACCTAGGGAGACCGAGCAGGGGGGTTTCTGGGGTGTGCAGTCAACAGGAAACAGTCTCCAGGTGGCTCCAATCCCATCACACCGGCAGGGCCGGACGCCGTGCTGCAGCCTGTGCAGTTCTCTCAGTCCAGGGCAAGTAAACAACAGCCCGCCTAACTCCCCACCTTCACTCCAGCTCCATGCCAGCCCCAGGCCTGGCCCTGATGGGCCATCCCACAGACCCCCAGCTACGGAGAGTGCGTGGGTCATGCCCACATGCATCCGGGGCACATGACAACCTGTGCTGCCTGCTGAACATTAGCACCTTGGCACCTGGTTTTACAAACCTGGCGCTGAAGAGTCCACCTCTGAGGCACGGAGCTGGGGTGCAAGGCAGGCCCTGGACACAGGAAATTCCCCAGGGCCGTGAGAAACAACCTGCCAGCCTCCAGTCTCGCCAGGGGCCTGAAACTCTGGCTCCTAACCTGTTTTGTTGCAAGCTCACACAATTACTTCCTGTTCCCTTTTGCTCTTATTCCTATTTTGGTTGTGGTTGTGGTGGTGGTGGTTGTTGTTGTTGTTTGACACAGAGTTTCGCTCTGTGGGCCAAGCTGGAGTGCAGTGGCGTGATCTTAGCTCACTGCAACCTCCGCTTCCTGGGTTCAAGTGATTCTCCTGCCTCAGCCTCCCAAGTAGCTGGGATTACAGGCACCCACCACCACATCCAGCTAATTTTTGTGTTTTTAGTTGAGGTGGGGTTTCACCATGTTGGCCAGGCTGGTCTCAAACTCCTGACCTCAGGTGATCTACCTGCCTCAGCCTCCCAAAGTGCTGGGATTACAGGCACGAGCCACCGCACCCAGTCTCTTGTTCCTGTTGTGGATACTTCTGTCCTTGCAAGCCCCTATCACATTCAGCCTTCTCAGTCATGTCAGAGCAGACAGCAGCAGGGAGTGGGAGGGCACACCCTGACTTGGGTAAAATGAGACCTCAAATGGCCTGCCGTGCATGGAGGCTGAACAGGCTGCCTCCAGAGGAAAGGTGCTTCCCATATTTTTGAACCTGCAATTAGAAAACAGACTACAGCTATTTGAGGGGTACAGATTTTGGGGTAGGAGTGGTAATAGATGTTTCAATGGCCCCCAAAGGCCAGTGTTGGTAAATCAGAGAATGTAGAGCTATTGGAGGATGCTGAACAGGGATGAATGCGTCTACTGGGGCTCCCATAACAAATTACCAGGCTGAGGGCTCAAACTGCAGAGCTGGAAATTCAAGATCAGGGTATCAGTGGGCTGGTTTCTTCTGAGCCCTCTCTCCTTGGCTTGTGGATACCGTCTTCTCTGTCTGTCCTCACGTGGTCTTCCCTCTATGCCTGTGTGTGTCCTAATCTCTTCTGATAAGGAAGATACCAGTCTATGGGATGAGGGCCCACCCTAAAGACCTGGTTTGAACTGATCACCTCTTAAAGACCCCGCCTCCAAACACAGTCACATTCTGACCCCCACGGTTTCAGGGATTCAACACAGGAATCTTTGGAAAGACACCATTTGGCCTGTAACAGGAGATGAAAGTTGTGTTTAAATAATTTGAAAAACGAAGAAATGGAACCTAAAGTTGAAAAACTGCCCTTCTCCGGAAGTCCTTTGGTTTGGGAGGGCTGGGGGCTGTGAGTGAGCTGGATGGGAGAGCCGGCCCTGGCTGATTAAGTGGTACGAGCTCTCAGCAAGACACATCCAGTGATAAACGGGGATACACTGCATATCAAGTGCATTAATCTGCCCTGAAATCAGCCAAGTATTCATCATGATGATGCCATTTTTCCAGGAAAATGAAATAATTGCAGCCCAGGTGGGAGGACCTTAGTCATCACCTCATTATCCTGCCCTTAATACATCCTTAAGGGCCCTCGCTCAGCTTAGCCGCCCCAGGCGGGATGAATTCCATGGCGATGGACACTTAAGGAGCCTCTTTTTCATGTCCAGGGACTGCGGGACTCTGACAGCTGAGAGCTGGTGGGCGGCTGTCTCAGTTCCCTTCTCTGGCTTCTCCAGTTTTCCGTGTAACGACCCACTCCAACAGAGTGTCAGGGCAGTTGAAAAGTTGATCAGATCTTCTCACTCTCCAGCCTGTGGCCAGATCTTAGAACTTCTAAAATTATAAAGAAGAAGATAACCAGGGCTGGGCTCCCCCGCTGAAGCCCTGCATTGGTCAGCTTGAGTGGGGCTATGCTCCAGAAACAGGCAGCCTCCAGAGTTCAGCGGTTTCCAACCACCCCTGCTGCTCTCTCACCCACCCCACAATCCATATTAGTGTCCCTCTTGTCCCTGCTCTGGATCTGGGTGGTCCTCGCAGTCCTCATCCCCACACTGCTGGCCTTGAGGCCACGGAGAAGCACCCACTGGCTCTGGAAGCTGCTCCCTGAAAGTGAAACACAATGTACCCACCCACATGTCGTTGGCCGAGCCAAGTCCTGTGGCCAGCCTTGACGTCAACAGCATGGAGAATGTAATCTTCCTGCAGAGAGGAACAGCAGACAGTTGGAACAATATAACCACCTGCCACAGGCTGGAAGCATGCCTCCCCCACCTACCTCTCACCCCCCAAGGAAGGTGCTTTCCCTAGAGTCCTCTGGGAGGGCGCTGCCCCCAGCCTGCTAGTTCCAGCGTGGAGGAATGCCCACGGGGACACAGCTGAGGCTTAGGGAGGCAGAGGTGGCTTTCTCAGAGCAGTCGCCCAGACCTCTGGAAGGAGCAGCATCCGTGGAGACCCAACCATCACATTTCCTTTATGTACGCATGTTTGAAATGTGCACCTTAAGTTCAGACAGTTGAATTCACCCTACTCCTTACTCTATGGCACATAATTATCAATTGCCCATCATATTTTATGCCACTAATTCTCACCGTCTGTTCCCCATCCTCATCCCCACCATATTTGCGGGAAGGTTTCATATATGTTCTTGAATGGGTGTTTAACTTTGAAACACATGTAGCTTGTTTTTGTGTGTAAGTACTGCTTCCAATGTGAGTATGTTTTGTTGTGCCATCGAGCTCCTGCTTCTCACTTTTTTCATTCAACAATATGCCTTAAAAATCTGTCTGTGCTGCTTGTGGCTGTGTAGACTTCTAGTTCAGGGATTTTGACAATTTCACGGAATGCTGCACTAGGCATCTTCATTGTACTTACCCAGGCCCCTGGGGTGGACACTTAAGTTGTCATCTCTGCAAAAGGAGCTGGAACAATGATGCTTTTGGCAGTCCCCCGGGCCTCTGGATCTGTGCTTGAGTTTCTCAGGGGCATGTTTTAAGGAGCGGGATTGTTGAGTCAAGAGCCACACAAAGTAATGTGTTAAGTGCAGCCAGATCACTATCAGCTGCTCCCAACAACAACACGGTCAACATTAGTGTTACCCAACAACGTTTTGTTGTTTTGCAGAACTGGTGTCTTATTATTTTTGCATCTCCCTCCCAAATTGCTATTGAAATTGAGTATCACTTCACCTACTTGTTAGCTTTTCAGATTTCCCTTCTCCGAATTGCCCACTGTTTTCTGCAGGTCTCCCATCTCTTCCTCGTTGATTTCTGACAGTCCCTTGTATGTTCTAGATAGTAATCCTTTATCAACGCCAGCACCGTAAACAGCATATTACAGTCTGTCATCCTCCCTTAACTTTGAGTCTATTTTCTGCTGATCAAATCTTTAATTCTGACGTAGTCAACCCCATTAGCATTTTATTCTATAGGATGTGCTTTGTCAAAGACCCTATTCAAGAAGCCTCACCGCCACCTGAAAATCACAGGGTATTCTGCACACTTCTAATTAATATTATAGTTTTATCTTCACGCATAGTGTTTTAATCCATTTATATTTAACCCATCCAGACGCTCTATGTGTGTGTGGTATGAGGTGTTAGGAAATCAATCTAATTCTCTCTCTGTACAGTGAGTCAGTTTTCCCTACATAGACAATTAAATAATGTATCCCCTCCCCTCTGGCTGGTGACTCCACCTCTACCACACACTATGTTTCCTATGTGAAGGATACGCCTTTAAGCCCTCGAGTCTGTTTTCATTACTATGATGTGGTAGGTGGAATTCTAAGATACCCCCTAGAATGCATATGATCTCTGCTCCTTGAGCTCAAGGACTCCCTGTGACCTCTGGAGGGGTATCCTCCTTTGATTAGGTGACTAATCAGGTGACTTGGAGTTAATAAAAAAGAAGACAATCCCTGGAACCTGCATCAGGTGAGCCCTGGGCCCTCCCTGAAAGAGATTTGAGGTGTGGGAGGGCTCAGATGAGAGGAAGCATCCCCATGTTTGGCTTTTGGGTTTTGAAGACAAAGGGGCCACCTGGCAGGAATGCAGGTGACCTCCGGGAGCTGAGGGTCAGCAAGGAATGAAGGCCTCATCCCTACAGCCACAAGGAGCTCAATGCAGCCAGCATATGAATGGGCTGGGAAAAGTGGTCTTCCCTGGGGCCGTCACATAGGGGACAATCAATCCTTGGGGACCTGAACCACCTAGGATGGAGGTGGCATCATATGAGGCATCCCTGGGCCTGCTCAGCTGCAGAAAGCCAGCTGAGGTAGGCACTGGCTTTGCAAGACGTCTCCAGATCATGCAGGGTAAGTCCACTCCTCACCCCCAAACCATGTGCTCTTCTTTGTCAAAATAGACTTAGCAATTTGTGGACATTATGGCTTATATATATTTTAGAATGAGTTTGTCAAGTCCCTCAAAAAAATCCAGCTGGTATTTTGAACAAAATTACATGAAATTTATAGATTAATGTGGGAAGATTTGACATTTTTACAACTTAAAGCATCCATAAAAATGGTCTATCTCTCCATTTGTTCATGTTTTCTTTTATGTCCTTTTGATGTTTTCAATTTCATCTCTCCATTTTTATGTCTTCTTTTATGTCCTTTACGATTTTTTAAAATTTTAATTTTTTTTCCTCTATAAAGGTTTTCTGCATTTATTTCTGGCTTAATTTCTAGATACTTCATCATTTGGGTTCCTCTTGCGAATGTATCTCTTTTTCTATTATATTTCTAATTGGTTAATGCTGGTGTAGGGAAAGCCACTAATTTTAGTAAGTTGATCTTGTATTCAGCAATCTTGCTAAACTCTATTATTAGTTCCAATCAATTTTCTGTTCATTCTGTTGGGTTTCTATGTAGATGATATATAATCTGCGTGTGATGACAGCTGCGTCTCTTCCCTCCCTCTTCTCTTCCTATCTTTTCATTTTCTCATCTTATGGCACTAGCCAGAGCCTCTCGGGTTAGGTTGAATAGCTGCGGTGCTTCCGTGTGTCCTGTTTCCAACATTAAAGAGAATGAATTAAGGTTCATCTGCAGAGTAGTAGGTTTTCTACAAAGTTTTTAATATGCAAAGCTTTACTGCATTAAGGATGTTCACTTCCCTTCAGAGTTTTCTGAGAAATTTTAAAAATCAGAAAGAGACGTTGGACTTCATCAAATCCTTTTTGGCGTCTATCAAGAGTTACTTTGCTCCTTTAGTTCAATAATATGGTAGATAAATTGATAGAGTTTCTAATGTCAAATTGTTCTTACCCTTCTAGAATAAACCTAACTAGATTATTTTTCAAACTACACAGTAGGGTTAATTAGCTAGTAGCTTGTTTGGAATTTTGCATCCATTTTTATAAATGAAGTAGACCTATATTTTTTCTTATATTGGTCAAATCAGTATCTGGAATCAAGGTTATGTTAGCCTCATAAAATGAGTTGGGCAGATTTCCCTTACTTTCTACTTTCTAAAACAACTTCTCTAAAAGTATTTCATCCTTAAATATTTGGTAGAATTCTTATCTAAAGCTGTCTATGCCTGAAAATTTTGTGAGGGAAATGTCTTTGCCATTTCCATTTCTTAAGAGCTCAAATTCATTGTTATTCAATCTTCTCTATCTTTGCTTTATGTTTTTGATGGCTTGATCTGCCAATCTAACAGTTTCCAAGAGTTTTATTTTTAATAACAATTATAATTATTCACTTATCTAGTTTCCTCTATGGTTTCATTGGTTGCAGCTTCATGTATTTCATTGTTACTTTTTTGGGAGAACATATGTTCACGGTTATTTTTTTCCGTAATACTCTTTTCATTGAGGCATAATTTACATATAACAAAATGCACAGATTATACGTGTACGGTATAATGTGTTTTGACAAATGTGTACACTCATGTGCCCAACTCCCAAATCAAGATGTAGAGCATTTTTATCAACCAAGATAGCTGCCACATGCCCACCCTGGCCACCGTTCTGACTTCACTCCCATAGCTGAGTTTGCCTGCTGCAGAACGTCATGTGAATGGAATTGTGAGGCGTGTGCTCATCTCAGCACAATGCTTTGGATATTCATTCATGTTGTTGCACATATCACTCATACATCCCTTTCTGCTGCAAAGTAGTTTCCCACTCTATGAACAGAACACAATTTGTTGAGCCATTTTCCTGTTGATGGACATTTGGGTTGTTTCTAGTTTTTAGCTACTATGAATAAAACTGCTATGCATAATTTTATGCAAGTATTTTATGGATTCATGTTTTCATTTCTCTCAGGCAAATACCTAAGAGTGGGATTGCTTGATGATCGACTAAGTATATATTTACTTCTTTAAGATTGCCAAGTAATTTTCCAAAGTGGTTGCGGCATTTGACACTTGAACAGCAAGTTATGAGAATCCACGTGGCTCCATATCCTCAGCAGCACTTGGTATATTCAGTTTTCAAGTTCAGCCATTCTGTGGGTATGAAATGGATTCTCATTGCTGTGTTAAATTGCATTTCTCTCATGACAAATAATGCTAAGTACCTTTTCATGTACTTATTGGCCATTTTATATATTCTTTTGTAAAGTATCTATGCAAATCTTTTTGTCATTTTTTTATAGGACTATCTTTTTAGTTTTGATTTGTAGGAGCTTTGTATATATTCTGAATATAAGTTATTCTTCAAATATAGGTACTGAAAATATTTTCACCTCATCTGTTGATTGGATTTTCACTTTAGTAAAATAGCCCTTTAATGAGTAGAAATCTTTTATTTTCTGAAGTCCAGTTTGTAATTTTTTTCTTTCATGGTTATCATTTTTGATTCCTCTCTGAGAAGTTTGGCATACACCAAAGTCTCGAAGATATTCTCCAGTGATTTAACATTTAATTTTAGGTCTATGATCTACATCAAAATAATTTTTTTTTTTTGAGACGGGGTATCGCTCTGTCCCCCAGGCTGGAGTGCAGTGGCCGGATCTCAGCTCACTGCAAGCTCCGCCTCCCGGGTTTACGCCATTCTCCTGCCTCAGCCTCCCGAGTAGCTGGCGCCCACCACCTCGCCTGGCTAGTTTTTTTGTATTTTTTAGTAGAGACGGGGTTCAAAATAATTTTTATATGACATTGGAGTCAAGATTGATTTTTTTCCCTTATGGATATCCAGTTGTTCCAGTATTGTTTGTTGAAAAGTTTCCTTTCCTGATTGAATTACACGGGAACTTTCATCACATACCAATTGGCTAGATACATGTGGATGTATTTCTAGGCTCTGGATTCCGTCACATTGATTTAGCTGCCTAACAACATACCGCTCCCCTTTGTCCATTCTTTTGCTTTTCCAGGTTTCAGTGACCCATAGCCTGAAAATATTAAGTGGGAAATTCCAGAAATAAACAATTCATAAGTTTAAAATTGGCAACAGGATGAAATCTCGTGCTCCCCAACCCCATCCTTCGCCCAGACTCTCCGTGGTGTCTGTATCTGCGCCCATTAGTCACTTAGCGGTCATCTCAACTATCAGATCAGTTGTCCCGATATCACAGTGCTTGTGTTCAAATAACCCTTATTTTACTTGATAATGGCCCCAAAGCACAAGAGTAGTGATGCTGGTATATTCTTATAAGTGTTCTATTTTAGGGTCAATTATTTTTGTTAATCTCTTCCTGTGCCTAATTCGTAAATTAAACTTCCTTATGGGTACGTATGTACAAGAAAAAAACAGAGTACATATAGGGTTTGGTACCGTCCATGGTTTCAGACACCCACTGGGAGTCTTGGAATGTATTCCCTGTGGATAAAGTGGGATCACGGTCTCATACTAAAATAATTACTGTTGCTTTACAGTAATGCTTGAAGTCAAATAGTCCAAGTCAGCAACAGTGTTTAGCATGCTTCTGGTGGCTATTCCGGGTCCTTATATTTCCATGTAATTTCTCGAACAGCTTTATTAAGATATAACAATTGGCATACAATAAACTTATTGTTTATTTATTTATTTTTTTCTGAGATGGAGTCTAGCTCTGTTGCCCAGGCCAAAGCACAGTGGCGCGATCTCAGTTCACTGCAAGCTCCGCCTCCCGGGTTCACGCTATTCTCCTGCCTCAGCCTCCCGAGTAGCTGGGACTACAGGTGCCCGCTGCCACGCCCAGCTAATTTTTCCTTTTTTTTTTTTTTTTTGTATTTTTAGTAGAGGCGGAGTTTCACTGTGTTAGCCAGTATGTTCTTGATCTCCTGACCTCGTGATCCACCCGCCTCGGCCTCCCAAAGTGCTGGGATTTACAGGTGTGAGCCACCGCACCTGGCCTGTTTATCGTATCTTAAGTCTACAGTTTGGTAAGATCCAATACAACTGTGAAACCATCACCCTTATCAGGATAGTGAATGTATCCATCATCCTCAAAAGTTTTCAAGTGCCTCTTTCTAATCTCTATTTTCCTCCCTCCCCTTTTCTCTAGGTAAACACCAATCTGCTTTCTACATTACATATTAGTTTGTCTTTTTAGAGTTTATATAAATTGAATCATACTGTCTCTCTTTTTTTGGTCGGATCTCTCTCACCCAGTTATTTTGAGACCCACACATTGTTGAGTGTATCAACAGTTCATTCCTTTGTTTACTGAGTAATATTCCATTGTATGCCTGTAATAAAATTTATTTATTCACTGTTTGGTGGAGATTTGGGTTGTTTCCCAGGTGAAGATATTATAAATAAAACTTCTATGAGCATTGACATACTCATGCTTTTGCATTCTGTTGACATATGCTTTCTGCTATGGTTTGAATATTTGTGTCCCCTCAAAATTCCCCAAGGTGATGGTATTAGGAGGTGGGGCCTGTAGAAAGGGATTACGTCATGAGGATGGGGCCCTCATCATGGGATTAGCATCCTTACAAAGGAGGCCAGAGACAGCTCCCTCACTCCTTTCATCATGTGAGGACAGGAAGGTGGCATCTATGAGGAAGAGAGCTCTCTCCAGGCACCACATCTGCCAGCTGCTTCTTGTTGGACTTCCCAGCCTCCAGAGCAGTGAGAAATAAATGCTTATTGTTTATAAGTCACCCAGTTTGTGTTATTTTATTACATCAGCCCAAGTGAACTAGACACTTTCCTTACTCTTGGACAAATGCCTCAGCGTGGAATGACTGATACATATGGTTGGTGTATGTTTAGTTCTTAGGGAACTGGAAAACTGTTTTACAAAGTGATTATACCATTTTATATTCCCACTGGCAGTGGACAAGAGTTCCAGTGGCTCCACGTTCTTGCTAACACTTGGCATGGTCCATCGTTTTAGCTGCAGCCATTGTAGATAGTATGCAGTGGTACCTCATTGTGGCTTTAATTTGCAGTTCACTAATGCAGTTCACTAATTATGTTGGGCATATTTTCTTGTGCTTATTTGCTATCTATATGTCTTCTTTGATTAAGTATATGTTCAAATATTTTGTCCGTTAAAAAATTAGGTTTTCTTATAATTGAGTTATGAGAGTTCTTTATGTATACTAGATAAAAGTTCTTTATCAGACCTATACCTTAAAAATATTTTCTCCCTGTCTGTGGCTTATCTTGATTTACCTAATGGCACCTTTTGAAGAACAGCAGTTTTTACTTTTAATGAAGTACAATTTATCTGTTTGTCCTTTTATGGATCATGTTGTTAATGTCACATCTAAGAAATCTTTGCCTAACTCAAGGTCACAAAATTTTTCTCCTGTATTTTCCTTTAGAAGCTTTATGGCCTAGGGTTTTACATTCAGGTCTAGGATCCACTTTGAGTACATTTTTTGTATATAATGCAAGTTACGGATCAAAGCGTAATTTATGAAGTATAGATATCCAATAGATCCAGCACCATTTGTTGAAAATGCCGTTTTCCATTCCCTCACTTTTGCACCTTTGTTGAAAGTGAAGTTTGTGTGCCTTTGTGGATCTAATTCCGAGCTCATGATTCTCATTCCCTTAACCTATTTGTCTATCTTGCAGTCAATATGACATGATAGTTTTTTTTTCACAGCTTTTTAATAAGCCTTGAAATCAGGAAGAGCCAGCCCTCCAACTATATTTTTTAAGTTGTTTTGGCTATTTTAGCTTCTCTGAATTTCCATATAGATTTTAGAATCCGCTTTTCAATTTCTACCAAAAAAGTCTGCTGGAATTTTGATTGGAATTGCATTGAATCTACAGATCAATTTGTGGCGAATTCAAATTTTAACAATTTTGAGTTTTCTGATCCATGAACAAGGGGATACCGCTCCTTCAGAGTCTCCAATTACATGTACATGAGACTGCTTGAAGTTGTCCTATAGCACATGGATGCCTTTTCCATTTAAATCTTTTCTCTGTGTGTTTCATTTGGGTATTTTCTATTGCTGTATCTGAAAGTTCACTCTTCTTTTTTCTGCAATGTCTAATATGCTGTTAATCCAATTCAGAATATTTTTCATCATGGACACGGTAGTTTTCATCTCTGGGTGTTTCATTGGGTCTTTTTAATATTCTCCATGACTGTGTTTAACTTTGGAACATAATGAATACAGTTATCATGGTGCCTTCAGTGTCCTTGTCTTTTGATTTTAACATCTGTGAAATTTCTGGGTTTGTTTCAATTGATCATTCTCCTCATTATGGGACTTATTTCTCTGCTTCTTTGCATGCCTGGGAATCTTTGATTGGATTCCAGACATTGTGGATTTTACAGTTAGGTACTGGATTTCTATGCATATTCTTGTGCTGTGCCCTGAGATGCAGTTAAATCGCTTAAAAATAGTTTGATCTTTTGGGCTTTCTCTCTAGGATTTGATAGACAAGACCAGCAAAGTGTTTGATCTAGGGCCAGGGCTGGATCAAAGGTAAAGAAAGTGAGGTGCCTATGGTGCAAAATTTAGGGAGACACTTGTTCTCAGAGTCATACGAGGGCAGGGTCCTCCTTAAATTTTTGTGTCAGAGAGGTCTCATTTGCTTCATCCTAGTTCTGGCTCTGATTAGGCCTAATTATTTTTCATTAGTGAAGCAAAACCTTTATAAGTATTTTACCCAAAGCTCCATAAATTAAGAGGTTTTCCAGCCTGGCTGTTGGAACAGGCAATATTCCTGGCCCTGAGTGAGCAGCAGGCATGGTTACCTCTAATCTGTTCAAGTCATTCTCTCCTCGGCCTTGTGTAGTTTTCTCACATGAATATGCAGATCAACAGTCAACGGAATTTTCCAGGGGTGCCTCTGCTGATATCTGGGGCTCCTTCTCTGTACCACTTTCTCCTCCCTGGTACTCTGCCCAGTGAATTCTGGTTGCCTTGGTCTCCCTGGACCCTCATCTTAAAATCCTCAATTCAGGGAGTCCCCCCTGCTCTGCCTGGGCTCCCCAGTACTGCACCAGAGCCTGCAAATTTTCTGCAGGCAATAACCTGGGGTAATTGGAGTGATCACCTCATGTATTTCTCATCTCTCGAGGATCACTGTCCTTCGTCAAGGGTCTTGAAAAAAGTCATTTCGGGTGTTTTGTCTTCTTAAAAAATTTGTTGTTTCAGATCAAATAATCCGGTCCCTGTCACTTAATCTTAGCTGGAAGTGGAAGCCTATTTCTACATACATTTAAAACTCAGCTTATCAATTTCTATAAGAAAGCCTGCTGGGGTATTGATTGAATTGAGATTGTGTTGACTCTGTTGATCAAAGCCTGCTGGTGCGAATTATCATCTTCATATCACCAAGTCTCCCCATCTGTGAACATGGCTCCCTATTTATTGGAATCTTCTACAAGACTACATTATTTTGAATTTTCAGCTTTTTAAATCTATCCCTAAAAAGTTAATTTTTATATTATCTTAAGTAGTATTATGTTTGAATTTCTTTTTCCAGCAGTTTTTTGGCTAGTGTATAGAAAGAAATTTATTTTAGTATACTGACCTTGGATCCTGAAACCTTGCTAAATTAACTTATTATTTCTAGTAAGGTTTTGTTTTTGTAGATTTCTTAGTTTTTCATGTACACAATCATGTCCTCTGAGAATAAAGAGTGCACTTCTCTTCTTCCTTTCCTTTTTTTTTTTTTTTTTTTTTTTGAGCCTGAGTCTTGCTCTGTTGCCCAGGCTGGAGTACAATGGTGCAATCTCAGCTCACTGCAACCTCTGTCTCCCAGGTCCAAGTGATTCTCCTGCCTCAGCCTCCCAAGTAGCTAGGATTACAGGCATGCACCACCATGCCCAGCTAATTTTTGTTTTAGTAGAGAAGGGGTTTCACCATGTTGGCCAAGCTGGTCTCAAACACCTGACCTCAGGTGATCCACCCACCTCAGCCTCCCAAAGTGCTGGGATTACAGGCGTGAGCCACCGCACCCAGCTAATTTTGCCTTGGTCTCTTAGGACTCTCACCTTGAAATCCTCCATTCGGGGAGTCTGCCTCACTCTGCCAGGGCTCCCCAATACTGCACCACAGCCTGCAAACTCTCTCCAGGCAATAAACTGGGGCCATTGTAGAGATCACCTCACATGTTTCAGAATGATGAGAAATAGATGGGGTGAGAGTGAAAGTTCTTGTCTTATCTATGATCTGGTTTAGGCTGACCATTAAGGATGATGCTAACTGTAGGTTTCTGATACCATCTCTTTATCAGTGAGAGGAAATTCTCTTATATTACTAGTTTCCTGAGATGTTTCTTTTTTTTTTTTTTTTTTTTTTTTTGAGACGGAGTCTCCCTGTGTCTCCCAGGCTGGAGTGCAGTGGCGTGATCTCGGCTCACTGCAAGCTCCGCCTCCCGGGTTCACACCATTCTCCCGCCTCAGCCTCCCAAGTAGCTGAGACTACAGGCGCCCGCCACCACGCCCGGCTAGTTTTTTGTATTTTTAGTAGAGACGGGGTTTCACCATGTTAGCCAGGATAGTCTCAATCTCCTGACCTCGTGATCCACCCGCCTCGGCCTCCCAAAGTGCTGGGATTACAGGCTTGAGCCACCGCGCCCGGCCTTTCTTTTTAATTTTAAATCATAGATAAGCATTAAGTATCATAAATTTTTTTCTGCATTTATCAAAATGATTATATGATTTTTCTCCTTAATCTGTTAATGTGATAACTTAAATTGAATTACTTTTTCAAATGTTAAACCAAACTCATATTTCTGAGATAAACTAAACCTGGTCATTATGTATTATTATTTTATATACTGTTGAATTTGATTTACTAATGTTTTCTTAAGAAATTTTACATCAATATTCCTGAGCAATATTAATCTACAATTATCTTTTTCTTATAATCCCTTTTCAGATTTTGGTATTAGCTTTATACTGACCTCATAAAATGAGTTGAGAAATTTTCATTCCTGCCTTTGAAAACAGTTTCTATAGCATTGGTATTATTTTCCCCTTAAATGTTTGATAGAAATAAAAATTGAAGCCATCTGGGCCTGGAGTTTTCCTTGTGGGCTTTAAATTATAATTCAAGCTCCATGATAGATAAAGATAGGGATTTTCATCTTTTCTGTTTCTTCTTGTCTTCATTTCAGTCAGTTGGGTTTTCCAAGGGAATTTTCCATTTTGTATAAATTGTTGAATTTATTTGCATAAATTTGCTTATAATATTTCCGTATTATCCTAGTAATGTCTGTAAAATTGTAGTGATGGTCCCTCTTTCATTCTTGATATTAGAGATTTGGGGTTTTTCCTGTTTTTCAAATCAGCCTTCCTAGATTTGTTAGTAATTTTATTAATATTTTTAAAGAACCAACTTTTGGGTTTGTTGATTTTCTGTATTGTTTGACCATATTCTATTTAATTGATTCCCATGCTTATCTTTAGATTTCTTCATTTTATTTACTCTAGGCTTGATTTGTTCTACTTTTTCTAGCTTTGTAATATAAAATATATGGTCATCGATATAAATTTTAATTATTTTCTAGTGTAAATATTTAAAGCTGTAATTTTTCCTAAAATTGATTTAGCCAAATTCTATACTTCTTTAAAAATTTTATTAATTTTAAGAATAGCTTTGCATTTACAGAGAATTTACAAAGACAATACAGACAGTTCTCATATACCCAATACTCAGTTTCTTCTGTTCTTAATATCTCTTATGTGTAAGTAAACATACATCTATATGTATGTCATAACTAATGAACCAACATTGGTATATTATTCATAACTAAGTCCATACTTTATGTGAATTTCCTTAGGTTTTACCTAATATCTTTTTTATGTCCCAGGATCCTATCCAGGAACACATTATATCTAGTCACCATATCTTCTGAGGCGTCTCTAAACTGTGACAATTTTTTAAACTTTGCTTGTTTTTGGTGATCTTGACAGTTTTGTAGACTACTGGTTAGGCATATTGTAAATGTCTGCACCCACACGTTTTGATATATTTTGTTTTCATTCTAATTGAGTTTGAGAGCTTTTCTAATTTCTCTTGTCATTTTTCTACTCATTGGTTATTTAGAAGTATGTTGCTAAATTTCCTCAAACTTGAGGATTTCTAGTTATCTTTTTGGTATTGATTTCCAGTTTAATTCCATTATAATCAGAGAATGTACTCTTCTAGAATTGTTATAGCTTCAGGTCTTAGATTTCAGTCCTTGATCCATCCTGAGTTGATTTCTGTATGAGGTGAGAGATGAGGATCCAGTTTCATTCGCCTACAGGTGGCTTGCCAATTATCCCAACTTTCCCCGCTCTATGTTTTCGTTTGCTTTGTCGAAGATCAGTACTGGTATTTGGTTTACAACACAGCACAGATTCTATCTTCATGAAGTTCCATGGGCCCTGGAAAAGAATGTGCATTCTGCACTTTTTGGGTGTAATCACCTGTAAATGCTAATTATAACAATATGGTTGATAGTGTCATTCAAATGTTCTATGTCTTACAGATGTTTGGTCTGCTTGTTCCATCAGTTTCTTTCCTTTTTCTTTTTCTTTTTCTTTTTTTTTTTTTTTTTTTTTGAGATGGAGTCTCGCTCTGCTGCGCAGGCCAGAGTGCGGTGGTGGGATCTCGGCTCACTGCAAACTCCGCCTCCTGGGTTCAAGCAATTCTCCTGCCTCGGCCTCCTGAGTAGCTGGGATTACAGGTGTGCACCATTACATCTGGCTCATTTTTGTATTTTTAGTAGAGACAGGGTTTCTCCAAGTTGGCCAGGCTGGGCTCAAACTCCTGAACTCAGGTGATCCACCCTCCTCAGCCTCCCATAGTGCTGGGATTACGGGAGGAGCCACCACACCCCGTCTGTTCTATCAGCTCCTGAAAGAGGAATGTTACCGTCTCCAACGATCATTTTGTATGTATCGATTTCTCCTTTCAGTTTGCCAGTTTTTGCTTTATGTATTTTGAAGCTCTATTATAAGGTGCAAAGACACTTAGGGTTAATATGTCTTCTCAATAAATTAATACTTCAAGTGTGAAATGTCCCTTTTTATATCTGTTAGAAACCATTTACATCTAACGTAACTACTAATATGGTTGAGTTTAAATCATGCTATTTGTTTTCAGTTTGCCCTTTTTGTTCTTTTTGCTTTGTTCCTCCTTTCCTGCCAAATCAAATCATCACTTTAGCAACTGATGAAACGCCTCTTTTGGATATTTAGGCATCTCTCTTTGCATGATTCTTAATATTTGAATTATTATTCTTTTAGTGGTTACTGTGAGGATTAAAACATGCATCAAGTTGTCACATTTACCTTGAATTAATATTATACCACTTAATATAGAAGAATCTCACAATAGTATATTTTAACTTAATGCTCTCCCATCCCCTTTGCAATTGTGTATATATTTTATTTCTACATGTAATAAGCTCCACATTACATTGTTATATAAACAACCACTTACTTTAAAGAAATCAGGAAAAGAATAGCCTATTGACTATATACTTACCATTTCAGTGGTCTTCATTTCCTCTCCTACAGGTGTGTTACTTTTCTTTCTTTTTCCTTTTTTTTTTTTTTTTTTTTTTTTTTTTAATTGAGACAGAGTCTGGCTCTGTCGCCCAGGCTGTATTTTTAGTAGAGACAGGGTTTCTCCATGTTGGCCAGGCTGGTCTCAAACTCCTGAACTCAGGTGATCCACCTGAGTTTGTGCAGTGGCACAATCTTGGCTCACCACAACCTCTACCTCCCGGGTTCAAGCAATTCTCCAGCCTCAGCCTCCCAAGTAGCTTGGACTACAGGCGCCTGCCACCACGCCTGGTTAATTTTTGTATTATCAGTAGAGACGGCGTTTCACCATGTTGGCCAGACTTGTCTCGAACTTCTTACCTCAAGTAATTCACCCGCCTCAGCCTCCCAAAGTGTTGGGATTTTAGGTGTGAGGCCCTGCGCCCTGCCTACAGGTGTGTTTCTATCAAGTCTTACACACCTTCATCCTAAGGAACTTCCTTTAGCATTCCTTATAATGCATATCTGCTGCCAATTCCTTCACTTCAGTTTAATGGCAGTGTGTTATTTTATCTTCATCTTTAAAGGATATTCCATGTTGACTGTTTTTTTCTTTCAGTATTTTACAGATACTTTCTTGCTGCCCTCTGGCTTACCTTATTTCTTATGAGGAGTATAGCATCATTGTGGGATTGGTTCTCTATATTTCATGTGACTTTGTTTCTTCCTTTTTGTCTTTAAGTTTCAGCAGTTGAAAGTCAAAGAGTAAACTTGTGCCACATTCCAATATACCTACTTGTGGTTTTCTTTGTATTTATCCTGCTTGAGTTTCTCAGGGGATTTTAGATCAGTGGCTGGATGTTTTTGACAAAATTTGGGAAAGTTTTGGCAACTATTTCTTCAATTTTTTTCCTGCTTCTTCTCTCTTATGTACTTCTGAGATTCCGATTCCACATATAATAGACTGTTTAATAGTGCTCCATTGGTCATTGAGGCTCTGTTCCTTGTTTCTGCCTTTTAAAATTCTCTCCGTGCTTTGGTTTAGGAAATTCTTTTGCCATTTGTTCATTTTTGCTGATCATTTTCTCTCCACAATATATCCAATATCAAGTTAATCCTATCCAATAAATACTTGATTTCAGATAGTGATGTACATTTAGTGCTTTTTTATGATTTCTATATCTCTCTTAAAATTCCTCATCTCTTCACCTATTACAGACAGCCCCTGACTTACAATGATTCAACTTATGGGTTTTGTTTTTGTTTTTCTTTTTTTACTTTATGATGGGTTTGGTTTATAAGAGTATTAAGTGCATTTTTGACTTACAATTTTTTAACTCACTGAGTTTGGGACATAACCTCCTTGTAAGTTAAAAAGCATTTGTATATTCATCTTCACCTGTGAATCATTTACATATTATAATATATATTTTAAAGTGATCATTCTCTAATTCTAAGATCTGGATTGTTAATACAATCTGCTTTTATTAAGAACAAACTATTTTTTTCTCTTGATAGGTCAAATGTTTCTACTTTTTGCATGCCTATTGATTTTTTATTGTATGCTAAACATCATGAACATCTCAGAACTTTTGATTCTGTGTCTTCCTGTGAAGAATGTTGATTTAAGTAACTTGTGGATCACCTGATTCCTGCAGAGATTTGGTTTTAAGCTTTGTCAGGGCAGGTCCATTTATATTCATGCCTTAGTCCTGGAATGTAGCCCTTGATCCTGGGATGTGGCCCTTGTGGGTTTCTCATGGAATTCCAAAATGCTTATAAAGAAACAAAAATAAACTCTGAAAAGCAGAAAATGAAGGACAACTGATCATGTACAGGGAGAAGTGATTAATGGCTGACTTCTTATCAGAACTAATGATAACAAGAAGACAGTAAAATGGCATTCAATGTGCAAAAAGAAAAAAAAAAAACCTCAACCAAAAATTCTATAGCTAGTAAATCCTGCAAAATTGAATAAGCAATAAAAACATTCTCAGACAAACAAAAAGAATGAGTTTCTAGAAGCTCTGCTCTATAAGAATGAGCAAAGGAAGTCCCTCAGGCTAACAGGAAATGCATCTACAGGAAGAAAGGAAGGACACTGGAAATGGTAAGTATGTGGATAATGTGAAAGACTGAGTACACACATACACAAACGTAAACACGTTTAATGTTTTTTAAACACCAGCAAGAATGTCTAAGACAAAAATTATAACACTGTACCATTTGATTTATTAAATACAGTAGGAGGCTTCTACTTCTGGAAGATGGAGTAGATACTTTTTCTATCCACTCTTGCTAAGTACAGCTAAATGCCTTGGATGTTAGATATAAAACAAACATAAGAAATTCGAAAAAGTGAAAAGAAGAAAGAAAGCTGGCTAGGGACCTCAGGATCTCAGGAATGACATGGAATTGAGTTCCCTGGGTTTTCTTTTTGCCTTAAATATCCCAGACTTGGTGCTAAATAATCTGGCAACATGGAAATGCCAATGTGTGCAGACCAAAACAGCCCCAACAAAAGCCCGTTCTCTCTTGGTAAAGGATGAGGAAGTGGGCAATCTAGTAATATAGAAAATGTTCCAACAAGAACCTCTCCACACCTGCCAAATACCACAGAAAGAGCTGCAGCCCGAACTCCACCCTTGCCCTTTAAAACTGCAGGGGGAGCGTAGCTCTCTACCTTTGTGGACATCAGCCCCGCGTCAGCCCCTCCACTGGGGTAATGTCAAAGAAGACTGAATGAGGAGTAAGGACTTTCATCCACGCCAGGAGGCAGTGGAACACTACACCCCACAGTGTCAGGGGAGACCACGTGGAGAGCCTGGATTTCCATTCTCACCCTTCGGTAATGAGTGACCCCTCCCCATCCCTACTGAAGTGGAATCAAGACATAAAGGTCAGCAGTCGCAAGGTCACCCCAAGGTCAATGGAAGCAAGGTGGGGATGAGTGATAAAGCATCCCTGGACCTTTCAGCCAAGGTTTTATCAGTGCAGCCCTAGCAGAGAATTTTAACTCCTACCCCTGCCCAGCAGTAAGGAGGAGTCTCTCCTTTCCCTGAGTGTCAGTGGAAGCTGAGAGGAAACCTTGACTTCCACCTCCATCTGGCAGTAACAAAACAGTATTCCTCTTTCTCCAGTGGGGTAGTGTCAGAGGAGGCCTGATGCAATAGGTTTAAATATATTCTAGGATCCAAAAATATAACACCTAAAATGTCAGGTTTTCAATTTAAAAATTACTAATTATACCAAGAAACAAAAAAAATAACAGCTTGAATGAAGAAAGACAATCAACAGATGCTTAAACCAAGACTCCGTAGATATTGACATTATCAGGTGAAGGCTTTAAAGCAGCTATACTAAAATAACTCGAAAAACACATTCAACCCAAATAAAAAATAGAAAGATTCAGCAAAGAAATAGAAAATATAAAGGCAATCCAAATGAAAATTACAGAACAGAAAAAACAATAACAAAAATGTAAAACTCAATAAATGTGCTCAACAGCCGAATATGAAGGACAGAGAAAAGAATCACTGAAGTTAAAAATAAAACAACAGGGGAAAAAATGGACTGAAAAAATGAAGAGAGCTTCAGGAAACTGTGGGACTATAACATGATATTTAGCATTCATGCCATTGAAGTCCAGAATGAGAGGAGAAAGAAAGTGGGGCTGGAAAAGTATTTGAAGAAGTAATGGCCGAAAATTTGCCAAACTGGCAAAAGACATAAGCCCACTGTATTAGTCTGCTCTCACACTGCTAATAAAGACGTACCCAAGACTGGGTAATTATAAAGGAAAGAGGGCCGGGCACAGTGGCTCACGCCTGTAATCCCAGCACTTTGGGAGTCCAAAGCAGATGGATCACGAGGTCAGGAGTTCAAGACCAGCCTGGCCAACATGGTGAAACTCCGTCTCTACTAAAAATACAAAAATTAGCCGAGTGAGGTGGTGGGTGCCTGTAATCTCAGCTACTCAGGAGGCTGAGGCAGGAGAATTACTTGAACCTGGGAGGCGAAGGTTACAGTGAGCCAAGATTGCACCACTGCACTCCAGTCTGAGCAACAGAGTGAGACTCTCTCTCAAAAAAAAAAAAAAAAAAAAAAAAAAAAAAAAAAAAAAAAAAAAAAGGAAAGAGGTTTAATTGACTCACAGTTCCACATGGCTGGGGAGGCCTCACAATCATGGTGGAAGGCAAATGGGGAGCAAAGTCACATCTTACATAGCAGCAAGCAAGAGAGCTTGTGCAGGGGAACTCCCATTTATAAAAGCATCAGATCTCGTGAGATGTATTCACTACCACAAGAACAGTATGGGGGAAACTGCCCCCATGATTCAGTTATCTCCACCTGGTCCTGCCCTTGACATGTGGTGATTATTACAATTCAAGGTGAGATGTGGGTGGGGACACAGCCAAAACATATCACCTACATATTTAAAAAGTTGAGTGTATTTCAAACATGGATAAACCCGAATAAGTTTATACTAAGACACATCAAACTCCTCAATACTAAAGACAATTTAAAAAATAAATAAAATCTTTAAAGCAGGGAGAGAGAAACAGCACTTAACTTACAGAGGAAAACAATTAAAATGACAATGGATTTTATGTTCGAAACCATGGAGGCCAGAAAGAAGTGACAAAGCGTTTTTTCAAGTCCTGAAAGAAAAGAATTGCCAACCCAGAATTCCGTATCAAGAGAAAATATTCTTCAGTAATTAAGAAGAAGTCAGAGAATTTTGAGATGAAGAAAAACTAAGAATTTGCCACCTGCTGCCCTACCCTAAAGAATGGTTAAAGGAAGTTCTCTAAGCATAAAGGAAATGATTAAAATAAAGGAATCCTGGAACATCAGGAAAGAAGGATTCATGACAAAGAGAGCAACAATATAATTAAACACAATATACTTTCCTCCTCCCCTTGACTTTTTGAAATCGTGTTTGACAGTTGAAGCAAAAATTATAATGCTGTCTGATCTCAATGTATGTAGAAGAGGTATTTAAGACAACTGTACTATAAACTAGAAAGAGTAAAGACATGTAGAGAGGGGTGATTTTTTAAAACTTCACTTGAACTAGTAAAATGGCACCTGTAGACTGTGATCAGTTATAGACGCACAGTCAGGCGTTGCTAATGATGGAAATGCACTCTGAGAAACGTGTCGTTAGGTGACTTTGTCATTGTGAGAGCATCCTAGAGTGTACTTGGACAAACCTAGATGGTGAAGCCTGCTTCATACCTAGGCTTTGTGGCTTAACCTATTGCTTCTAGGCTACAAGAAGTGATATTGTACTGAATACTGTAGGCCACTATAATACGATGGGATCTGTGTATCTAAACTGAGAAAAGGAACAGTAGAAATACAGTATAAAAGATAAAATAAGGGAACACCTGTAAAGGGCACTTGCCGTAAATGGAGCTTGCAGGACTGGAAGTTGCTCTAGGTAAGCCAGTGAGAGAGTGCGGAGTGAACTTGAAGTCCTAGGACATCCCTGTACGCTACTGTGGCCTTCACAAATACTGCAAACTTAGGCTATGCTAATTTTACTGAAATGATTTTTCTTTCTTGAATAATAAATTAACCTTAGCTTACTGTAACATTTTTCTTTATAAAATTTCCAATATCTTTGACTTTTTGACTCTTTTGTAATAACATTTAGCTTAAAACACAAGCACATCGTATAGTTGTACAAAAATATATTTTTCCTTTATATCCTTATTCTGTAAGCATTTTGTTCTATTATTATGATTATTTGCTCTTCAAACTTTTTTCCTAAAAACGAAGACACAAACACACACATTAACCTAAGCCTCCACAGGGTCAGTATCATCAATATCACTATCTTCCACCTCCACATCTTACCTCACTGGGAGGTCTTCAGGGACAGTAAAACAAATGGAGGCTGGGTGCAGTGGCTCAGGCTTATAATCCAGCACTTTGGGAGGCTGAGGTGAGCAGATCACTTGAGGTCAGGAGTTTGAGACCAGTTTAGCCAACATGGTGAAACCCTGTCTCTACTAAGAATACAAAAATTAGCCAGGCATGGTGGTGCGCGCCTATAGTCCCAGCTGCTCGGGAGACTGAGGCACAAGAATCTCTTGAACCTGGGAGGCAGAGGTTGCAGTGAGCCAAGATCATGTTACTGCACTCCCGCCTGGCAATAGAGAGAGACTCCGTCTCAAAACAAAAAACAAATGGAGCTGTCATCTCCCATGATAGCAATGCCTTCTTCTGGGTATCTCCTGAAACACCTGCCTAAGGCTATAGTTAACTTATTTTTTAGTAAGTAGAAGGAGTACTCTCTAAAGTAACAGTAGAAGTGTAGTACTTTGAATCCATAAACCAGTAACAGAGTTGTTTATTATCATGATCAAGTATTAGGAACTGTACATAATTGTATGTACTAGACTGTTCTATGACTGGCAGCACAGTAGGTTTGTTTACATCTGTATCACCACGAATGGGTGAGTTATGTATTGCACTATGACAGCTATGATGTCACTAGGTGATATAAATTTCTCAGCTCCATTATGGGACCACCATGGTAAATGCAATCCACTGATGACTGAAATATCATTTTGCAGTGCATCACTGTATATATAACGCAGAATATCTGTAAGATACGTAAGACTTGGAAAGCATTATCAAATAACCCCATTTAACACATATAGAACAATCCACCCAGTGACAGTAAAATGTGCTTTTTTTCCCAAGCACAACTGCAACATTCTCCAAGATAGGTCATGTTGTAAGGCAAAAATTCTGAATAAATTTAAAATAATTGAAATAATCTAAAGTATCTTCTCTGACCACAACAGAGTTAATTAGAAGTCGACAACAGAAGGAAATCAGAGAAGTGTTCGTATATTTGGAAATTAAACATCACCTTTAAATAATGCATGGGTCAAGGAAGAAATTAATTGAAAAGTATATTGAACAAAATGAAAATGAAAACATGACATTAAATTGATGTGATAAAGCAAAGGCAATGTTTACAGTGAAATTTTAGCTTTAAAATCTTATACCTAGGCCACTTGACTTCAATACTTATTTTGAAGGTGCGTAAACCAGGGAATTTGGTATTGGGATAAAGGTAGGCAAATAAAGCAATGCAATGGAAGGGGAAAAATTCTTAAGCAGACCCATACATAAGTGTCAGTTGTCTTTTAATGAAAGTCCCAAGGCAATTTAATGAAGGAATAGATAATCTCTTTAATGAATGCCGAAACAATGAGATGTTCATATGTAAAAAAAGAGAATAATGTAGCTCAAGCTTTGCCTCATACCTTATTACTTCAAATGAACCACAGACTTAAGTAAAAAATCTAAATGATAAAAATTCTAGGAGAAAATATAGAAGAAAAACTCCGTGACCTTAGATTAAGAAAAGACTTCTTAAATAGGATGCAAAAAGTACAACCTATTTAGAAAAATATAAACTGGATTTCATTAAAATTAAAACTCTTGCTTCTCAAAAGTCATTGTTAGGGAAATGAAAAGGAAAGCCATAGACTGAGAGAAAATATTTGCCAAACACATATTTGGAAACAGACTTGCAGCCAGACTAAACAATCTTTACACTGCAATTATAAGACAAACAACCTCATTAAAAATGGGCAGAACGTTTAAATGAATACTTCACAGAGTAAGATATACAGATGGCCAATGAGCATTTGAAAAGATGCTAATGCCATTTTTAATTAGGACAGGTAAATTAAAACCACAATGAAGCTACCCCACCATATGCCCACTAAAATGGCTAAAATGAAGTTTGACAATATTAAGTGTTAACAAGGATAGGGGAACAACTAGAACTTTCACATATTATTGGCAGAAGTGGAAAATTACACAGGCACTTTGGACAACAGTCTGGTCCTTTTTTTTTTAAAGTTACACAGTTACCATATGATCCATGAATTCTGTTCTGAGGTATTTGCCCAAGAGAACTGAAAACATGTTTGCAGAAAGACATGAATGTTCATGGTAGTCTTAGTCATAATCAGCAAAAACTGGAAACAACCCAAATGTCTGTTAGAAGTGAATTAAAAAATTAAAAAATTGAGGTATAGCCATACAATAGCAATCACTGCAATAAAAATGAATATATTTCTAATACATGCAACAAAGTGGATGAAGCTGAAAAGCATTACATTGAAAGAGGTCAGACAGAAAACACTTAAAACCTATACACTTTATGATTCCAATTATATGAAGTTCTCAGAAAGTCAAAACTGTAGTGATTAAATTCAGATCAGCCATTGCTGGGGTTCAGGGGATTGAGAAGGGATTGATTGCCAAAGGACAAGAGACAAATTTGAGGGCTGACAGAAAGGTTCTATATACAGTTGCGATGGTGTTTACATGGATATACATTTTTAAAAATGTATGTTATGGAATTAGACCCTTAAATAGGGAATTTTACTGTGTGTGAACTATATTAGGTTGGTGCAAAAGTAACTGCAGTTCTTGGCGTTACTTTTAATGGCAAAAACTTCAATTACTTTTGCACCAACCTAATACTTTCCGAAAGGCAACAAAAACAGTTCCTAGCTTCTTTCAGTCTTGGTTTCTCACTCAAACCTTTCAGCCTGATAGGACTTCACTTTCTACTTGAGCTCAATTCCTCCTGTGCCCCAAAGACTAGACGCGCCCTCCCTAGAAAATCTAGTTGAATTGAAAAAACGTAGGACTCAGACAGTAGGTTTTTTTCCCATCCCTCTGGGGTCACATCCCTTCTGATTTATTCTTGCCTTTGGTTGCACAGCAGTGCCATCAAGCAGTTGCTTTTTTAGTTGATCCAGAGTTTGCAATTGTTATTGGCAGAAGGCTGGTCTGATACAATCTACTCTGCCATTCCTAGGACCCAAAAGTTTGTTCTCTATTTTGTTTTTGTTGTTGAGATGGGGTTTCACTCTTGTTACACAGGCTGGAGTGCAATGGCGCGATCTTGGCTCACTGCAACTTTTGCCTCCTGGGTTCAAGTGATTCTCCTGTCTCAGCCTCCCACGTAACTCGGACTATAGGCATGTGCCACCACGTCCAGCCAATTTTTGTATTTTTAGTAGAGATGAGGTTTCACCATGTCGGCCAGGCTGGTCTCAAACTCCTAACCTCCTAACCTCCTAACCTCGTGATCCACCTGCCTCGGCTTCCCAAAGTGCTGGAAATACAGGCGTGAGCCACCGCACCCGGCCCTCTAATGTCTTTTCATATTTACCGTTCTCTTCCACTACTATATAGTATCTCTTTTTTGACCAACATTATATTTTCAAGTTTAAAATCTATTTTGGAAGACCTTTAAAAAATTGTTACCTTAGATTTATTTTGATTCCTGTATGCCTGCAATATATATTTTTGTCTCTTTATTTTCAACCTTTAGACATTCTTTTATTTTAAGCACATCTCTTGGAAACAATTTATTGTTGAAACTCTTTTTTAAAAATCCAATGCAAAAGTCTCCTTCTTTTAATTGATTCAACCAATTTACACTCACTGTAATTACTGTCATAATTAGTTTTATTTCAGCTGTTTTATTCCATTTTTTCTTCTATTTCACTTTCATTTTGTTTTCTCTCTTCTTTTCCCACCTTGCGTTAGAAAGATGGAATTGTTTTTCGCTGATAGAAATGTATGCATTCTATTTTTGTTTCAATAACAGTGTAGTTACGTTATTATGACCTCAAATTAAGCTTAGCTCATTACCCCAGTTTCACTCCACAGCTCCTCCTGAAATCACATGGGTATCATTCAGAGTTTTCGTTTGAGACTCTTACAGGTTTGTGTTTTGGCTTTGTTTTGGTTCCGTTCCTGCCTCGAAATGTTAATATTGAGTATCAACTTGATTGGATTGAAGGATGCAAAGTATTGTTCCTGGGTGTGTATACAAGGGTACTGCCAAAGGAGATAACATTTGAGTCAATGGACTGGGGAGGCAGACCACCCTCAGTCTGGGTAGGCACCATCTAATCATTTGCTAATGGAACGTGGAAAGACTAGACTGGCTTAGTCTTCCAGCCTTCATCTTTCTCCCATTCTGCCCTCAAACATCAGACTCCCAAGCTCTTTGGCTTTTGGACTCTTGGACTCACTAGGGGCTCTCAGACCTACCAGGGGCTCTTGGACTTTCAGCCACAGACCAAAGGCCGCACTGTTGGCTTCCCTACTTTTGTGGTTTTGGGACTTGGATTGGCTTCTTTGCTCCTTACCTTGCAGACGGCCTATTGTGGGACTTCACCTTGTGATCGTGAGTCAATTCTCCTAATAAACTCCCCTTCATATATTTGTCTATCCTATGAGTCCTATCCTTCTAGAGAACCCTGACTAATGCATGCCTGTTTAGGTAACTGTACGTTTTACTAAATTAAATTGCTCTCCTTTACCTCTGTGTTCTAGCATCCTACTGGCTTTAAGTCTCTTCTGCTCTGAGTGACATTTTCCCGTGTAGCAGGACCCAACCACCTTCAGTTGCCTCAGAGACTTCATAAGGCTGGCCAGGCCTGTCTCCCTCTCTCCCTCCCTCTTCCTCAGCATCACCAGGTGTGGTCCAGAGCAGGGGGCCAGCAGCCCACAATTGTTCACCATCTTGTCAGGAAGCAGAAGTCGTGCAGCCCCCTCCTGTTGGTGATGGGCAAGCGCTCCGTCACCCCAATCCATGTGCATTCACGGATGCCCAGTCTCCGCCAGGCTCTGAGCTGGGCTGCAGGCACATGGTCGTGAGTGACACAACGCCATTACCTTCTAGTGGGGCAGATGGGCACACAGTAATGCACGATAATAACTAAATGTGACGATTGTGAGTCACAGAGGCAAGAACACAGCTGAAGAGTGCAGCTGACCTGGGGGGGAGGACACCGAGAGAGAGTGGGGTGAGGCGGTAGTTCTGCCACATCTTCCAGGATGAGGAGCCAGTGCAGGAGAGAAGGGCGGTGTCGAAAAGGTTGGGAGGGCAGAGCGTCCGTGAGGATCGTCATTGGAGGATGGAGAGAAAGGGGAAGAGCAGAGTGAGGGGAGCCTAGGCAGACCGCAAAGGGCTTTCAGCAGGGGTGGCAGGAACCCTGGTGCAGTTCTCTGGAGAGCTGATCTGATTGGGGTCTATTTCTGGAAACCAGCTATTGCTTCTGGGTGGCTGGGGAGGCCCCGGAGGCCATGGTTTTGAGCTCTGCCACTTCGGTGTAGAACGAACATCCATGAACATGTACTAAATGGAAGAACCGAGCGTCTCCCCATCGCCAACAGAAGAGGGCTGGTGGGCTTCTGATTCTGATTCCTGACAAGATGGTGAACGGTTGTGGGCTGCTGGTCCCCTGCCCTGAACCAAACCTAGAGATGCCACGGAAGAGAGAAGGAGGTGGACGGGCCTGGCCAGCTTTGAGGGGAGCAGTGGTGAGACCTGACATGGAACCCTGTGGTCCTGAAGTCCAGGAGGAGCCCAGCTGGTCCTGGAACCCACCCACCCACCTCTGGATCCTCCGCACCCCTCACTGCTTCCTGTGCAGGCATCCCCGGGCCCTCAGCTACTGGAAGCCGAGGGTAGGGGAGTGGCAGGGTGGGGGCAGGGTTAGAGGAGACGGGTCCATGCTCCTGCATGGTATTTGTTCCGGTGTGGAAGTCGGAGGGAAGCATGCTGTCATGGCAGGGGTAAAGATCAACAAGGGGAGTGAAAACGGAGAAGGTGGCAAGGCCGCACAAAGCACAAGCTGTAAAAAGATGAGCTCCCTGCCCGGCTGACTAAACAGGGCTCTGAGGAGGAGAAGCCTCCAGGAGTAAACAATACAAGGTCTCCTACCTGTGCGACAGGACAAGATGGAAAACACATTCAATGATGAAACCTCACTTAAAAGGCGCAAGGCAAAACAAATAAATTAACTTAGTATTTTCTGAAGCAATTACAACAATACGCACTGCCCTCGCCCGCCCCCACCCCCAGCTCTGACTAGGGGTCCTCCTTCTGGCTTGAACCCGGGGGTCTTGGCAACGTTTGAAATGGCCTCAGAGTACAGTGCATGCCTTTGGACTGAGCCCGACTGGGCATGGTCTCCATCAGCTCACACATCTGGCTGCCTTCTCCGAATCCTCTCTTGTGCCTAAGTACAGAATAGAGACAAGTTCTCTCTGCCCTGCGGGCTGCTGCCCCGAGGTCTGAGTGGGGTAGCCCCCGCTGGAAACAGTGCCAATGTCATGGGCATGGTGGGGACTGGGTGTTCGCTGTAGCATCCCCAACTCATGCTGATCTCTACAGGGTCTTGTCTCCTTTTCAAAAACCCACCCCCTTTCTAATGTCTCCCCACCCCACCCCACCAATCTTTCCAAATGTCCAAGAGGACACGTAAGAGATCTGCTCTGTTGGTGGTGAGAGCCCTCGTGCTGCCTCAGCAGAGCCTGGCAAGCTCCTGTGTGCCCTTCCAGGGTTGGTTTAGATGCCAGTCCCTCTGGGAAGCCATGGTGGGAAAATCACGCCCCCCCAAAGATGCCTGCATCCTGATCCCTGGAACCTGTGGCTATGCTGCTGGTAGGTCAATGGGTGGAGTTAAAGTTGCTGATGGGATTAAGGTCACTAATCAGCGGACCTTCAAACAGGGGGATTATCCTGAATTACCCAAGTGGATCCCAGTGTCATCGGAGGGCCCCTAAATGTAAAAGAGGGAGGCAGGAGGGGTTGTGAGAAGGACTCAAACCTCCGGACTCAGCAGCCACTCTGAAGATGAAGGAAGAGGCCACGAGCCAAGGGACGCAGCCCTTGCTGGCTGTGTGCTCCTTGCTCAGGGCAGGGCCGGTGGCTAGTCATTGTGTCCCCAGTTCTGTGGCAGACACATGCAGGGTCTCCATGCTTAATGATGAAGGAAGAAATGATTAAAAAACAAAAAACAAAAAACTAGCAAGAACCAAAACGATGGTGCGTGCAGACATTCTTCTGGTCCACAGCATCCCATTTTCTTTGTGGAGGATGGCCCCGGCCTCCCAGTTTCTCTCCTAAAGGCATTGCTACCTCATGGCTCACTTCAACCCTCCCGAGCTGGCTTCTGGACTCAGCCTTCCCCCAGCCTGGACGAGGCACTCTCTCACCAGCTCCAGGAGCACCCCAGCATGCCTGAAGCACAGCTGCTTCCAGCAATGTCCACTCCGAGTCCCAGCCTCCCTGTCCCTGGCATCCCACATCGGAGGACGGACGCCTATAAAGCTTTGCTGAGCAGAGTTACCCGAGGCAAAGATGTGGCCAGGAACAGTCAAGCACTCTGCCAGTGTGCCCGGGAAGTGGGGCAGGTTTGATGCTATTACATTTGCATGATCTGTCTTCGCTTTCTCTTCCCTCTCCCTGCGTGTGCCTGTTTTTGCTGAAGTAATGAAAAGAGCATGTTCCTGTTTCTGCTGAATTAATGAAAGGGCGTGTGCCTGAGCTTGCCTCTCGTGCAGGGCACCCTACAGTGTACTGGGACTCTGTTCCTGTGGCTGCCTCCTTGAAGCCAGGCTAGAGCTCGAAGTGGACATGGGGTCCCCAGGAGTCAGTGGTGGGAACAAGCAGCAGAATTCAGGGACCCAGGGTGCTCCCTGGGAAAGGCGCTGACTGGTGTGGCCCCTGCTGCTGGAGGGATGCTACCCTGAAGCCCTCTTCTACTGCCCTGGGAAGGAGGTAGAAGCCTCACGTATGGCAGGAATGACCATTCCTGTTACTGTATCCTAAAAGAGTCAGCACCACTCCCTCACCCTGCAGGAGGAGCCGCTGTGAGTCTGGGGCGGGAGACGGGAGAACAGACTCCTAAATCAAGGGCAGCAAGTTCCCCGAGGACCCTGCTGCTTGAGATCAAAGTCTGGTCAGTAATTACACAACATAGAGCGTGACTTGCTTCCGGCCCCTTTCCGAGCCTCTCCTGTGTCCACAGCCACCCACAGCAGCTTTCCAGCTATGACCACCCCCAGTAGCAGGAAGGAATGTCGGTGATTACCCAATTCTGATTTCAAGGCCAGCTCCCAATTCATTCATGCTGAAGATGGGCCTTGGCCTCTCTGCCTCTCCCCTCTCCCTGGTGGACTCGGCTTTGACTCTTCAATGATTTACTTCCAGACCCAAACAGCAGCCCGAAAATTGGACAGTGGCATTCCCCACTTTCCCTCGTCGCAGACCCCAGACCCTGAAATTGACAGGCCCTTCCAGGAATGGCAGGGAGGTCTCGGGACCCACAGAGTAGCTGCGGGGCAGGTATAAGATCCTCCCAAGAACAAGTAGTGGTTCTGGCTGACACAGCAAACCCAGGCCCCCGGAGTGGCATCAGCAGGGAGGCAGGACACGTCTCTGAGCAGGGGAGTGAACGGTCCATGAGGAGCAGCCGTGGAAGGACCACCTGCCCAGGACATCTTCTTCAGGGGGGCTAGAGGCGAACCTGCCCTGCTAAAAGCTGCAAGATCGGCCAGCGCCTTCACCAGAATCTTCTACCGGAAACAGCCGGAGGGACGGTGAAGATGAGGAGAGGGCCACAGCCAACTGTGGGCAAAAGAACAGCCAAACTCACAGCACGTCTTGTTTTTTATTTACCTATGCGGTTCCCAGGCTGAAAATTGCACAACCGCATCGCATCCCTGTACAGTTGAAACAGATTCCCTGACAGAGCGACGGCGGTAAACACGCCTGCACTTTGCTCTCCGAATCACACCTAAGTTCATCAGCTGTGTCCCAAAGAGGAAAGATAGCCTTGAACACCGCAGTTAATTTTTACCGAGTCACCTTTGGTAAACAGTGGACTTAGCATAGTTTTCTTTTTTTTTTTTCCAGCACAACAGCCTCAATGTGTTTGTAGTATAACAAACAAAAGTGTGTTCTTGGAACCTCCAGGAAATTAATGGCTCATTTTCCTGGCAGGCTGATGTGAGGGGTACTAAATTGCCTTACGCTGATTAAAGACAAGCGTTGCAGCCTTTAGGCAAAGAGAAAAAGAAAAGGAAAAACCAAAGCCCATTAGCAAAAGGAGGTGGTGGTATCAGAGATGTAAACAAGTGGGACGTGCTGTTCTGCTTAAGTGTTGGTTCCAGATGCCACGAAATGGAACCCGATGGCGCTGAGACCACCTTGTCATCAGGCTGCCCTTGGAGAGTTCTTATGTGAGATTAAAAGGGATATTTACCAAAGACCTACTATGTGTGTGACCCATTCATGTAATTATCCATTTTCCAAAAATGTCCTGCAAAGTAGGCACTATTGAGCTCATTTTGCAGCTACAGAAACAGACTTGGAGTGCTCTGGCCGCTTTCCTCCCAGGGTGCAGAGGTGGAATGAGAACATGAGCTCAGGCCTGTGGCGACATGACTGTCAGTGGCTCTCAGACCACCGCCAAGCACAGACTGACTCTTTAGGTCACCGAAGGCTGTGGAGTTAGGTGTAGGTGTCCAAGGAGGTCACTAGCCACTTATTTTCTGTCCTTACCACTGGCAAACACATGCATGTGCACACACACACACACACACACACAGGCACAACTGCGCACAAACTGGAAATATCATGGGTCACCGCCCCCCACTCCTAGGGGAGAGAAGGGAGGCCAGGGGTATTAACGGAAAGAAGATGGGGTTTGGGAGCCCAGAGGCTGACTTCTAAGTCCTGGCGCTGTCTCAGCAGGTTGGCCCCGTGGGCTCCATCACTCCGTGACCCCCTGGACAAAGGAGACTGCAGGGATAACTTCCAAGGTCTTTTCTAGTTTTATGCTCTGTGATTCTGTGAGTGCTGAGAATGGATTTTAAATGCTAAATGGAATCTATGAAGGCTGAATATTCCTCGAGATTTAAAGTGTCTCTCTGCTAATTGAAACTAATTCTCCGAACTGTGTATTAAAAGCCCCAGGCTGATTTTTCTATGTGATGGGTGCTGACAAAGTGGAGCACGGTGACAGAAGGGCCCAGAGCTGATCTCTCTCCAGTCCCCTCCGCTGTACCCTCCCCGGGAAGGCTTCCCATTTATATCAATCCATTTTTGCTTTCTTGGCCATCACCACTTCCCATGCCATTTAAATGGCACAATGCATCGCCTCCCCTCTCTCTTTCTCTCTTCTCTTTTGCTACTTAGAGCTTGGCGGGCTAATGGCCATCATCATTATGGTGAGCGTTTAACACTGATGGGCGCTGCTCCGAACACAATGCAGTTCCTCCTCAAGAGAAAAGAAATTGAAATCCTATTGCCTGGATAAGTGGGGTAGAGAATGTCATTGGCCCCAATCCTGGATGTCTGGAGGAGAGGCTGGAACTAGCAGCAGGAGTGTGAAGGTAAAACTGAAGTAATAAAAAGACCGAGAGGTGGAAGAAAAGGCGTGACGGTCTGTCGTCAGCCTTCCTGAGCCCTGGCTGCCATGGAGCCTTCTAAAAATGGCCTCTTCTATCCCAGAGGGTTTTGAGTTTCCAGTTGTTTAAATCCATGAAAAGGAAAGGTTCATGATGCAATAGTTACCCTTGCTCCATGCCATGCACTCTTTTTTCCATTGTGCAAAAATATCCATCACATAAAATGTACTATGTTGACCCTTTTTGCACTTTTTTCATTGTGCAAAAATATCCATCACATAAATGTACTATTTTGACCCTTTTTAAGCATGCGGTTGAATGGCATTCAGTGCACTCGTATTGTTGACTGTCAGCACCAGCATCCATTTCCAGAGCCTGTTCATCCCAAACAGAAGCTCTGTACCCATTAAACACTAACTCCCCCTTCCCCTATCCCCAGCCCACGTAGTTGATGCATTCATGTTTTCTAATGTATTCTGGTCTATTCCATTAAACAAACACTGGTAAGGACTCAGTAGCAAGATCCACTTCGAAGTACACCCCTCACGCCACAGCTGGGGGCACTGACGGGCAGAGAGGGCCAGGGGTCACACGGAGAGCCAGGGACCAGCTGGGCAGCCAAGCAAATTGCCTGACACCCGTCACCACCGTCCTTGGCCTCACACTGCACTTGTATGGATGGTCCAAACTGATTTCTGTCTTTCTCTCTTTCACAGGAAATTAAGAAGACAGAGAGCAAAGAGAACAGCATAGCAAACACTTGCGTGGCCACCGTCTCGAACTGACAAGTTTTAATGTTTCGTCACAGTTGCTTGACATTTTTATAAAAGGAACGTAATATTACAGATCAGGCTGCCTCCTTGTTCTCACTCTCAGGGCACTCTCCCCGTGGGTATCATGAATTTCACCCCCCTGAATCTGGCGTGGGTTTCTCCAGTCCACTGTTTTCATGTTTACTCCTACAGAAAGAGATATCTATGAATAATTCATAGTGTTGTTTGCAGTGTGTTTTTAAACATTTTCATAAATGATATTACACAGTGAGCTTGCTTTTGCACTCAACATAATGTTTTTGAGATGTAACCATGTTGATATATGTGTGTGTGTGTGTGTACTTAAGTTGTTTCCAATTTATTTTCCTATTATAATGCCGCAATTATATATGAGTCTCTTTAGATAATAGATCTAGAAGTGGAATAGCTGAGTCTTTGTGAATATGCATTTTCAATTCCAATTTTGCTTTGGATATTGACAAATTGCTTCTCAAAGTGGCTGAATTAATTTACACTCCTACCAGCAGTGTGTGAGAATGGCTGTTTCTCTTTATCTCCACGAACTCTTGATATTGTCAGTCTTTTAACATTTTACCAATTTGATTAGTGTGAAATATCCTCTTGCTTGCTTTAAATCATATTTTCCTGATGATTAGGGAAGCTAAGTCTCTTTTCATACCTGCATTAGTAATTTTCTTTTTCTTCTTCTGTGAATGGCTTATTCTATTATTCCAATTCCATCATAATGGTTAGCAAACTATAGCCAGTTGGCCAAATCCAGCCTGGGATTATTTTTCTATTGCCTGCGAGCTAAGAATAGTTTTTAGAAAGGGTCATAAAAGGAGATGTGACAGAGATTATATGTGTCCTGCAAAGCCTAAAATATTTACTGCTGGGTGTTTATAGAAATAAAGTTTAGTGACTCCAGTTCTATAGGGGTATTTTCTTTTTATTGATCCAAATTCTGGATAACAGTAATTTGTCTAAACTAGACCCCCTCCTCGTCTCCAATCATTCTGCTGGTGGAGTGTGGTGAGCCTCTGCTGTCCCAGGGCCATGCTCTAACACATGTTTCATTAGAAAAAAACTGTTTTCCCACATTCTGTTAAGTTTTGATTACATCCAGAAGGTGTCATCTAACTTTGACTCACTCTGAGATTCTCTGAATAGAATCCATTGAGTTCTCTGCCCCATGGAACACAGGCTGTAGAGTTCTGCCTCTGGCCCTGATGGAGGCACTGGTGCTGAACTTGCTCTCCCGGCATAAACAACCAGAAAACTAGACAATGACTGTGAAACAACTGCTTCCAGACACGGGAAGACAAGCAGCGAAGACTGTAACCTCCAAGAGAAGAGGGGACAGGGAGGGGGACCCAAGCACAGGGTAGAGTGTCACCGAAGTGAGGATACAGTGTGGAGTCTGGGGAAGCGAAGGCAGCCAGTCCTGGGGATCCAGAGTACCCGAGATGAGGGGGCTACCCAGAGAGGGAGGGTCCCGGAGTCTGCATGGTGATTCCCTTTAGACATTGACTGAAGACCGGGCCGAGCGAAGTGGCTCATGCCTGTAATCCCAGCACTTTGGGAGGCTGAGGCAGGCAGATCACTTGAGGTCAGAAGTTCGAGACCAGACTGGTCAACACAGTGAAACCCCATCTCTACCAAAAATACAAAAATTAGCTGGGTCTGGTGGCGCACGCCTGTATTCCCAGATACTTGGGAGGCAGAGGCAGGAGAATCGTTCGAACCCAGGAGGTGGAGGTTGCAGTGAGCTACAATCCCCATGGCACTCCAACCTAGGCAACAAAGCAAGACTCTGTCGCAAAAAACAAACAAACGAACAAAGACATTGACTGAAGACTAAGCCATACATGTGCAGGGTGAGACTCCGTAAAGCTGGGTAAAGAACTTCAGAGCTGTAAGTTGAACAATGCCTAGAGTTCACTCAGGACAAGAATAAATTTGCATTTCAACTAGCCAGAGAAGAGAGACCTCAGGAACACCCAGGACATTCAGGAGACCTCAGAATGGATATGACTAAATAGTCAGGCTGAATTAGCTCTAGAGGGAGCCTTCTTTAAACACGCTTTCACAAAGATTAAAAACAAACCTCAAAAGGGTCTGATCTGCAAGCAACTTAGCTGAGTGCTAAAATGAACTTCAACATTCTTTGGAAAATAACAGAAGCTACACACTCAATATTGTGTTGACCTAAAGGAAAAAATTGAGGCAAACAATGTAAGACTTTATCTGGGTCAAGTCTGAGAACTGCAACCTGGGAGCACTGATTTAAATTGCCCTGAATATATACTCTGATAAGCAACAGTTGCTAGTAGGTTTTTAAATTAAAAAGAAAAAAAAAAGAGGCAGTTCCTAAGTTGTTTACCAAGAATTTATATTAAAATAACATAAGCAGCTGATTGGCTGTATATTATTCTTTGTAGCACAAATTCCAGGAACATGAAGACAATGGGTGAGGCAACTAGTCAGGAACAAAATGCCTTTCAACAATTGCCCCTGGACATGGGTGTGGAAGGTGTGACTGAAGTCCCCCACACACTGATGTCTTGCAGGGCCTGATAAATTTTGCATACCTCAAATAGCCCAGACTGCTCTGAGCTATTTTTCTTTTCTCGAATGTAACATGCATAAGGTCCAGCATTCAACTAAAAAATGATTAGACATACAAACAATCAGAAAAAGTTGGCCCATAACTAGGAGAAAAATCAATCAAGTGAAACAAACACCAATGACAGAGATGATGGAAGAAGTGGACAATAGCTTTACAAAATAGCCATTTGTGTTAGTCCATTTTCATGCTGCTGCTAAAGACATACCTGAGACTAGGTAATTTATAAAGGAAAAGAGGTTTAATGTACTCACAGTTCCACATGGCTGGGGAGGCCCCACATCATGGTGGAAGGAGAAAGGCACATCTTACATGGCAGGAGGCAAGAGAACTGAGAGTCAAGCAAAAGGAATTTCCCCTGATAAAACCGTCACATCTCATGACGCTTATTCACTACCATGAGAACAGTATGGGGGAAACTGCCTCCATGATTCATTGGGGGTCCCTCCCACAACATGTGGGAATTATGGGAACTACAATTCAAGATGAGATTTGGGTGGGGAACACAGCTAAACCATATCGTTCTGCCCCTGTCTCCTCCCAAATTTCATGTCCTCACATTTCAAAATCAGTCATGCCTTCCCAACAACACCCCAAAGTCTTAACTCATTTCAGTATTAACTCGAAAGTCCACAGTCCAAAGTCTCATTTGAGACAAGGCAAGTGTCTTCTGCCTATGAGCCTGTAAAATCAAAAGCAAGTTAGTTACTTCCTAGATACAATCGGGATACAGGCATTGGATAAATACACCCATTCCAAATGAGAGAAATGGACCAAAACAAAGGGGCTAAAGGCCCAATGCAAGTCCAAAATCCAGCAGAGCAGTCAAATCTTGAAGCTCCAAAATGATCTCCTTTGAATCCATGTCTCACATCCAGGTCACACCGATGCAAGAGGTGGGTTCCCATGGTCTTGGTAGCTCTGCCCCTGTGGTTTTGCAGGGTACAGCCTCCCTTCCGGCTGCTTTCACAGCCTGGAGTTGAGTGTCTGTGACTTTTCCAGGTGCATGGTGGAAGCTGTGGGTGGGTCTACCATTCTGGGGTCTGGAGGATGGTGGCCCTCTTCTCACAGCTACACTAGGCAGTGCCCCAGTGAGGACTCTGTGTGGGCACTTCAACTCCACATTTCTCTTTTGCACTGCCCTAGCAGAGATTTTCCATGACAGCCGTGCCCCTGCAGCAAACTTCTGCCTGGACATCCAGGCATTTTCATACATCCACTGAAATCTAGGCAGAGGTTCTGAAACCTCAATTCTTGACTTCTGTTTACCTGCAGGCTCAACACCATGTGCAAGCTGCAAAGGCTTGGTGCTTGCACCCTCTGAAGCCACAGCCCAAGCTGTACCTTGGCCCTTTTTAGTCATGGCTAGAGTGGCTGGAACTCAGAACACGAAGTCCCTAGGCTGCACACAGCAGTGGTGCCCTGGGCCCAACGAACCATTATTTTTCTCCTCAGCCTCCGGGCCTGTGATAGGAGGGGCTATGGTGAAGACCTCTGACATACCCTGGAGACATTTTCCTCATTGTTTTGGCAAGGAATATTTGGCTCCTTGTTACTTATCCAAATTTCTGTAGCCATCTTTAATTTCTTCTCAGAAAAGGGGTTTTTCTTTTTTATTGCATTGTCAGGCCACACATTTTTCAAACTTTTATGCTCTGTTTTCCTTTTAAAACAGAATGTCTTTAATGGCACTCAAGTTACCTCTTGAATGCTTTGCTGCTTAGAAATTTCTTCTGCCAGATACCCTAAATAATCTCCCTCAAGTTCAAAGTTCCACAATTCTCTAGTGCAGGGGCAAAATGCCACCAGTCTTTTTGCTAAACCATGGAAAGAGTTACCTTTGCTCCAGTTCCCAACAAGTTCCTCTTCTCCATCTGAGAGCACCTCAGCCTGAGTTTCATTGACCGTATCATTATCAGCATTTTGGTCAAAGCCATTCAACAGGTGTCTAGAAAGTTCCAAACCTTCTCACATTTTCCTGTCTTCTTCTGAGTCCTCCAAAATGTTCCAACCTTTGCCTGTTACCCAGTTCCAGAGTCACTTCTACATTTTCGGGTATCTTTACAACAGCACTCCACTCTGCTGGTATCAATTTACTGCATTAGTCCACTTTCACACTGCTGATAAAGACATACCTGAGACTGCATAATTTAAAAAGAGGTTTAATGGACTCACAGTTCCACATGGCTGGGGAGGCCTCACAATCATGGCAGAAGGCAAAAGGCATGTCTTACATGGCAGCAGGCAAGAGAGAAATGAGAGCCAAGCTGAAGGGGTTTCCCCTTATTAAACCATTAGATCTCATGAGACTTATTCACTCTCCTGAGAACAGTATGGGGAAACTGCCCCCATGATTCAATGGGGTGCCCTCCCACAACATATGGGAATTATGGGAGCTACAATTCAAGATGAGATTTGGGTAGGGATACAGCTAAGCCATTTCATCATTATATGGCTATTATTAAAAAGCCAAAAAATGACAGATGCTGGCAAGGTTGTGGGGAAAAGGGAAAACCAATATGCTGTTGGTGAGATTGTAAATTAGTTCAACCATTGTGAAAAGGATAGCAAGTTCTCAAAGAGCTAAGCACAGAAATTCCACTGGACCCAGCAATCCCATTACTGGGTATATACCCAGTGGAATATAAATCATTCTACTATAAGGACACATGGATGCAAATATCAATTGCAGCACTATTCACAATAGCAAAGAGATGGAATCAATCTAAATGCCCATCAATGACAGATTGGATAAAGAAAATATGGTACACATACACCATGGAATACTATGTAGCCCTAAAAAAGAACAAGATCACGTCTTTTGTGGGAACATGGATGCAGCTAGAGGCCATTATCCTTAGCAAATGAACACAGGAACAGAAAACCAAATACCACATATTCTCACTTATAAGTGGGAGCTAAATGATGAGAACTCATGAATGCAAAGAAAGGAACAACAGACACTGGGGTCTACTTGAGGATAGAGGGTGGGAGAAGGGAGAGGATCAGAAAATATAACTATTGGGTACTAGGCTTACTACGTGGGTGATCAAATAACCTGTGCAACAAATTCCCATTACACGAATTTACCTGTACAACTAACCTGCACATGTACCCTGAAACCTAACATAAAAGTTAAAAATTAAAAAAAAAAAATTTAAATGACTATTATGAATATGCTCAAGGATTTAAAGGAAAACATGAACACAGTGAGGAAAGATACGAAATCTATAAAAATGAGCCCAATGCAAGCAATAAAGATAAAAATTATCTGAAATTAAAAAGTCACTGGGTGAATTAACAGTCTAATAGATACTGAATAAATGATTAATGAACATAACTATTTGTTATTTACCTCAGTAAAACTGAGGGAGGGGGATGGAGGGGGAAAAGCCTTAAAAGAATCTAGTAAAACGAAAAGAAACAACACATACAGGAGCACGAAGATAAAATGGCTGATGATTTATCATCAGAAATAGTGCAAGACAAGACAACGCAAAACATCTTTTAAATAATGTAATACAAATGGGTTCACCTTGTCAGCTGCCTAGCCAGAGCCAATTTATCAAGACAAGGGAATTACAATAGAGAAAGAGTAATTCACACAGAGCTTGCTGTACGGGAGACCACAGCTTTGTTATTATTCAAATCAATCTCTCTGAGCACTCAGGGATCAGAGTTTTTAAGGACAATTTAGTGGGTGAGGGGAAGCCAGTGAGTCAGGAGTACTGATTGGTCAGGTCAGAGATGAAATCACAGGGAGTCGAAGCTGTCTTCTAGTACTGAGTCAGTTCCTGGGTGGGAGGCCACAAGATTACATGAGTCAGTTTATTGATCTGGGTAGTGCCAGCTGATCCATCAAGCACAGGGTCTGCAATCTCAAGCACTGATCTTAGGAGCAGTTTAGGGAGGGTCAGACTCTTGTAGCCTCCAGCTGCAAGAATTCTAAACCATAATTTCTAATTTTGTGACTAATTTCTTAGTCCTACAAAGGCAGTCTAGTCCCCAGACAAGGAGGTCTGCTTTGGGAAAGGGTTGTGATCGTCTTTGTTTTAAACTATAAGCTAAGTTTCTCCCAGAGTTAGTTCAACCTACGCCTAGGACTGAACAAAGACAGCTTGGAGGTTAGAAGCAAGATAGAGTCAGTTAAGTTAGATCTCTTTCACTGTCTCAGTCACGATTTTGCAAAGGCAGTTTCAATATCCTCATAGAACTTTACAGTCATTGAAAGTATCCTTCATAAACCAAGTTGAAGCTCAGGTGCAGCGGCTCACACCTGTAATCCCAACACTTTGGGAGGCTGAGGCAGTTGGATCACCTGAGGTCAGGAGTTTGAGACCAGCCTGGCCCACATGGTGAAACCCCGTCTCTACTAAAACTACAGAAATTGGGCATGGTGGTGTGTGCCTGTGACCCCAGCTACTTGGGAGCCTGAGGCAGGAGAATCGCTTGAATTTAGGAGGCAGAGGTTGTAGTGAGCTGAGATTGTGCCACTGCACTTCAGCCTGGGCAATGGAATGAGAATCCGTATTTAAAAAAAAAAATCAGGCTGAAGTAGAGGCTTTTTCAAATAAACAAAAGCTGAGAAAATTCACCATGAATAAATCTACACTATAAGAAATGATAAAGGAAGGTTTCTAAACTGAAAGAAAATTATATGAGATGGAGATTCAGATCAACACAAAGAAATGAGCAGAAAAAAAAAAAGCAAAAATGTGAATAAATCTAGAAGGCATTGTTTTCTCATTTTAAAATTTCTTTTAAAAATAATGACTGTTGCTAGGCACGGTGGCTCATGCCTGTAATCCCAGCACTTTGAGAGGCCAAAGTGGGCAGATCACTTGAGGTCAGGAGTTTGAGACCATCCTGGCCAACATGGTGAAACTCCATCTTTACTAAAAATACAAAAATTAGTCCCACATGGTAGTGCATGTCTGTAGTCCCAGCTACTCGGGAGGCTGAGGCAGGAGAATTGCTTGAATGCAGGGACCGGAGGTTGCAGTGAGCCAAGATCGCGCCACTGCACTCCAGCCTGGGCAACAGAGCAAGACTCTGTCTCAAAACAAAAATTAAATAATAATAATAATGACTGTTTAAAACAAAATTAATGATAATGTATTAGGAGTTTTTAGCATCTGTAGAATAATATATGGACAACAATGCACAGAGGACAGGAGGGAGAAACAGAAATATACAGCTTATATATTTTGCAGAATACACCGGGAAATGAAATTAAATCTTGGGACCCCAAACTCATTAAGCCAAAGGGAAAAGTCAAGCTGGGAAGTGGGACATGCAAACTGCCTCCCCCTTTTGGCTCCTAAATAAGACGGCTACAAGATGAAAAGCTACATACCTCTCCTATATTTTGCCCACAAGGAAATTCCTAGTGAGCTGCAAAATCTTTTAAGGTGTTTCTGGTAAAATTTCACCATGGCAATGTAAACTGATAGCTTATCTTTACAGGTGCAGTCACCGTGGCCCACCAGCCCACCAGACACGTCTGCATATCTGACTGTTCCCCTGCCCCGCTGTGTCTATGTTATCTCACGTAAAATCCAGATTCCCTGCATTTTTCCTCTGCCCCATTTGTCTGTGTCATCTTATGTAAAAAAAAAAAAAAAAAAATGCAGATTCACTGAGCCAGACAAAGGCACGAATGGCTATTTTTCCCTACCTGCTTCTTACATGGAAATCGTGTACTTCACAATATTTCACCCTTTCTCCTTTAAATTTAGAGCCCTCAAAATTATCTTCAAAGAAAGACATAGAACTGTCTCCCGGGCACATGTCCTTAACTTTGGCAAATAAACCTCCTAAAATGATTGAGACTTGTCTCATCATTTTTCTCGATCGACATCACACAATAGTAACTTTTCTTGAACATAAACTGCAATAGATTAAGCATGCATATCATAAATCCTAGATCAAGCTTTAAAAAGCATAAAGCAAAGAGGCATAACTGATAAGCCTATGGAGGAGAGAAAATGGAATGCTAAAATGAATCCAAAAGAATACAGGAAAAAAGAGGAACAGGAAAAAAGGACATAGAATGAGGTATAATGAGGTTGGGAAAGAGAAAACAAATAGCAAGATTATAGAATTAAATTGAAAATGTAAATGGTCTAAATTAAAAGCAAAGATTATTAGACTTAATAAAAAAGCAATACTGGAGACTTCCTTATTTGAAAACAATCACTCCCATCTTTACTACAAAGAAAAGCTGAACAAAGTGAAAATCGGTGCCTTTGTTAGACCCATCAGAGAATTGAGGTCCCAGGGAAGCCTCCACTCAGGAATGGCAGAGACAGGAGGCTGCAGAGACTCACAGCTGAGATCTGCTCACCTGGAGCAAAAGCCACTGGAGTCACAAACTGGTGGGAACATATTAACGGCAATTGTGACAAATTTCCAGCAGCTGAATGTGGACTGGCATAAGAGTGAGACATTTCTGGGGGTCACATTCCTAGCCACCCCTCCTCCACTTGATTAGGTTTTATTTTTAATCCCACTGAGTTTTCACTCTGAATAGCCAAGAAAAAAATCCCCTCACATCTCAACCAGGGAAAGAGAAAAATTAACCATTTTGAAATAGTCTCACGGCATGTCCGTAACAAAGGCCTACTCAGCAGGGGAAAGAACTTTAGCAGAGCCTTATTTCAGGAGCCAAGCCAATTACCCAACTCCTACCCTCTCTGGTCTTCCTGTCTTACCCAAGGTGGGGAGAAAAGGGCAAAGCTAAGAAACATTTGTGAAAGTCACAACCTAGGGATACAAACTCATTAAAAGCCAAAAGAATAATCATAAGATGATAGAATGTTTTCCCTTCCCATACTCGACAACCACATCAACAGGGCTACGGTGTAATAACGGTGAATTATAGGTGAAAGAGCTAGAAAGCATGAAGTGTATTTAAGAAATAGTTCTTAGAGAAACAGAAGGGCAATGAGAGAGACAAAAACAAAAACACTAGAGGAATTTGAAGCCTCTGGAATTTACAACTACATCAAACATTAAACACAGTTCAACTCCTAGCCACATTAACCTAAAACTTCACACTAACGGCTGAATGCCTCAGTTATTATAACCAGATACATTGTGTTGGGCTTTTATTTTTTTTTAATTAGAAGATATTCTAAAAGGTAAGAAAAAACAAGATTAAACCATATGCTGTCTATAAAAATCCCAGTTTAAGTATACAGGCACACATAGATGAAAACAAAACAATGAGAAAGGAGATTTCACACAGACACTAATAATAAGAAAACCGGGGTGTTTGTGTGAATAGTAGACCAAAAATACTTCAGGACAAGGGATATTCCCAGAAAAAGATAGGGACAGTTTACAATGACAAAATGTTTAGTTCAAGATATATGCAACAAAAATATGTATGCTCCTAATAACAGAACTTTAAAATATGTATAGCAAAAAAACCGACAAAACTAAAGGAAGAAATGAAAATGCACAATTAATTTGAGATTTCCACCCACCTCTCTTAGTAACTGAGAGAAAAGTATAAAGAAAATTACCAAAGATTAAGATTAGGAATTACATTAGACTTTTCTTCAGAAAGTACATTAGCAAAGAGTGTGGAGTTAAACATTTTAAGTTTGAAAGAAGAAAATCCAACAACCTAAAATTTTGTATGTAGTGAAAGTTATCCTCCAAAAGTAAAGAAAAAATGTTGCAGACAAACAAAAATTGAGGGAATTTGCCACCATTAGACTTGCCTTGAAAGAAATGTTAAAAAGAAGTTCTTTAGAGGGAAGGAAAGTGAAATAGGTCGGAAACTTGAGTCAACATAAAGAAGTGTGTTAGAGAATGATATGTGATGGTAAAATAAAATCTTTTATGTTTCTTATTCTTAATTGATCTAGCAAACAACCATTTGTTCAAAATAATTGCAACCATACATTTAGTGATTATGCTTTAGAATAAGTGAAATGAATGGCAGCAATGTTTTAAGGGACAGGAGGGAGGAATTGAGAGTGGTCTATTACAAAGTACCTGCACTCCCTATGAAACAGTATAGCGTTATTTGAAGACGAATTTGGATTCGTTGCAAGTGTACATTGCAAACTCTAGAACAGCCATTTTTAAAAGTAAAAGACAAAAAGAAAGAAAGATATAGTAGTCCCCCCTTATCCGTGGGGGATGCATTGCAAGATCCCAAGTGGATGCCTGAAACTGTGGATAGTACTGAACCCTATATAGACTATCGTTGTTTTTCCTATACGTACATACCTAAGATGAAGCTTAATTTATATGTTATACACAGTAAGAGATTAACAACAATAATAATAAAATAGAACAATTATAACAATATACTGTAATAAAAGTTATGTGAATATGGTCTGTCTCTCAAAATATTTTATTGTACTATACTCACCTACTTTTAGACTGTGGTTGAGAGTGGGTAACTGAAACCACAGAAAGCAAATCTGTGGATAAGTAGGGGAATATTTTAATTAATATGCTAAGAGAGGAGAGAAAATAGAATCACACAAAATGCTCAGTTAAAACTAGAGAAGGTAGAAGAAGAAAGACAAAAAGAAACAAAAAACAAAGGCAAGGACTAGAAAACAGTGACACATATGATAGATATTAATCCAAACATCACTAGTCACTTCAAATGCCAGTGGTCCAAATACTTCATTTAAAAGGCAGACTGTCAGAGTGGATAAAAAAGAAAATCAAGAAACTTGCTTTAAATATAAAGACTCAGATAGATTAAAAGTAACAGGATGGAGAAAGTTATACCATGCTAATACTATTCAATGGAAAGCTGGAGATGCTACATTAGTTTTAGACAAAGCAGCCTTCAGAGCAAGGAGAATTATCAGAAGTAAAGAAAGGCACTGGATAATGATAAAGGAGTCAACTCTCTGATAAGAAATAGCAATCTCTAATATGTAAGAACAGAGTGTCACGTACTTGGAGCAAAATCTGATAGAACAGCAAGAAGATGTAGAAGAATCCACTGTCATATGTGAAGACTTCAACACCACTCGGTAATGGACAGATCCAGCAGACCAAAAATCAGTAAGGACATAGTTGAACAGAACAGCACTGTCATTCAGCCAATTTACTGGATATCTATGGAATATTTCATGAAGCAACAGCAAAATACATTCTTCTCATGCTTATGTGGAACATTCACCAAGACAGACCAGATTCTAAGCCCTGACACACCTCAACAAGTTTAAAAGAACTAAAAAATAAAATATGCTCTCTGAACACAATAAAGCTAGAAATCAATAACAGAAAGACAATTGGAAAATTAAAAAATACCTGGAGATTAAACAAAACACTTCTAAATAACACATCAGTCAAAGGAAAAGGTCTCCAGAGAAATTAAGCAATATTTTGAAATAAATGAAAATGAAAATACAACTTATCAAAATTTGTGAGATGCAACAAAAGCAGTGCTTAGAGGAAAGTTTATGGCATTGAAAGAAGGCATTTTAGAAAAGAAGAAAGATCAGAAACAAATCATCTAAGTTTCCACCTCAAGAAACTAGAAAAGAAGAACTAATTAAAAACATAGTAGACAGAAAAAATTAACTAAAGCAGACATCAGTGAAACTGAAATCAGGAACCCACTAGAGAAAAATCAAAACCAAAAGCTGGTTTTTTGGGAAAAAAAAGGAATGAAATTGATAAACCTCTAGCCAAGTTAACAAAGAAAGAAATGAGACACAAATTATTAGCATTAGAAATAAAATAGGGGCCACTGCTACTGATCCTAGAGGAATATTGTAAAGGATAATAATAGAATATTATTACCATAACAACTCTATGCCCAGAAATATGATAACCTAGATGAAATGGATCAATTTCTTAAAGATGCAATCTACCAAAACTTACACAAGAAAGAATAGATAATATGAATAGGTATGTATGCATTAAAGGAATTGAATCAATAAATAATTACCTTCCAAATAGGAAGCACCAGGTCTGAATGGGTTTGCTGATGAATTCTGCCAAACATTTAAGGAAGAAATGATAGTAATTTTCTATGATGTCTTCCAGATAATAGAAGCAAAAGGAATGTTTTCTAACACATTCTATAAAGCCAGCATTACCCTAAAAACAAAACCAGACAAAGACACAAGAAGGGAAAGCCATAAGCCAATAGCTTTCATAAACATAGATGCAAAAATCTTCAACGAAAAATTAGCAAGTCAAATCCAAACAATGCATAAAAAGAATTATATACCACAACGGAGTGGGATTTATCTCAGGTACACAAAACTGGTTCAGCATTTGAAAATCTAGTCATGTAATCCATCACCTCAACAGGCTAAAGAAAAAAAGTCACATGATCATAGCAGATTCAGAAAAATCTTCTAACAAAATCCAACACCCATTCATGATAAACGCTCTCAGCAAATGAGGACTAGAGGGGAACTTGATAAGGAGCCTGCAGCTGTCAAAACTCGACAAAAAGCCAACAGTGGTCACACTTAATGGTGAGAAACTTGAAGCTTCCCTGCTAAGATTAGGAGCAAGGTAAGGATGCCCCCCTCAACACTGCTTTCCTCTTTTTTTAAATTTAAATTTTGTTTTTTAATTGATAATATGAACCCCGAAAATCTGAGACAAGTCTTAGTTAATTTAGAAAGTTTATTTTGCCAAGTTTGAGGACACACGGCTGTGACCCAGCCTCAGAAGGTCCTGATGACATGTGCCCACAGTGGTCAGTTTCACGCACGTCCATGTGAAGAGACCACCAAACAGGCTTTGTGTGAGCAACAAGACTGTTTATTTCACCTGGGTGCAGGTGGGCTGAGTCCGAAAAGAGAGTCAGTGAAGGGAGATAGGGGTGGGGTCGTTTTATAGGATTTGGGTAGGTAGTGGAAAATTGCAGTCAAAGGGGGTTATTTTTGGCTGGCAGGGGTGGGGGTCACAAGGTGCTCAGTGGGGGAACTTTTGAGCCAGGATGAGCCAGGAGAAGGAATTTCACAAGGTAATGTCATCAGTTAAGGCAGGAACAGGCCACTTTCACTTCTTTTGTGATTCTTCAGTTACTTCAGGCCATCTGGATGTATAGTGCAGGTCACAGGGGATATGATGGCTTAGCTTGGGCTCAGAGGCCTGACATTCCTGCCTTCTTATATTAATAAGAAAAATAATACAAAATAGTATTGAAGTGTTGGGGCAGCAAAAATTTTTTGGGGGGTGGCATGGAGAGATAATGGGTGATGTTTCTCAGGGCTGCTTCATGCAGGATTAGGGGTGGCATGGAAACCCAGAGTGGGAGAGATTAAGCTGAAGGAAGATTTTGTGGTAAGGGGTGATATTGTGGGGTTGTTAGAAGGAGCATTTATCATATAGAATGATTGGTGATGGCCTGGAAGCAGTTTCGTATGAATTGAAAAACTAAACGGAAGACAAAAGGTCTGAATAAGAGAAGGAGAAAAACAGGTATTAAAGGACTAAGAATTGGGAGGATCCAGGACATCCAATTAGAGAGTGCCCAAGGAGGTTCAGCATAGCCCTGCCAGCAAAGATTATTTATTTACTTTAAGAGGGAGTTAAGAGTGGCAGTTTGGGATAGCATCAGGAGATATCAGCTGTGATGGCTTGGAGAAACAGTGTAAACCGGCAGTGTAAACAAGAGCAGGGCATTTATGAGTATTTGAGAACGGTGAATAGGAGTATGACTAGACAGAAGAGAGTAGGGATGACAAGTTTTTGGGGCACAGTCCAAGTTGGGCTGGTGTCTGGAATAAGACTGGGGCCTAATAAATAGGAGGGTTCATACAGAAGCTCAAATGGGCTGTACCCTGTAGCATCCCGAGGACAGGCCCGAATTTTGAGAAGGGAAAGTGGTAAAAGTATTGTCTAGTCCTTTTTAAGTTGGTGGCTGAGATTGGTGAGGTGTGTTTTTAAAAGACCATTAGCCCGTTCTACCTTTCCTGAAGACTGAGGATGGTAAGGGGTATGAAAGTTCCACTGAATACTAAGAGCCTGAGAAACTGGTTGGGTGATTTAACTAACAAAGGCTGGTCCATTATTGGACTGTATAGAGGTAGGAAGGTCAAACCGAGGAATTATACCTGACAGAAGGGAAGAAATGACCATGGTGGCCTTCGCAGACCCTGTGGGAAAGGCCTCTACCCATCCAGTGAAAGTGTCTACCTAGACCAAGAGGTATTTTAGTTTCCTGACTCGGGGCATGTGAGTAAAGTCAATTTGCCAGTCCTGGGCAGGGGCAAATCACCGAGCTTGATGTGTAGGGAAGGGAGGGGGCCTGAACAATCCCTGAGGAGTAGTAGAATAGTGGATGGAACACTGAGAAGTGATTTCCTTGAGGATAGATCTCCACGATGGAAAGGAAATGAGAGCTTCTAAGAGATGGGCTAGCAGCTTGTAACCTACATGGAAGAGGTTATGAAATGATGACAGAATAGAATGGGCCTGTGAGGCGGGAAGGAGAGATTTTTCTTGGTCCAAGAACCATTTGCCTTGCGTGGGAAGAGACTGATAGGTGGAACTTTCAGTGGGGGAGTAGGTGGGAGTGGCCAAATGCGAAGGAGAAAAACTGCTGTGAGGGATAGAAGTTGGAATGCTAGCTGCTTTTTAGCTACCGTATCAGCATAAGCATTGTCCTGAGCAATGGGATCTGATGCCTTTTGATGGCCCTTGCAGTGAATGATTCCAGCTTCCTTTGGAAGTAAAGCAGCTTTGAGAAGAGTTTTTATTAAAGAGGCATTAATGATGGAGGACCCTTGCATAGTTAGGACATTTCTTTCTGCCCATATAACAGCATGGTGGTGCAGGATATGGAAGGCATATTTAGAGTCAGTATAAATATTGACACTTAATCCTTTTGCAAGAGCAAGGGCTTGAGTTAAGGTAATGAGTTTGGCTTGTTGAGAGGTAGTGGAGGGGGGCAGGAAATATGTGCATCAGGTGTGAGGAAGAAAATAGATTTTGGAAGTTATGAGAACTCTAGAGAGTGAGTTGAGCATAGTTTGTGATTTTGAGGGCCTCTGAAAGTATTAAGGAAGCAGCAGCTGCCACACACAGACATGAGGCTAAGCTAAAAGAGTAAGGTCAAGTTGTTTGGATAAAAAGGCCACAGGGCATGGTCCCGATCCTTGTGTAAGAATTTTGACCTCACAGCCCTGCACTTTCACTGCGTGTAATGAAAAAGGATTGGGATGAGTTAGGGAGAGCTAGTGTGGGAGCAGCTTCTAGGGCTGTTTTTAAGGAATGAAAAGGAGTGGCAAAAGGATTTAGGATCTGTGGGGTCAGCTAGGTTTCCTTTTGTGAGTTTACATCGTGGTTTAGTCAAGATGGTAAAACTAGGTATCCAAAGGTGGAAGTAGCTAACCATGCCTACGAAGGAAGGAGTTGTTGTTTTGTAGAAGGGGTTGGGGTTTGGGAGATTAGCCAGACATGATCAGCAGGGAGAGCACGTGTGTTTTTATGAGAATTATGCCAAGATAGGTAACAGATGAGGAAGAAATTTGGGCTTGACTGAAGTAATAGGGGCTGTCCGTGAAGCCTTGCAGCAGTACAGCCCAGGTAATTTCCTGAGCCTGATGGGTGTCAGGGTCAGTCCAAGTGAAAGCGAAAAGAGGCTGGGATGAAGGATGCAAAGGAATAGTAAAGAAAGCATGTTTGAGATCCAGAACAGAATAATGGGTTGTGGAGGGAGGTATTGAGGATAGGAGAGTAAATGGGTGTCGCACCACAAGGATAGGCAAAACAATTTGGTTGATAAGGCACAGATCCTGAAGTACCCTGTAAGACTTGTCCAGTTTTTGGACAGGTAAAATGGGGGAATTGTAAGGGGAGTTTACAGGTTTTAGAAGCCCATACTGTAGCAGGCGAGTGATAACAGGTTTCAATCCCTTTAAAGCCTGTTGTGGGATGGGATACTGGCATTGAATGGGGTAAGGGTGATTAGGTTTTAATGGGATAGTAATAGGCTGGTGATTGGTTGCCAGGGAGGGAGTAGAGGTGTCCCATACACGTGGGTTAAGACGAGAGGAAGGCGCGAAGGAGGCTTTGGGTTGGGAAGCAGGGTAGCAATGAGATGCGGCTGTAGTCCAGGAATAGTCAGGGAAGCAGACAATTTGGTTAAAATATCTCGGCCTAATAAGGGAACTGGGCAGGTGGGGATAACTGAAAAAGAGTGCATAAAAGAATGTTGTCCAAGTTAGCACCAGACTGGGGGAGTTTTAAGGGGTTTAGAAACCTGGCTGTCAATGCCCACAACATTTATGGAGGCAAGGGAAACAGGCCCTTGAAAAGAAGGTAATGTGGAGTGGGTAGCCTCCATATTGATTAAGAAGGGGATGGACTTACCATCCACTGTAAGAGTTACCCAAAGCGTCTGGGATGGTCCAGGAAGCTTCCAAGGCGATCGGGCAGCATCAGTCTTCAGCCTAAGCTGAGAAGATCTGGGAAGGAATCAGTCACAGCCTTGGGCCAGTTGGACAGTCCAGTTTCCAGTGGGGTCCCGCACAGATGGGACACAGTTTAGGAGGAATCCTGGGCTACGGGCATTCCTTGGCCCAGTGGCCAGATTTCCAGCACTTGAAGCAAGATCCTGGGGGAGAAAGTCCTGAAGGAACACCTGGCTGCTGTGGCTTAGGCATTTTGAAGTTGTTGTGTGCTGAAGATGTGGCTGGGGTTTCTCTCACAGTGGAGGCAAGTAATTGCAACTCTTCTCTATTATTGTAAACCTTGAAGGCAAGGTTAATTAAGTCTTGTTGTGAGGTTTGAGGGCCGGAACTTAATTTTTGGTGTTTTATTTAATGTCAGGAGTGGATTGGGTAATACAATGTATATTGAGAATAAGACGGCCTTTTGACCTTCCAGGGTCTAGGGCAGTAAAGCATCTCAGGGTTGCTGCCAAACAAGCCATGAACTGGGCTGGGTTTTTATATTTGATGAAAAAGAGCCTAAACGCTAACTGATTTGGGAGAGGCCAGATAAAGAAAAAGGAGCATTAACCCTGACTATGCCTTCAGCTCCAGCCACATTTTTAAGAGATAATTGCTGGGCAGGTGGGGGAGGGCTAGTTGCAAAATGAAACTGCAAGTCGGACTGGGTGTGAGGAGGGGAGGTGATAAAAGGATTATAGGGTGGGGGAACGGAGGCTGAGGAAGAATTGGGACCTGGCTTGGCCTGGCGAGGAGCAGCCTGGGGAGGAGGGGAGAGGTCAGATGGGTCCGTAAAAAAGGAAGATTAGAAAGACTCAGCACCTCTTGGGGTTGGGACTGAGGGGACAGGCGGGAGGGAAAGAAGGAAGATTTGGGACGAGTTGCATTGGGAACAGAGACTAGGGAGGGACTCATGTGTAAAAGAATGCCTGGACATCAGGCACCTCAGACTATTTGCCCATTTTATGACGAGAATTATCTAGATCTTGTAGGATGGAGAAATCGAAAGTGCTGTTTTCTGGCTATTTGGAACCATTGTCGAGTTTGTATTGGGGCCAAGCCGTGTTGCAGAAGAAAATAAGGCATTTAGGTTTTAGGTCAGTTGTGAGTTGAAGAGGTTTTAAGTTCTTGAGAACACAGGCTAAGGGAGAAGAAGGAGGAATGGAGGGTGTGGAAGTTTGCCCATAATGAAGGAGGCAAGTCCAGAGAAAAGAGAGGGTAGAGACACAGAGAGAAGGGGTGGGGGGTGCTAGCCCCCCAAGAAAGTGGAGAGAAGAGAGGGTAGAGACACGGAGAGAAGGGGTGGGGTGAGCAGCCCTGGGCTGCAATGTGGGTGAGCAGCCAAAGCAGGTGTCCCTGCAATGGACTTGCCACCAAGGGATTGTGGGTGAATGACGAAGGCAGGCATCCCTGTGGTGATCAGACACCAATGAAATGTGGGTGAATAATCAGGCAGACGTCCCTGCAGAGATTAAACACCAAGGGAAGACTGTCTTCCCGAGTCGGTGACCGGTGCAGGAGTTTTGGGTTCACGGATAAAACGCGTCTCCTCTGTCGCTACCAGAAAAGGAAAGGAACTGAAATTAAGAGAAGGGAGAGATTAAGTGTGGCACCAAGATTGAAAGGAGAAAGAGGTTGAGGGATAGTGAGAGAAGTTGGAGAAGAGAGTAAAGAGAGGCTGCTTACCCGATTTAAAATTGGTGAGATGTTCTTGGGGCTGGTTGGTCTGAGGACCTGAGGTCGTAAGTGGATCTTTCTCACGGAGCAAAGAGCAGGAGGACAGGAGATTGATCTCCCAAGGGAGGTCCCCCAGTCTGAGTCACGGCACCAAATTTCACTAGCGTCTGCGTGAAGAGACCACCAAACAGGCTTTGTGTGAGCAACAAGGCTGTTTATTTCACCTGGGTGCAGGCGGGCTGGATCCGAAAAGAGAGTCAGTGAAGGGAGATAGGGTGGGGCTGTTTTATAAGATTTGGGTGGGTGGTGGAAAATTACAGTCAAAGGGGGTTGTTTTCTGGCTGGCAGGGGTGGGGGTCACAAGGTGCTCAGTGGGGGAGCTTTTGAGCCAGGATGAGCCAGGAGAAGGAATTTCATAAGGTAATGTCATCAGTTAAGGCAGGAACAGGCCATTTCCACTTCTTTTGTAATCCTTCAGTTACTTCAGGCCATCTGGATGTATATGTGCAGGTCACAGGGGATATGATGGCTTAGCTTGGGCTCAGAGGCCTGACAGTCAGAACACAGCTTGGTTTTACATATTTTAGGGAGAGAGGAGACATCAATCAACATGTGTAACATGAACATTGGTTTGGTCCACAATCTATGCAAAGTCAGGACAACTTGAAGGGGGGAGGAGGCTTCCAGGTCACAACTTGAAGGGGGAGGGAGCTTCCAGGTCACAAGCAGGTGAGAGACAAATGGTTGCATTCTTCTGCATTTCTGATGAGCCTCTCCAAAGGAGGCAATCAGATATGCATTTATCTCAGTGAGCAGAGGGATGACTTTGAATAGAATGGGAGGCAGGTTTACCCTAAGCAGTTCCCAGCTTGACTTTTCCCTTTAGCTTAGTGATGTTGGGGGCCCAAGATATTTTTCTTTCACAATAAATAGTAATTATTTACATTTATACCACTGATTTTTAACATTGTACTGAAAGTCCTAGCGAATGCAATAAGACAAGGAAAGAAAATAAAAGGCACACAGATTAGAAAGGGAGAAATGAACGTCTTTTTTTTAAGATGACATGATTGTATCCGTAGAAAATCCCCCCACATCAACAAAAAACCCTCCTGAGACTAATAAATGATTATAACAAGGTTGCAAGATACAAGATTAATATACACAAGTCATTGCTTTTCTATATATCGATAATGACTAGTTGAAATTCGATATTAAAAAGATAATACTATTTATATTAGCACCAAGAAAAATGAAATACTTAGGTACAAATCTAACAACACATGTTCAAAATCTATGTGAGGAGAACTACAAAACTCTAATGAAATAAACAAAAGATCTAAATAAATGGAAAGATATTCCATGTTTATGGATAGAAAGACACGATATTGCTATCAGTTCTTCCCAATTTGATCCACAGATTAGGGACAATCCCAATCAAAATCCCAGCAAGTTATTTTGTGAATATTGACAATCACATTCTCAAACGTAGATTGAAAGGCAAGGCTCAGAATAGTTAATATAACATCTAGGAGAAAAACTTAGAGGACTTCAAGACTTGCTACAAAGCTGCAGTAACAGACAGTGTGGTATTAGAAAAATAATAGACAAAATACAAAAATTATCAGGGCATGGTGGTACACACCTGAAATCCTAGCTACTCAGGAGGCTGAGGCAGGAGAATCCCTTGAACCTGGGAAGTGGAGGTTGCAGTGAGCCAAGATCATGCCTTTTGTCCCTCCAAATCCCTGGCAACCACAGATCTTTTTCCTCCAGATCAGAGAGCCCAGAAATAGACTCTACAAATATAATCGACTGATCTTTGACAAAAGAGCAAAGGCAGCCTAATGGAGAAATATAGTCTTTTCAACAAACAGTGCTGTGATGACCAGATACACATGCCAACAAATGCATATAGACACAGACTTACACGCTTCACAAAAAATAAGTCAAAACGGGATCATAAACCTAAGTGTAAACCACACACCTATTAAACTTTTAAGGATAACATAAGAGAAAGCCTAAGGGTTTGGCAATGACTTTTTAGATACCACACCAAAAGCATGATCCATGAAAGAAAAAATTGGTAAGTTTGGCTTCATTAAAATTCATCACATCTGGTTGTGAGAGGTACTGTTAAGGGATGAAAAGACAAGCCACATATTGGAAGAAAAAGATTTTCAAACCACACATGTCATAAAGGACTTGTGTCTAAAACACAAAAAACTAAAACTCAGCAATAAGAAAACAACCCAATTAAAAATGGTCAAGAGATCTGGACAGACACCTCACCAAAGAAGATAGACAAAGCAGAGATGGATAAACTATGGCACATGCACACAGTGGAATACCATTTAGCAATGAAAAGAATTGATCTATCGGCCGAGCACACTGGCTCACACCGTAATCCCAGCACTTTGGGAGGCCAAGGCAGGCGAATCACGAGGTCAGGAGTTCGAGATCAGCCTGACCAACATGGTGAAACCCTATCTCTACTAAAAATACAAAAATTAGCAGGGCATGGTGGTGTGCACCTGAAATCATAGCTACTCAGGAGGCTGAGGCAGGAGAATTGCTTGAACCCGGGAGGTGGAAGTTGCAGTGAGCCGAGATCATGCCTCTGCATTCCAGCCTGGGTGACACAACGAGACTCTGTCCCCCAACCAAAAAAAAAAAAAAAAAAAAGAATTGAGCTATTAAGCCATGAACAGACATATTAAATGCATATTATTAAGTGAAAGAAATCAATCTGAAAAGGCTACCTACTGCATGATTCCAAATGAATGACATTCTAGAAAAGGCAAAACTATGGAGACAGTAAAAAGATCTGTGGTTGCCAGGGATTTGGAGGGACAAAAGGAGGGATGAAGAAGTGAGCATACTGTAACAATGGATACTCGACATAATCACTGGTCAAAACCCACAGAATACACACCACTAAGAGTGAACCGTAATGTAAACTGTGTATTTTGATTAATAATAATGTATCAATTGGCTCATCAATTGCAACAGAGATACCATGCTAATGCAAGATAGAAATCATTGAGGAAATTGTGCTTGGGCATATTTGGGAACTTTATATACTTTCTGGTCAATTTTTCTGTAAAATCAAAACTACTCTAAAAAACAAACAAACAAACAAAAAAAAAAAAACAAACCAAAAAAAGCCTACTAATTAAAGAGGAAAAAAGTCTCTAAGATTCATCTCCAGTCCCCGGACCTGCATTTGGAGCCCTGTACAGCAATGGGACACTAGCTGTGACCTCCTGTGGCCTCCTGCTGTGGACAGAGGCCCCTGTGTAAGTGGCTCTGTGTCTGACGCCCCTACAGGGTGGTCTGCACTGCTTCCCTGGCCAGGGAGGGCCGATGGGTATCAGGCCAAGACACCTGCCCTGACCTGCTTCTCCCTCTGCTCTCCCTCCCATGGAGCCCCCTTCATCTGCCCCCAAGTTGGTTTCATCCTCCAAAGTAGGCGACATGGCCGGGAAGGCTTCCCGTGGGCTGCTCTCTCAGGCAGTCCCTCGAAGCTGGTGTTTCGATGCCTTCGTGGCTCTTCCTTCGTTGCACTCATCTATTATTTCTTCCTGCTGCCCATTGCAGGCACGCAGAATGCTCTCCAGGGCTGATGGTTTGCGGACTGGAGGGCAAGGAACCTTACCTTGTCCTCCTTCACCTTCCACATCCCTCCTCGATACAAACCTTCCCAGATTGTTAGGGGAACAGGAGCGGCACCGGGCTGTGTGACTGGACGTCTTCCACCATGTCTGCGTGCATGTGTGTGCCTGCGTATGTGAGGATATGCTGTCAGATTGAAGTGCACCCCCTTCTGCCCTCCCGCATGGGTCTACGTGCGTACACATCTCCCCGAGAGGACTGGCGTGCCCGTGTGAAGGTCCCTCCTTTTGTGTGTCCCATGTCCCTGGGTGCACCTGTCTGTGGGTCTGTATATGGGTGGCTTCCTGAGCCTTGTTTTACCTGTTTAAAAAGTTACAAAGACAAATAGCCTAGTTTTAACACTGAATAAAAGATTTTAACAGACCTTTCACCAAAGAAGACATACACACCTAGTAAGCAGGTGAGACTCAGCACCGTGAGTCACGTGTGAAATGCAAGTGAGAAACCCCAATGAGATACCACTGCAGAATACCAGGTGCTGGTGAGGATGTGCAGAAACTGGAACCGTCATTATTGCTTGTGGACAAGCAAAGTGGTGTACACAGTTCAGAAAACCGTTTGATACTTTCTTTTTTCTCTCTTGAGAGGGAGTTTCACTCTTGTTGCCCATTCTGAAGTGCAATGGTATGATCTCAGCTCACTGCAACCTCCACCTCCCGGGTTCAAGTGATTCTCTTGTCTCAGCCTCCTGAGTACCTGGGATTACGGATGCACACCACCATGCCCAGCTAATTTTTGTATTTTTAGTAGAGGTGGGGTTTCATCATATTGGTCAGGCTGGTCTGGAACTCCTGACCGCAGGTGATCCACCCGCCTTGGCCTCTCAAAGTGTTGGGATTACAGGTGTGACACATCACGCCCAGCCGACACTTTCTTAGTAGTTAAACATACACGTACTTATTCATGACCCAAAAATCCTACTTGTAAATATCTCCCCAAGAGGAATGAAAAATGCATGTCTACAAAATACCTTATATACAGATGTTCAAAGCCCGTTCATTCCTAATAGCCCTAAACTGGAAACAACCCAAATGCCTACTTACTGGTGATTAGAGCATATCTATGCAATAGAACACTACTCAGCAATAAACAAGGACCAACTACTGATACACACAGTAACATGGATAAACATCCCAAAATATTATGCTGAATGAAATCAGCCAGACACAAACAATGCCTAATGCAGGAGCCCGTCTTTTCACAGAAAGCAGTGCAGTGGCTGCCTGTGGCCACAGGGTAGGGAGAGTCGACTATAAGGTCACATGGCAGAACTTTTGGTGACAAAGATTTCACTATGATTAGTCAAACCTCATGAAATCATACCTCAATCAAGTCAATTAAAAATATTTTAATGTATACTAAAATAGGTGATTATTTTGGGAAGAGATAGAGTATCTTCAAAGTGAGTGAATAAACTCTGTTCCTTATTGTTTATTAATACTTATGGCTTGCAACTATATCTTTCACAATGGAATGGGCTGCAAGAAAGCCAAATTAGAGAAGCAACCAAAAGCATAGAAATACAACATAAAAGTTCCAAATTGATTGTAAAATTTAATCAACAAATGAGAAGTGCCTACCCAAAAAGATGATCATTCAAACCAGTATTGGCATTCTTTGCCCTGGTGCCCCTGGCCAGTGTACGTTGGTGTAAATCAGCACCCTGGATGAGTGAGCTTGAAAATCTACGTCCGAACCTTGCCTAGTTACAAGCCAGATGTGTAGCTTCAGACAAGTCAGTTAATGCTGGCTCATAATAATTCTAGACTTCTTGGTCTGAAATATGCAATGCTATTGTAGGATATAATAAATTCCTCTTCAAAGGTTTTAGCCTGTAAATTGTTAAGTACAATGAGTTCTGAGATCCTCTCCAAAGAACTAATCTATCAGTATGTTCAGCTCCCCTGTTCTTTGTTATTCATTTTAAAGGTTAACTTCCTTGTTCTCCTTGTCTCCTTGCCCCTAGTCTCAGTAAACAACCTACCAGTTCTAATCAGTACTTCACATCTGTTACCCTGGTCACCTGATCCATCCTGAGTCATCCTTGGTCACCTGCTCTGTCCTGAGTCACCCTTGGTCACCTGCTCAGACCTTAGTCATCCTTGGTCACCTGCTCTGTTCTTAGTCATCCTGAGTCACCTGTTCTGTAACCATTCTTCCCACAAACTACTCATCCTGCCACTCTGGCTCTCTTTAAAATAGCCAATTGGAATTAGTTTAGACTGTGCAGTCTAGCCCTAGCCAATAGGGGAACGACACAGCAGTAGGGGCTACCTGCATCAGGGATAAGAACCCCTTTCCCTCCCTTATCCAGGTGTACTCTTGCCATTGTTCCATCCATGAGGCACACCCTTCTATAGAAATAAAATTGCCTTGCTGAGAAAATTAAATTTATGTTTGGGTGTTATTTCTTTGGCGACACTGAAAATTTATTTCTAACACATTTGCGGGCCTGCCCAGGATTCCCATTCTCCTCTGGGGAAGGGTTCCGTCCTCTCCTGTGAGGAGGCACACCCTGCTGCCACATTGCGGTGGCCTCAGGGGTAAGGAATTGGGACCCACCCAGTGTCATGAATAAAGCCAGAATCTCAGCAACGCAGGAAGAAAAGTCCCACAAATACATACCACGGTGACCAGGTAACTGTGTACAGACCAAGGTAAGAAATGCCGCAGGGACGGTGAAGAATTTCCTTGGTGGTCAGGACCAAGATAAGAAAAGCCACAGGGGCAGTGAAGTATTCCTTGGTTGGGACATATCAAGGTAAAAAAAGCCATGGGGGGCGGTGAGGTATTCCTTGGTGGTCAGGGCATCCTGGAGGTTGAAAGTGTGTGAGTGAAACACACAACTGAGTGTGTAGCGAGTGCAGAGTCCGGATCTGCACCTCACATGGCTTATGCTAAGAAGGACCTGAAAATGCCCACAAGGGAAGCAGACGGACAAGGATGAATCGGAAGCTGGAGGGTGAGAGGTTAAGCCCTACAGACTTGCTAGGCTGCAAGAAATTTCTAATAAGAGAGATTGAGCCCCATGGACTCAGGGAAAAACACTTTCTCCAGGATGGGAAATACAGCAAGCAAAGATAGGAAAGATCATGATCATGATAATATCCCCTCTAAGAGTCCTCTAGGCCTAATGTTAGAATGAATATTAGAAAAATAATGGAAGGTCCAAACACAAGAAAAAGTAGCAAATGATAAAACACTGCTGTTTGATTTGGACTAAAGAAACTTCCTCTCCAGCTGCCACCCCAGACCCTTCCCCTAAATCTAAAAAAAAAAAAAAAAAGGAGTTTAAACCACTCTAAGATGCCCCTTATGGAGTGGAAGATCAAATTGATCAGTTTTAGGACCCCAGTTATATACTTGGGCCAAGTTAATGTCTATCTTAGGCATCTTATTCTCAGGAGAAGAGAGGAGCATGATACGCTGGGCCACTATGACCATTTGGGGATATAAACACCCTCCTGGTCAGAATGTCCCAGCAGCTGAACAAAAATTCCCAGCCCAGGATCCTCAATGGGATAACAACAATATAGCCCATTGGGGAAATATGAAAGACCTTAGGGAGATGGTAATAAAAAGAATTTGAGAATTGGTGCCCCGCACCCAGAATCTTAGCAAGGGCTTTAATATAAAACAGGGAAAAGATGAGGGACCAATAGAATTTTTAGAAAGTCTTAAAGAGCAGAAGAGAAAATACGCTGACCTAGAATCAGAAGACCGCCTTAGACAAGGAATGTTAAAGCTCCACTTTGTTACCCATAGCTGTCCAGACATTACTAAGAAATTACGGAACAGATGTTTCAAAAGTGGAAAAATAGATCGCTTTAAAAGACAATGTCCCAAATGGGAAAAGGACGAAAATGTCATCCCACTTATGGCTTTTGAAGAAGACTAAGGAAGTCAGGGGCTCTATCTTTTTATCTTGAGTCCCACCAAGAGCCCTTGATAAATTTAGAAGTGGGGCCTAAACCTAAGCTTATTACCTTTTTAATCAATTCTGGAGCGGCTCACTTCTCAGTTTATCTTCCATCTAGTGTAACTTGTTCACAAGAAGAACTTTGTATCTCTGGGGTAAAAGGAGAGGAATTTAGAGCAAAAGTCTTAGAGCAGACAGAAGTGAAATATAAAAACTGATCAGTTAGTATTAAATTTCTGTTAATTCCGGAAGCAGGGACAAATCTATTAGGAAGAGATTTAATGCTAAAATTAGGCTTACACCTCCAAATCAATCATGGAAAATTTCTCCCCTCCCTAAATTTGCTTACCACAACAGACAAAGAACACATTCATCCCGAGGTGTGGTCAACAGACAGGAATGGAAGAAAGTTACAGATTCCTCTGATTCACGTTAAATTAGAAACCCCTGGGGAAGTAGTAAAGAGAAAGCAATATCCTATTCCTTTAAAAGCCAGGGTGAATTTAAAACCTATAATTGATAATTGAAGGTCTTCTATGTGATGGGCTTCTGAAACTCTATATGTCTCTCCATAACACTCCAATACTGCCTGTAAAGAAGCCGGACGGGTCATACGGGTTGGTGCAAGACCTTAGAGCTATGAATCAGGTAGTCCAAACCACCAACCCTGTTGTTACTAGTAACTGCCCCTGTCCTAGCTTTACCCTCCCTAGAACTGCCCTTTCATCTCTCTGTCAATGTGAACAAGGGTGTACCCCTAGAAGTACTTACCCAAAAACACGGAAGTCACTGGCAACCTGTAGCCTTCCTATCAAAAATCGTTAACCCCATAACCTGCGGATGGCCCAAATGCATTCAATCTGTAGTGGCAACTGCTTTGCTAACAGAAGAATGTAGAAAAATAACTTTTGGAGGAAACCTCATTGTGAGCACACCTCACCAGGTCAGAACTATCCTAAGTCAGAAAGCAAAAAGGTAGCTTACTGATTCAAGAATCTTAAAGCATGAGGCTATTCTGTTAGAAAAAAGATGATTTAACGTCAACCACTGATAATGTGTTTAACCCAGCAGGTTTCCTAATAAGGGATCCAAATCTAAAGAGAGAGCACGTGTTAGATTTAATTGATTACCATACAAAGGTCGGACCAGACCTAGGAGAAACTCCTTCAGGATGGGAGAACACTTATTTATAGATAGTTCCTCCCAGGTGGTTGAGGGAAAAACACACAATTGGGATTCCATAATTGATAGAGAAACTCTTATAGAAATAGAGTTAGAAAAATTGCCTAATAATTGGTCTGCTCAAACGTGTGAGCTGTTTGCACTCAACCAAGACTTAACGTACTTACAGAACCAGGAAGGAACCATCTATACCGATTCTAAGTACGCCTTTGGAGTGGCTTACACACTTGGAAAAAATTGGACTTAACCAATTCTTATTAATAGCAAATGCCAAGACCTAGTCTACAAGGAACTAATCACCCAAGTATTAAATAACCTTCAGTGCCAAAAGAAATAGCTATTGTCCATGGCCTCGGACACCAGAAACGCCTTTCTTTTGGAAGTTGAGGAAATAACCTAGCAAATAACCTAGCAGATCAGATAGCCAAACAGGCTACCTTTCCTTAGGTGTACAACTGGCCTGCTTTGCAGCTAGGTAAAACCTAGGACACATGGAGTTAAATTCTAGAATAAGCCAGACCTTATCTGCACTTCAGTCTAGGTTCTAAACCCAGCACATAATTAAAATCCCAAACTTTCAAGGTTTTCAACAAAAGTAAAGTATGCGAAAAGTTAGCAGTGTAACATGTATTATTCTAACTTCTAACCTTGTGACCTTAGGCAGTCTAGTCCACAGATACGAAGGAAGTTTGCTTTGGAAAAGAATGGCTATCATCTTTGACATTTAAAAAAAGGAGAGTTTATGTAAAAAGAATCTTATATGGTAAATTCTTACCCTAAAATAAATTGACTGGTTGTTTAAAGAAAGGGATGTTTACAAGAAGTCAGAAAGTTAAGGCATGTCAAAGATTGTCTGTGGAAGTTGTGAAAAATGTTATTAAAGAGAATGTATGCAAGAAATGTATAATTTAAAAGGAATTAGGCCTCCTCAATGTAGAACTAGTAAAGTTATGTGCAAGGTGTGTAAGGAAAGTAAAATATACTTTTGGTAAAAGGATTATAAGGAGGCATAAGAATGTGGATTTTTACCTACATTAAAAGGTTAAAAATTGTTTTCAAGGTTTAAGCAAGTTTTGAAAAGTTAATTGTAAAGGAAGTACTGTGTAAACATATTGGCTAAAGTTAAAGGGGTATCATCCAGTTTTTCTGTAAACTGGACATTAAAATAAAAGCACAATGGGTTTTTCTTAATGCACTAACTTGTTCTTTAACAAAAATTATAAAGGGTTAAAAAGAGTTTATAAAAATCTTACCTTATGATCAGACATTGAAACTGGATAACTATGTCTACAAGATTTTATTAAAATTGAGTTTAACATTAATAGCACCCTAATATATAGGTGAAATTCAGCTTGTTTGGTATAAAATCACACAGGAAGCATTGTCAAATATATAATGGTGTTTGGCTTTCTTTGGTCTAAAAACTAATAAGAAATAGGTGCTAAAGAGAATTCCGAAGGAAAATGGATATCGCCAGACCAGAGAGGAGTGTTATCCAAACCCCTTATGAGGGAAATCTTGTTCCAACTGCATCAAGAGACCCAGTGGGGGCCCCAAGCCATGTGTGGCGCAGTCCTCAGAGTTTATGGGTGCACAGGAATTTATACCCTGGCCAAACGGGTTACAGACAGTTGCTTAGTGTACAAGAAAACGAATAAACAAACTATAAAAAGATTACCCTTTGCGGGTAGGAGTCCAGGCTTAAGGCTATTCCAAAGTACCCAGATTCATTACATAGAGATGCCTCCAATTGGTCGTCTAAAGTATTTATTAGTAATAGTAGATCATCTTACTCATTGGGTAGAAGCTACTCCCTTTTTAAGTACAACTGCTAATAATGTAGTCAAGGCATTAGTTGAAAATTTTATACCCCAGTTTAGATAAATAGAAAACATTGATGCAGGTAATAGGACTCATTTCACTGCACATGCCATTAAGAAATTAGCCCAGGTACTGGATATAACATGGGAATATCATACTCCCTGGCACCCACCTTCATCAAGAAGAGTGGAAAGAATGAACCAAACTATAAAAAAACCACCTAGCCAAATTCGTCTCAGAGACTCAGGTGCCATGGACTAGATGCCTTCCCATTGCCCTGTTGAGAATCTGAACTGCTGCTCCAAGAGATGTTGGCTTATCCCCTTATGAAGTGTTGTATAGGTTGCCCTGTTTGCTCTCCACTGCTGACGTTCCCACCTTCAAAACAAAAGATCAGTTTCTTGGAAATTATATACTTGGTTTATCTTCCACTTTCTCTTTCCTCAGAACTAAAGGTCTTTTAGCACAGGTACCACCCCTAGAGTTTCCAGTACACCGACATCAGCCTGAGGACCACATCCTCATCAAAAGTTGGCGGGAAGGAAAACTTGAACTGGCTTGGGAAGGACCCTACCTAGTGCTTCTAAGCACCGAGCCTGCAGTTCGAACAGCAGAAAGCGGATGGACTCATCACACCTGGGTCAAAAGAGCACACCCCCTCCAGAATCACGGACAGCTATTCCAGGGCCAACTCCAACCAAGCTAACGCGAAAACAGGTTTGATCCTCTTATATTGCATCTCTTTCTTTTCCCTTTCTATTGCTAGTCCTCTCGTTAGTAATGTAACTAGGTCAAGTTCACCCCAAACCATTACTTCTGATGCTTTCCTTGTGATGCCCTGTGAAGATCTGCCAAACTAGAGGCAACTCTCCACTTCAGAAAAGTATCTTTATCCTTCCTAGCTCTCCTCAGACTGCAAATCGTTAACTGGGATAAGTTAATTTGTGAGGAGTTTGACGAAGATTCCAGTATGAACTGGGAATCTTGTCCTCCTAGAACAGAGCTTCTCTGCTAGAGTTGGTCCAATGCTCTATAAATACTACAGAAGAAGGGTGGACCACCCCAACTAGTACTTGCAGTTTCTTAAAACCACATATTCATTTTACTAGAGGAGTTTCCCCTCCCCATTGTCAGCTGAGCCAATGTAATCCAGCACAGACTACTATCTCTGTTCCCCAGAGTTCGTCCCCTTCATCAAGCCATTTCTTTGGTGTAGGAGCACAAGTCTCAGGGAAGGACCCCATAGGATCTTTTGAAATGTACTTCATTGCCTCCTCACCTCCTGCACCCTCTTCTCCGTCTCCTAGGTTCTCTGCTAACCAAACCTTCTCTTGTTATATACCCAATGATAAAATCAAAGTAGCTGTTGTAAAGGTGAAAGATTTAAAAAAAACTGTAGCAATTGAGACAGGGTATCAGGATGTAAATTCTGAGCTGGAATAGATTAAATATTCTGTCTGCACGCTGAACAAAACAAACCGTTAAGCTTCTGCGACAGGCAGGCCAGAGACCCAAATTGTCCCCTTTCCACTTGGGTGGTCCTCTCACGGACCGGGCATGAGCTGTATGGTAGCTCTCTTCCAGAACCCCACAGTCTGGGGCAATGAGTCATGCAAGACTCTTTCACTGCTGTTCCCTAAGGTCAAGAGCCCTGTAGGTCTGTCCCCATGGGCCATCCGGCCTCCAGCCCCTGATGTTAACTTCATCTCATGCCTTTCACGGCAGGAGGAAAAGTTAGCATTCCTTGGAGACTTAACAGGGTGCATTGAAACCAAGCCTTTTCAAGAGCTTACCAATCAGTCTGCCTTTGTTCATCCTCAAGCAGGTGTGTGGTGGTATTGCAGGGGACTATTGCTGGGTACTTTGCAAGAAATTAGAGCAACACTTGGGCTCTAGTCCAGCTGGCCATCCCTTTCACCCTAGCATTCCGTCAATATGATTAAGAAAATCATAGAAGAAGTGTTCAGCATGGGTCCTTTGACCCCCATGTTTATATAAATGCTATTGGAGTTCCGTGAGGAGTATCAGACAAATTTAAAGCTCAAGATCAAATAGCTGCAGGATTTGACTCAATATTTTCATGGGTGACAATAAAAACGTAGACTGGATAAATTACACCTATTATAATCAGCAGTGGTTTGTTAATTACACCAGGGATGCTGTCAAAGGAATAGCAGAACAATTGAGGCCCACTAGCCAGATGGACTGGGAAAACAGAATGGCCCTAGATATATTAGCTGAAAAAGGTGGTGTTTGTGTTATGATTAAAACTCACTGTTGTACCTTTATCCCAAACAACACTGCCCCCTCTGGGAGCATAACAAGGGCCTTACAAAGACTTACTGCTTTATCCAACCTGTTAGCTAAAAATTCTGAAGTCAATAACCCTTTCTCAGGGTGGCTAGAAAAGTATTTCGTTAAATGGAAAGAACTCATAGCCTCAATTCTTACTTCTCTTGCAGCTGTAATAGGTGTACTCATTCTTGTTAGGTGTTGTGTCATACCCTGCATCTGTGGGCTAGTGCAAAGACTTATAAAAGCAGCACTTACAAAAACCTTCCTTAACTGTCCTCCACCTTATTCAGATCAGCTTTTTTTCTTTCAGAGGATTAAGTCGAGCAGCAAAGCCAAGACACGTTATAAAGGTTTGAAGAGGAAAGACTTTGAAAATTGGAAGGGGGGAAATGGTAGGATATAATAAATTCCTCTTCAAAGGTTTTAGTCTGTAAATTGTTAAGTACAATGAGTTCTAAGATCCTCTCCGAAGAACCAATTTATCATTATGTTCAACTCCCCTGTTCTTTGTTCTTCATTTTGAAGGTTAACTTCCTTGTTCTCCTTGTCTCCTTGCCCCTAGTCTCAGTAAACAACCTACCAGTTCTAATCAGTAGTTCACATCTGTTCCCCTGGTCACCTGATCCATCCTGAGTCATCCTTGGTCACCTGCTCTGTCCTGAGTCACCCTTGGTCACCTGCTCTGACCTTAGTCATCCTTGGTCACCTGCTCTGTTCTTAGTCATCCTGAGTCACCTGTTCTGTAACCATTTTTCCCGCAAACTACTCATCCTGCCACTCTGGCTCTCTTTAAAATAGCCAATTGGAATTAGCTTAGACTGTGCAGTCCAGCCCTAGCCAATAGGGGAATGACACAGCAGTAGGGGCTACCTGCATCAGGGATAAGAACCCCTTCCTCTCCCTTGTCCAGGTGTGCTCTCACCATTGCTCCATCTATGAGTCGCACCCTTCTATAGAAATAAAATTGCCTTGCTGAGAAAATTAAATTTATGTTCCAGTGCTATTTCTTTTGCAGCACTGAAAATGTATTTCTAACACTATTTTTTTAAGAAAAAGGATAGAATTAGCAACTTCCATAATATCACAATAGCAGATTTTATTTATGAGGGTTAATGACAGGTACCAAAATCAAATAAGCAAGCAGGTTTGCTGGGGAGAATTTCTCCTGGTTTTCATTCCTCTGCAAATGTCTTTATTTCATCTTCATTCCTGAGGGAAATTTTCAGTGGATAAAGAATTCCGTGTTGACAGTTTTCTTTCAGCAGTTAAAAAAACGCCATCCCACTGCCACTGACTCATGGGCGTGTGATAGAAATCTGCAGTTGTTGGAGTTATTGTTCCCAAAAAGGACAAGAAAGGACAACCACTAACACATGAGAGGGAAAATAATTTCCTCCATCCTTTCTGAACTGTAGGGTCCCTCTTTCCTGTCTTTCAGACTAGAACCAGAGGGCTTGCCTTGGGAGTTTTCTGTTCACACTCAATATGTAATTCCTGGTTTTCAGCTGCATTTGAGGTAAAATTAGAAGATACTGGAGGGAAAAGAAGAACTAAGGGTGTCAAATGAGACTTGCTGCTGATACAATAGTTCTCTCAGTTCTAGCTTCCTCCCCCAGTCAGCCTGCTACCATCTACTTCCAGGAATCCTGAGGGCTGCCTGCGCCTCCTGTCCAGGGCTTCCATTTCACTCACTCCTTGGAGCCCCAGGGGAGCGTACTTACCTCATCTTGATCCCAATCATGTTTTTATTTATTTATTTATTCATTTTGAGATAGAGTCTTGCTCTGTCACCCATGTTGGAGTGCAATCTCGGCTCACTGCAACTTCTACCTCCCAGGTTCAAGCAATTCTCTGCCTCAGCCTCCTGAGTAGCTGGGATTACAAGTGCACACCACTATGCCCAGCTAATTTTTGTATTTTCAGTAGAGACAGGGTTTCACCATCTTGGTAAGGCTGGTCTTGAACTTCTGACCTTGTGATCCATCTGCCTCGGCCTCCCAAAGTGCTGGGATTACAGGCGTGAACCACCACACCCAGCCCCCAATTATATTTTCATAGATTGTTCTCTGACACATTGTAAGTTCCATGAGGGCAGAGACCGCATTTGGCTTATTATCATTATTATTATTCATCCTCTGGCCTTAGCTCAGTGTTTTTTGCATAGGAGTTACCCCTCAAAAATTCACTGAATCAATCAATCAATAGCAAAGACTAAATTAGATGACATTTTAAAGCAACTTACACAATGCTTGCTCATAAAGATGTTCGATATCAATAACTGATAACATCTATTATTGCCTACAGAGACTTGAAGCCTGCCAGGTCTAACTTGTTTCGTTTCTAACCAGTTAACACAGAGGCATTTGACACAGAGTCAAGAATGCCCGCAAGTCAGTAATCTACGTAAACAAGTGAGACACCGCTCCAGAAATGTTATCCATAGCCCCAAAAAAATCTGCAGTTATTGTGCCAAATCTTGTACAGAAAAACACAAGAACTGTTTTGCATACACACACACAAATACAAACAGTATCTAAATTGAAATTCTTGAAAGTGTACTTTTTCCATTTCTTATATTATTTCAGCCAACAGAAGGGAACTTACATCTTTCAGGAGGAACCCTGAGTACTGAATACTTTGAAAAGATGATGGCCATTCTTTTCTGCAAAAATTATATTGCACAACCCCTCCCCGCCCCAAGTCAGAGTGTACCCATTGTATAGCTCCAGGAGGAGGATTCCCACAATAGTCTCATGTGATTGGTGTGGAACCAGGCTCAGGCAGTCTGTGGCCTGTCCAACAGCGCTCACATCTCCAGTCCAGCCTTCTTCCACTTTTGCCAAACTAATGAGTACCTCTCAGTCATAGAAACTAAACTGGAACCATTGCCAGAGAGCCTGGGAAATGGAGCTTCCAGACTTCTAATCCCTGCAGGAAGACCTCGGAAGGTCAGGTGGAAGATGGAGCAGCAACGCACTATCTGCTACGTTTGTTGAGATGGTCACATCGTCGGTCTCTTTTAACTGTTATTGCCGGAAATTACACTGATAGGTCCCCTAACCTCGAACCATCTTTTCATTCTTAGGAAAAATGTGATCTTCTAGTACATCGCATTCTTGTATTTGTTCATGTTTTAGTTGGAATTTTTTTGAGTCATTTGCACAAGCGGGGTGGCCTATATATTTTCTGCACTAGTTATGTCTGGATTTGGTGTCAGGGTAATACTAGCTTTATTGAATGAGTTGGAGATCATCTTTTTATATTCTGTGGAATAGTTCTTGTAAGTATAATATTAATATGAATGTCATTATTCCTTGGAAATGCAGAATATGCCTGCCCAGCAGTGTGGGCCTGTAGTCCTCTCTGATTACTCCTTCCATTTTTTTCTATGGGTTATCCTTCTCTTTAGATTTTTCCCCTTCTTTAGATCTTTTCTCCTCTTCTGAATTTTAATCTATTCCCAATTATTTCTAAATAGTTTTTTATTTTCTTTTTAACCCAAGTTATCTAGAATTTTTTTTTAATTTGTAGGTAGATAGTTTTTTAATAAGGCAGAGATATCGTTTGTCAATGCCATCTGTGATCCCTGACTCCTTCCTGCTGTAGGGACCAGGCCCTCTGTTCCCCATGGCAGTGCGTCCTGCTCTCAGGCTCGGCTCCTGCTTCATCTAAGGTGGAACTCCTGCTCTTTTTTGTCAGATACTCGATTTCCTGGCCTCCCTTGAGATTGGTGTGGCTACGTGGCCTCGTGTGGCCTCTTTCTTCCTACGTTGGCTGTGAAAATACAACACCTGGAGTTACAATAAAACTTAGAAAGTAAGCACAGACTATGGGCTATGCCTGAGCTTAGCTCCTGGCTATACTAACTATTAGCTGTATGACTTTGGACAAGTTACTGAATCACTCTATGCCTCTATTTTCCCATCTGTAAATGAGGTAAAATAACACATACCTCATGGACAGATGTGAGCATGGACTGTATGACAATACATCAGGGGCTTAGAACAACAATTGGCACAAAGCAAGTTATACGAAGTTTCATTATCATTATAACAATAATAATAGTTATTAATACTATTACAGCCATCATCATCATCTCGGGACCGTGAGGCCAAGGCAATGAGAATACATTGCAGAAGGAACGGGCTTGGATTCTCCATGAGGATGTTAGAGCCTGGAAAAGGCACCTCTAGACATTCAACGAACAATACATATCATTACTTTAGCTCCTCTGCTAATTTTTATGGGATGCTTTCTAATCAGTATGCCTCATTACGTTTTTCACTAATTCAAAAATTGATGCCAGGCACTATTCTAGGCTTTGGGACTACAGCCACAAATAACAACAACAAAAACCCTCTGCCTCTTAGAGCCGTTCTTTGGATACTGATTTCTAATTGTCTTCCGTTGAAGTCAGAAAAATTAGCCTAGTGAGTTCCGCCTTGGGGACTTTGCTGAGATTTTATTCCTAACAGGATTTTTGTAAATATTCCATAGGTGTTTGAAAAGAACTCATACACGCACTCTTAGTATATGAGGAGTGAAGTTCAAGTTCAGGTTCTTTTTTTTTTTTTTGAGACGCAGTCTCATTTTGTCACCAGGCTGGAGTATAGTGGCGAGATCTTGGCTCACTGCTACCTCCCACTCCCGGGTTCAAGGGATTCTTCTGCTTCAGCCTCCCAGTAGTTGGGACTACAGGCGTGCACCCTTACACCCAGCTAAATTTTGTATTTTTACTAGAGATGGGGTTTCACCATGTTGGCCAGGATGGTCTTGATCTCTTGACCTTGTGATCCGCCCGCGTCAGTCTCCCAAAGTGCTGGGATTACAGGCGTGAGCCACCGCACCCAGCCCAGGTTCATGTTTTTACATATGGATGTCCAGTTGTTCCAGCATCACTGGTTGAACCGACTATTTACTGTTTCCCCATTGAATTGCTGTTGCATCTTTGTCAATCCAAATGGCTGTATTTCTGGAGGAGAGGGGAGGAAAAAGAAAAGGCCAACAACAAAAATGTGCACAAGAAAAACACCAAGTATGGACCAAAATGTATGGCCAAGATGTCCCCAAGCAGGACTCTCCCTCCTGGCCGCTGCAAACTGGCACGGCCTTGGTTGGATCTGTCTGTTAAAGATTAACGACGCCTTGGCCTTAGCATGTCACTCCCAGGTATGCCCTCCAGTAGACACGCTCACAGACGTGCAACAAAAGGTGTCAACTACAATGTTCCCAGCGGCACTGTTTGTAATAGCCCCAAACTGGAAGCTAACTACGTGCCCCTCATCAGTAGAGCAGATAAACCGTAGTGCATTCATGCAGTGGATTACCCTATAACAGCCAGAATGAAGGATTTAAAACCACAGGCAAGACTGTGGCTAAATCTGACTAAGTGACTAAATGTTGCAACAAAAGAAACAGGCGCTAAGAAGGCACATACTGGGTAGCTCCGTTTATGTAAAGTACAAGAACAGGCAAAACTGCTCTGTGTCATTGGAGGGCGGGCTAGTGATTTACCCTGGCGGGGAGCAGGAGCTGTAAGAGGGGAGTGGGGCAGTTTCAGAGGTTATGGGATGTTCTGTCTCTTGGTCTGGATGCCAGTGACACAGGTGTGTTCTGTCAATGAAAAGGCATCAGGCTGTACACTCCTATGCACTTTTCTGCCTATGTAGTATATTTCAAAGAAACGTTCAGAAAAGAGAGAGAGCAGGAAAGGTAGTACTTCTCTGGAAGAAAACAGCTAAAGACCTTCACAGTAAGAATAAAATCAGCCCCATTTTTGCAAACAGGGTTGCAACACACCTGCCTGCCCCATAAACAAGTGTCAAAGCCACGCCCTCTGGCAGGTCCTCCCCACACAGGTATGGTAAGTTTCAGGTTCTAGAGGGTTACACAGGATGCTAGCAATGAGGCACGGGGCAGGACATGCCTCTCATGAACTTAAAATCTTGCTAGAAGAGACGGCCCCCACCCCATTGCACCCTCCAACACTAAAAGTACAAGGTTCCAAGTAATTCAGGGTCCACGTGGTAAGTCTCAGCTCAGAGTCACGGGAATTCTGCTTGAAGACCCACATCGCTTCCTGCCTAACACATTCTCACCATGAGATTGTCCGCGCCAGGAGGACACAGCTCTTTTTAAAACCTGTCATCTTGGACTGCACCGCTAATGCAGTGTGTCGCTAAGGCAGGCTGTGGACACCAGAGTGGTTGTTAAGGAGCCAGGCTAAGAAGAGCTTGATGTGTATGTCCGTCTATAGTATTGACATTTCGTGCAATTTCCAGAGCAGCGCAGGGTCCCTGCGAACTCCTATTGGGAGCAAGGAAATTGTCTTTTTTCTTCATGAGAGTGGAAAATTGCTCATTCTCTCTGGGGGAAGCCACAGGGATTAACATTCTCAAAGGCACGCAAATGGCCCATAGACAGTTTTGCCTGCCTCCTCTCCCACTCTCTCTCTCTCACTCTCTCTCTCTCTCTCCACTCCCCGCTTCTCTTTCTCGTTCCTTCCTCCCTAGCTCAGAATAGGGATGCTGAAAAACTAGGCCTGTATCCTTCAACATTATTAGCAGAGATCAGAGAGAGAGAAAACGCCCACTCACCACCCTAGACCCACACGTATGCCTCAGGAGCATTCTAGCTTCGGAGGTGGAAAGCAGGCATTAAAGAGTGAGGTGAGACTAGGGCTATAAAGCCTTTCATCATAAAAAATTAGTAAACTGGACTGGGTGTAATGGCTCACATTTGTAATCCCAGCATTGTTTTTCTTTTTTTTTGAGACGGAGTCTCGCTCTGTCGCCCAGGCTGGGGTGCAGTGGCCGGATCTCAGCTCACTGCAAGCTCCGCCTCCCGGGTTCACGCCATTCTCCTGCCTCGGCCTCCCGAGTAGCTGGGACTACAGGCGCCTGCCACCTCGCCCGGCTAGTTTTTTGTATTTTGTAGCAGAGACGGGGTTTCACCGTGTTAGCCAGGATGGTCTCAATCTCCTGACCTCGTGATCTGCCCGTCTCGGCCTCCCAAAGTGCTGGGATTACAGGCTTGAGCCACCTCACCTGGCCAATCCCAGCATTTTGGGAGGCCAAAACAGGGGGATTGCTTGAGCCAGGAGTTTAAGACCAGCCTGGGCAATATAGCAAGGTCCCATCTCTCAAAAATAAATAAATAAATAACTTTTAAAAAAAAGATTTAGTAAACTGTCAAAGCACCTAGATATAAACTTTCTTAATAAGCCATGCCATACTGCTGTCACTTTGGAATCAGGATGTTAAATAATAATACGTAGTTGTTTTAATAAAGATTCTCATTTTTGCCATGAAGGAAAATATCTAGTATTGCCACTAGAAATACACCACAGAGTCAACTTAGAACCACTGTTCAAGATGAAGAACAATGCTTAGCCACTATCAGCATTTCCTGGCATCTTGCCCTTTCTGTAGCAAAGTTTGGATTGAATTGACAGAGGCTTAAATATCGAAATCACCAAACAAAGCATATAAAGTAGGGACCGCGTGCTGACCCCCAGCTACACTGTAAACGACGTGGGAGATAAAGGGGAGGGAGCTACAGAATTCACTGTAGGGTGCCCTCCCAGGGCTTTCCACCTCACCCCCACCAGGACTCTGAGACAGGAGCTGCCCACCTCCACTCACAGAGAGGTTAGCCCGAGCTGCGAAGGGTTTTGCTGGAGAGCAGAACTGAGTTAGTGACAGAGAGAGTCCACACTTTTGGCCTCTAATTCTGAAGCCAGTGCGCCTGCCTGTGATATCCCCACCCATGTCAACTGCCCCCTTGGAAAATCAGCTGGTTTCAAATAACTCTTCAGGTGATCCAGACGGTTCTGGATCCAACAGGATCCACAGAGGCACGCCGAGAGGCCCAGAGCCTTGGCCGCCCCTGTGGGAGCCGGCCTCCGGGAAGACCCGCTCCACCTTCTCCTTCTGCCCGACGACTCCAGACGCTCCCAGGCATCTAGAGTCCAAGGGTAGCTCTTGTTGACTTGGTTCTAGTAAGAGATCAGTTTCCTGAAAAAAAACAAAACAAAACAAAACAAAAACTCATTATCCAAAAGTGAACATTTTCAGAAGCCTCACAAGTGGGGCTCACCTCCACGACTTCTCCAGCACTGCACACCCTCTGCATGGCCGCTGAGCCACCCTGATCCCTCCCGTGGCCACAGATGGCGGCACAAGGGAGTCCCCTCTTGAGGAGTCTCAGCCCAAGTGCAAGTGCAGAAATGGGAAAAGTGCCTCAACAGAGAGGAGGAGGAAACAGCCACCAGCAGGCACCCAAGAGTCTACTCCCAGTGCCCTGGAACCCTGGGCCCCAGGCCTGCTTCTTTCCCATCCTTGCCCTGTAGAGGACTCAAGGTGGCCTCCAAAGTCTTCTCGTTGCTCCGTTAAAGCTCAAGGAAACATAGTGGAAAGGGGACAGGTTTGGTTTGATGTCTGTGTCAGTCTCCCAGGGAGGCAGTAATTCACAAAGCACCACAGACCATGTGCCTTACACAGCTGAAATGTACTCGCTCACAGTTCCGGAGGCTGCAAGGCCCAGATCGCGGTGTCAGCAGAACTACTTCCTTCTAAGACTGTGAGGGAGGATCTGTCCCTGGCCTCTCCTGGCTTCTCCTAACTCGCTGGTCATCTTTGCCCTTCCTTGGCTTGTAGAAGCACCACACTGACCTCTGCCTCCATCTTCAGGTGGCATCTGCCCTGGGTGTGGGTCTGTCTCCAAATTTCCCCTTTTGATAAGGACCTGTCCTATTAGACGAGGGCCACCCCATTGCAGCATGACTTTATCGTAACTAATTACCTCTGCAACTACCTTACTTCTAAGTAAAGTGACATTCCAAGGTCCTGGGAGGAAGGACCTTGACATATAAATCTGGGGGGAGGAGCACAGTTCAACCCATAATAATATGGACAGAAGTCCAGCCTGCAACTCAGCCACTTTCCTACCTTGGATACAAATTGCAATTGCATCTGCCCACACCACGCTTCCTTCACTGCGAAATGGGAAGGTGGCAGCTACCTGTCATGATTGTCATAAACAACCCAGGAGACACAGAAGCGCCTCTCACGTGTGCCATGTGCCTGAGGCTTACCATGTGCTCAGAACGGCGTGGATGGCACTGTTCTCGTTATCAGGCAGCTCTGCCAGTCTCTCCCAGCCTGAGAGAAGGCATCTCCCAGCCCCAGGTATAAACATCCTTTTTCCACACTCCCTGTCAGCATCAGTGACCTTCAGAAAATCCTTAAGAGGCAAGCAGTATTGAAGTGCTGGGAATCGAAGAGCTCAATCGACTGCTCTGATGCAGCCCGGGGCCAGAGCCGGCTTTTCTCTTTGCCACTTTCCCAGTGGCGCTGGCTGGGCTCCACGTGCTTTAAAGGAAGAAGTTATCTGCAAGGAGCTCTGGGTTGGGCTGCACACGCTGAAAATGTATTTATTTGATTTATTTTTACATCCACTCTTGTTCCAGAAAGGATTTGAGGGCCCATGTGATGAACAAAATCCATTTCAACTTAATGACTCTATGCTTCACACTTAGTGGGAGGGGGCTGAACGATTAGAAAATAGAAATAATCTCAAACTCCCATTTGATCCCAAAGGTGGCATCTTACACATTGTTAAAGGCATTTTGTTTTTAAGCTACAAAGCTCAGTGTGTCGAGGTGATGAGGACGATGATGATGACAATGATGGTGATGACGGAGGTGATGGCTAACACATGAAAGCTTGTCCTCTGATGGACCAGGTGCTATTCAAAGGAAGGAAAGTAAAAGAGGGGGACAAGGGGAAGAGGGAGGGGAGAAAATGAAACAAAGGGTTGGAGACCATGTTAGAGACCCACAGTATGGCCAAAGCAGTGTGCTTCTTATCCTCTCACCAAATCAAATCCCAGGAGAAAGCTCACTCATTCTTTCAAAATTATGACTTATTTCAGGGAACAGTCTGTGGTCATAGGTGGCTCATGTTAGCCATTCATCTCCAGAAAGCCAAATCTGGACCTGGTTCTCACCACAAGGTTCTGATGACCTCTCCATTTGGCCCCTGGGAAGCTTTTGCCATATGAAATGCTGTCACCTCTGCAGCGGGCAGGTAGGCAGGTGCTGCTCCAGGGCCATCCCCAAGGATGGCTTGGCCAGCTTAGAGTGTGAGACGGCACCTGGCAAACTGTACTGGCGAGGCCAGAGGGCATGCAGCTGCTTCCTCAATGCCTTGCCTCCATCACACCTGCAGTGCCCCTTCCACATCAGCCACGTGTGGCCTCCCACGGCCACAAGTGCTACATCTGCAACTAGTCACACTTGAGCCCTCCGGCGACGCAGAAGAAAAAGGGAGAAAAGTGGATGCTAAGCTGCTGTTTGGTAAAGAGTGAATCCGACTGCACTCACTGCGTGGGGTTGGGGAGGGGCTCTGATAAGGTGCCTGTGTCACCCAGTGGGCACTTGTCCATAGCCACAAGGATGTCCTAGCAGGGTGATCACAGGGTGCTCTATTGAGCAGGCTCCAGGGTGACAACTCCTTTGGTTTGCTCACACATCGGTAGCCACTGCTCCTAGCAAGGCCTCCCAGCCCCCCTTCCCATCCAGCACACACTGAACTGCTGGCACCCCCACTCAGCCCCCGGCACTGCCCCTGAATTTCTGTCATAGCGAGCTAGCTCTCCATTGGCAACGCTGGTGCCTGTCCCTGCCAGCAGCCCCAAGTCAGCACCATGCCCGGCTGTTCATTATTAAATTGCAAAAAGGAGGAGGGTCCTGTCTTGATTCCCTTCCAACAAAGAGGCTCCTTGGTGACTATGCAAATGTGCCCACCTTCTCCTGGAACTTGCTGTGCACACCAGCTTTGAAATTTCAGAGGGGCCCTGTGTCCCTTCCCCCAGGGGCCTGGCTAGCATTCTGTATCACTGAGGACTTAGCAAGAGCCACAGAGGAAGGTCAGGAGCACCTGCTCCTAGCACACATCCTGCCGAGATGGCCCACGAACCAGCCAGCGGCATTTCTTCAGAGGCAATCTCAGGTCTGCGTGGCAGTCACAGCCCCACCGTGAGATGCGCACCACATCCCAACTGTGCACTCACATGTAATTCTCATCTCATTCTAAGTCTTATCTAATTCTCACCAAAAGACTGAGTCCTGCTCGCCATCTGGGGAAACCGAGGCACAGTGAATCCAAGTGACTTGTTTTCTCATACATGGAGAAGGTGAGGTTGAAACCAGATCCAGGACACTGCAGAGACCCCTCTCGTCCCTTTGACCTTTCCAGAAAAGGACCTGCAAGAGATAAAGTAGTTTCTGAAAGGCCTCCAGGCAAGGGAGGGGCTTCAGATAATACTCACGACTCAAAGTTGGTTTGGAACAAAGCCCTCCGGGTGCCATGGCACTGGGGCAGCAAAGGGGGGCAGAAAATGATGGGACGGGAGCCGCCTCCCAAAGGGCTGCAAACTGGGGTGAATTGAGGCTACTTAATACATTCAATCCATCAGAGTAATGCCTTGTAATTAAGATTCCTGGAAATGAAGTAGTACCGGGGCGCTCCATGGAAGATCTGCCTTCAAACGGTTCAGGTCAGCCTTAGGCTCAAGCACGGCTCTAATTGACGGCTCCCCTTGGGTCTGAAAGAAAAGATGTAATCAGACCACACAAAGCACGTCCTGTCCAATTACAAGGATCCGCATGGATGGGCTGACCTGTGACCTATAAAACAAAATTAAGATTTCCAAACATCACCAGGAGGTAGGGGGAGGGATGGCTGGTCCGTGCTCCAGCCTTCCAACTCCCCAGAGTGGAGACAGAACAAAATCGTAGCCCTGGAAAGAAATGTGGGGGACTTTGATCAGCCATTGTGCAACCTTTCAGTTGGAGTCTTTCTGGGCGGTGGGAGGGTCAGGGGGGCTAACGCTCAGTTTCTTGCACTGGATGTCCAGATGCGTTATCACAAAAGAGCATTTCTTTGCAGTCGAGCCTGGAGTGCCAGGTAGCCAGTTCTCTAAACAAGCCAGAATCTCCAACAGCCACAGGACATGTTAATTACATTTGGGGGCCCTGTGGGGATGCACATGGTGTCATGGTGGAAAACACCCCCATACTCACACCTTACGGGACCTGCACTCTGGAGCATGAGGCCGACTGCCCGGGTTCTGGGGTGAGAACCTATCAACAGCAATTGAGGAATGTTTATCCATTCTTCCGTCTCCCGACTCGGGAGCTGCGTTTCATCTTCCAGGAAAGAACTAGGCGGGCACACTGCACTTAGCTTATTCAACTATCAGGGACCTCCAGCGGTCTGGAGGTTGAGGAAGAGTCATGGGTCCTCAAAGTCTTTGCAGAAACAGGCCTTTGCCTCCGCACCGCCGAGCCAGGAGAACCTGCAGTGAGCAACTAGCTCTTCTTTCCTTCTCTTTTAAAATCAACACCCGTCCCCAGATTTGCTTTTGGCAAACATTGCTTAACTGCTGCTGTTTTCCCTGAAGTCACTGAAGAGAGAGTTAGATAATGAGCTGGCATGCTCTTTTGAAATGTTTACTGTGTTCCTTAAAGCAAGGGACATGCTGGTTCCTAAACTAATTTGGGGTTGCTAGATCTTTTCTACTCTTTTTGGAGATCTCCGAAGTAAACACATGGATTTAAGTATAATTATCCAAGAGTCAGATAAACAGTCACGGGGCTTTGTAAAGGATGAACCTTCGTAGATATGTCGATAGAGATATTTTTCTCAATTCTCCCAACAGAAAGGAGAGAGAATGCATGAGTATTAAGGTAACGCACCGTAGCACACCCCAAAGATTTGAGGATAAAAGATCAGGTTGTCTTATTTTCAGTTCAAGGAAACCAAAAATCCTGACAGGACCTCAATGGCCATGGCATATGGGAGAGACCCAAATAGTCACAGAAGATTTCTTCAGTGCACACTGTTCTTTGTAACGGACTTCACATTGGAAAAATTTCTGAGTTTCAACCTGGCAGGTTGCACAGTCTTGTGAAAAAAAAAAAAAAATTAAAGCTCAAGGCATCCAGTCATGTGTAATTTCGGTGAGAACTGTAATAAATGCATCCACGTAAGCCCTAAATTCCCACTGTCGAGATGAAGATCTGGGGTTAGCATGACATTTATGTAAATCCCACTTGGTATTTTGGTTGCGTGTTTTTCCAAAGGAGTTCAAAGGCATTTATAGACATTCTGATTAGTGCTTGTGATATCCCGGTAGGGTGGCAAATTCTATTAGCTCAATTTTACATTTGGGAATAGAAAATCTTAAAGCAGCCAAATGGTTTGGCAAAAACCATATGGCATGTCACTGATAGTGCTTTGAGAAGAAAACAGGTTTTCCCAGCATCTCTCCCTGCTTCAGTCCTCTGTCCAATTTGCTTGTAGGATTTTTTTTTAAATGTTAGATAATGTCATGGTGATTCTTAGAGTCTGTGTAAAATCTCATCTACATTTGCAGCCTGCTGGGCCAATGTCCACCTATGTAGGACAGAGTAACCTTGAACCCCTCCCCTCCATTTGTTGGAAAGGACAGACCTCTCTGAATTGCTCCAGCCAGCTGGAAAGCTGAGCCCCCAGGCAAATAATGTCAAGAAGGGAAGATAGGAACCCAGAGAGTAATTCCCCAAGCCCCTTTTCTTCTGCAGAATGTTTGCAGGCTCCCCGAGCGTGAGGCATAATGACTTCCTCCACTCCCAGAGTCCAAACAAGAAGTGGAGAAGGAAGAACAAGAAGAAAGACGTGGGCTTGTTGTCTAGGGCAGATGGTGTATCAGGAACAGATGTCAGGGATGAAGAAGACACTCCTCAGCTCCTCGCTGGTTGCCATCGTCTCTTCGAGAAGTACCTCAGACTGCAGGGAACATATGAGCAGTGGCCAGGGGAAGAGGTGAGCGGGCTGGGACTGCTGCTCAGGGGAGGAGGGTCCTATGCTCTCAGGCCACATGATTCCGTTCCAAGGCATTTCAAGACCTTGAAGACAAAATTGCTCTACTCAGCCAGTAGTAACATTTGAGGAGTTGCTGTGGCTGGAGGAAGGTGCCAAAATATTGCCGCCATGAGGCAACGTGGCGCCCATAAGTGCCCTCCCCTGCAGGCTGGCTCCATGAACTGCTCTCCTTTCCCCCAGTTACACCCACACTGTCTGTCTGCCTTGTCTTTCCTCATTCTGCCCTTTCTGCCTGGGG